>NC_137900.1:93945935-94335318 GCF_963455335.1 Martes martes | reverse complement strand
CTGAATGGAAGCTCATAGTTGCAAACACAGCCCCCGACCCCACGGGGACAGGCGCCAGCGAGCCTTACAGTGCCTGGTACCTCAGTCAAGGATGGTAACACGGAGTCCACCTCCATGGCTGTTTGCTGATGGCCTTGGACGTAGCCCAGCTTTGTGCTTCCGCAGTTTGATGCAAATAAGGGGCCTCTTGGTCAACGTGCGTTGACCTCCGCCGCACGCGGGTGGCCATGCAGGGAGGGGGTGGGCACGCCTGGCAGGAGAGCACGGAGGGATCCGTGCCCAGCGAATGGATCTCTGGAACTAGGCTGAATTTTGAGAGGCCCTTGGACCAGAAGCTCCCCTGGAGGGGTCTGCAGCTCTGACATACACGTGGAATGAGAGGAAAACGTTTCCCCAAAATATCCACCCCGGCCTGCTTCTACGCCCCTTGGGCGCACCTGGAAGAACTTCTTTTCCAGGGACGGTCCTTTAAATATCTGAAGACAGCTGCTTAGAAAAGACAGCTTCTTAGGAAAGCAGACGGCCTCCCCACAGGAAATCTGGGCTTTAAAATGAATAAGGGAAGACCCTGCCTCCCGTCCTCCCCTGAGGGCTGGGGAGGTCCCTGAGAGCTTGTGGGGAAAGATGGCGGCCACCTCCTGGGCCTCCAGGAAGTCGACCAAGGTCGGGTGCCCGCTTAGGGGCACTGGCAAATGGTGATCGCCCAAGCCTTTAAGGAGAAAGATGCAGATCTGTACTGTCTGCCAATTTCCGTGGTGTAAAGACTCCCACGTTTCCGGAAGTGCATTTTATGAAACCAGCTGCGAGTCTGGACTCGCCAGCCCAACGCGGAGCTTCTCGCCTATGTGGCAGGTACATGGACCTCGGGATAGACAGTCAGGGTCAAGATTAGATTCTCCAGGGTCTGTAGAAGTAAAAGAGAGGGGCCGTCCCTGGATCGTGGGGAAGGGGCCCCTATCGGCTCTGAGTTGTACGTGGTGCCTGCCCTCCTGGTGTCTGAGGTGCCCCTGCCGGCAGCTGGCCAAGCCCAGACACAGACCCGCCGCCGGGGGCCTTCCCGTTTGACCCCCGCACCCCGGCCAAAGCCTGCTTGACATTAGCAGATGTGGGACCCACCCCCGCGAGGGTGCGTGTTCTCTCTCGAGATCCTCACGACGGTCCTTGGACGGCCCAGCTTTAGGGATGAGGCAGAGAGAGGTGAAGTGTCCTGGCTGGCGTGTCCGTGGGGCTCCCAGGAAGCACTTGTGTTCCTGGGCTTCTCTCTCCCCAGTTGGGGAAGTGGGTCAGCCTGTGTCCCCCGGGGGCGGGGCAGTCAGGGGCCGTGGCGAGGGGCAGTGCCCACCGCAGAGAACTCTTGGGCAGAGGAGCTGGGGGCCAGGGCAGAGGCCCGAGGTACCCTCCCCAGCCTCCCTCCACCCCCTCCACAAAGTTCACAGCTGTCCTGCCTGGTGGGGCGGGGGAGGGAGCCGTAGTGGAGACCGAGGGAGGGGACAAGTCTGCAACCAGGGGGTGTCCTGGTTCCCATTAAAACCAATCTCCTGGTTGACAAAAATAAAGGGCCCGATCGACGCCAGCGTTCGCCCGTGGCCGCGTTGCTTTTGTTTTCCCGCAAGGAGCCGGATCCCAGGTTCCAAACTGGTGTGGACCCTCGGGCTTCAGAAGGGAAATTCCTAAGCGGGCTTTGGCGGGGTTCCCTGGTGGATGAACGTGCCCCCTGGGGCAGCAGCCGGAGAGGCCAGGCCCACGATCTCATTAGTAGCTCACACACTCTGTTTCATTTTCCTTGGCGTAGAGTCCGGACTTCCCTTAGCGGAGAGGTAGGACGTGAAGGCCGGGGGGACGGTTGTGGCAAGCGGGGGCTGCAGAACCAGGCTTCTCGGAGCTCCAGTGCCACCGGTGGGCGTTGGACTCACGGTGCCGGGCGCTCGTGAGGGTGGACCCCATGTCAGCCCCAGCTCGGGGAGCATTCAGCTGGCCTCTCAGATGTTCTAGCTTTGGGGTTGTGGGGGACCTCCCTGCCCAGGGTGTCTGTGTCCCACGGTGGCCACAGCAGAGTGCCGCAGGCCCTAGAGATCTGTTCTCTTTGCAGTCAGCCCCTCGGGGCCCTCCCCACTCCTGGGAGTCTCGGCGGTGTCCCTGGGCTGTGGCGGCATCTTCAGCCTCTGCCTCCGTGGTCACACGGCCTCCCCCTTTCTCCTAGTGCCTCCCCACCATGCGGCTCTGACAGGACACTAGTCATCGGACGTAGGGCCACCCCATGCCTCCCTGAGCCCACCCTCTCTTCCTCCCAGACCCGGCACATTTAGGGTGGCCCAGGCCCAGTGCCTTCTCCCATATCCACCCCATTGGCCAAGTGGGGGGACAGCTGCCCTCCCTTGGCCAATGGGGAGGACATGGAATCACTGGCCCGTGTCAGCGAAAGGGCCTGGACACAAGCCACCCCTGCCACCCGGTGCCCTCGCTTCCCCAGACCCTGTCCAGGTGCCCCATGCTCTGGGCCTGCCCACCTGGCCCAGCGGCCCCGGGAGGCTAGTATACTGGTGGGCCACGGTTCCCATAACAAATGACCACACAGAGTCGAGTTCTCCCCGTTCTGGGGGCCCCCAGCCCGAGATCAAGGGGTCCTCAGGCCTGTGCTCCTGGCCGAGGCTGCAGGGGAGGGGACTTCCCGGTCTCCTCAGCTTCTGCTGGCCCCAGATGTCCCGTGGCTTGGGGCTCGTGGCAGAGTCTCTGCAGTCTCTGCCCGAGCCGTACTGTCATTTTGACTTTTGTCTGTTTTGAATCCCCCGTCTTCCTCTTCTGAGGACACTTCTGCGGCATTTAGGGCCCCATTTAGGGCCCCGCTGGCCAAAGCAAGATGATCTCCTTATCTCAGAGCCCTTAACTCAAGCACATCTGTGTAGACCCTTTTTCCAAATAAGGTCACATTGTAGGTTCTGGGGATTAGGACTTGGAACTGTCTTTGGGAACCACTGTCAGCCTCACATGGCCAGACGGACCTGGGATCCCTCGTTAGTTCTGTACCCCTGCCCCTGCCTTCCCAGGGGCAGGCTGGATCTGACCTGTGCTCTTTCTGCGGGGAGGCACCATGGGCAGAGCGTGCATCCTGGGGTCGATGGGCCTGGAGTGGGACCTTGGCTCCTCCACTGACTGACCCGAGGGCGCTGGACATCCATTTCCAAAAATGCTCTGAGCTTGAATTCTGACCCGCACGTGACACGGCGCACATCCTCGCACGGGCCAGGCTCACGGGCTCGGCTCAGAGGTTCTGGGGAGCAAAGGAGCTTGATTTCTGGGTTGGGTCCAGTTTGGGAGGCTCATTCAAATTTCTATATTCCCTTTTACTTCCTCTTATGGAAGAAAATTTAATGCGGGAGCTATTTCCATTAAAAACATTGATTTAATACTAAAAATGTAAACAAATAAAACTAGGCCCTACTGGAAAAAACAACAATCCCAGACGGTGTTTGGCACACCCGGGCAATGTGCCGTTGCACGCAGGGCTCCACCGGGCTCCTTTGTCCTCTTGCCAGCTCAAGCCCGCCGCTGGGGACGTCCCCTGCTCTCAGGACACGGGAAGTACAAGGGATTTTCGGCATGGGCACTGGGCCGCACAGCAGGTGCCAGTGACCCTTTGTCCCACACCATGGCTGTCTCCCGTGTCTTCTCGGGCTCACCAGTGGGGACAACGGGATAGCTCTAGGGCTATGGTGAGTTGATGGTGGCCCCGGGATATGGGACCTTGTTTTGTTTTGTTTAAAGATTTTGTTTATGAGAGAGAGAGAGAGAGAGAGACAGAGTAGCGAGAGAGAAAACACAAGCCAGTGGGAGAGGGAGAAGGAGAAGCAGACACCCTGTCGAGCAGGGAGCCTGAGGCAGGATTTGATCCCAGGACCCTGGGATCACAACCCAAGCCAAAGGCAGACGCTCAACGAACTGAACCAACCAGGTGCCCCGGAACCTTGTTTAAAGACATGAGGAGCTGAGGTCTGAGTCAGCCCCACACGCCCAGAAGGCCCTCTGCTCCGGGCTTCACGGACACCTACCTCCAAAGTGAGGTCATGGGCCGGGGAAGGTCGCCGGTGCGACCATAGGCACCTAGAAATGCTATTTCAGCTGGGGAACAGCCCGCTGACCACCGGGCAGCTCTCTCCACCTGTGCAGATACTTTTTTTTACAAGAGTTAACTGAAGAGATGCTCCCAAGGGACATTTTTTCCTGGGCTGCAAACCCAGCTTTTATCTATAGAACATTCTCCGGGAGGGTAGGAAGCCCAGCCAGTCACGTCTGGAAGACACATATCTTCATCCCGCGGTCTGCATGCTTGCAAACTCACTCTCTGTGTTTGGAGTCTTATCGGGTGTCCATCATGGGCTGTTTCGCCTGGAATTTCTGTTATTCGGCGAAGTTTACTTGGCCCCTGATGGGAACATCGAGGTTCCGTCACGCCAGGCCGTCGCGAGCATGACACGGAAACAAAGCCCGGCAAGGGACCGGCCCAGCGGGTTCACCCGCCGCGGCGTGGCTGGCCCGTGCTGGCCGGTTACGCTGCCCTGTTCCGGGGCTCCACAGGGATGGGGATGGGGCGGCCCCCTGGCTGCCGAGAGCCTGCCTCCCGGGCTCGGCCGGTGCCCTGAAAGCTCCAGCCTCCTCCTGCCGGCCGCGGCTTTGGTCTGAATGATGGCGACCCATGACCGTGACCGGTTTGCTCTGCTAGCATGGTGGTCCTGGCGCCTGGGTCCTGGGTGTGAGTTCTGGGAGCAGATGGCTCCCAGAAACTGCCTGGCTCTGGGTCGGAGAGGGTGATGGGTGTGGGAAGAGGCCTTCCCTTCTCAGAGCTGTGGGAGTTTCACCGTGCTTGGAGGAGAGCGCCGTGGGGAAGCCAGCTGAGTAAACCCATGGGGTCTGAGGGGGATCCAGCGCCTGGAGCTCTGGGGGAGAACGAGGACCAGAACACGAGAGCCTCAGTCCCCGAGCCGGCTCTTCCCGCACAACCCGACGCGCGGTCTGGTTCGCCCAGCACATCGCACGGTGAGCAGAGCCGGGCCGGGGACGCCAACCCGCTCGTCCACCGACCTGCTGGAGCCGGAGGGTGTGCGCATGGCCGCGTGGCCTTCCGCGGCCCGGCTCCCATCCACGATGCCTGGGTGCCCCTGCTCGCCCGAGGACAGTCACGCAGATGGCGGCATGTCCCTCCGCACGCCCTGAGCCTCTCGATCTGGGGCTCCTGGAGCAGGCCAGGGGGCCCGGATCCCGCCAAGGGTAGGGAGGGAGAAAGGAGGCTCTGAGGACTCAGGAGCCCTCACAGGGGGCGGCCGTGCCTCAGCCTGAGTGCTGCCCCCTCCCCCCACCCAGCGTCACATACTAGACGCTCCACCCCGTGGGCCGAACGAGCGAGACCAGCGGCAGGGCTGGACCAGAAGCCAGGGTGAGATGCCATCGGAGGTCCCTCCTGCTGGACGTGGTCCCACCCGGACCTCCGTGGGCGTCAGAGTGCCCGTATTGTCCTGGAAACACAGTGCCCTGGATTTCTCCGGAAGGCCCACAGACGGGGACTGGCACGGTAGTGTGTGCTGAATCGCGCTCCTCCGTTCCTGTGCGGAAGCTCTGGCCCCCATCACCTCCGAAGGTGGCTCTGGTGACAGGTCCTCTAAAGAGGTGACAAAGGTTAAAAAAAAGTCGTCTTCATTTTCGGGTGACCTCATCCAGTCCGACTGGCTGTCCTTCTGGGAAGTGTTCCGACACTGACAGGCGAGGACGGAGGACGGGGATGGGGGAGTGGGGGAAGGCCACCTGCGCTCCCAGAGAGGCCTGGAAGAACCTTCATCTAGGACTTCCCGCCCCAGGACCGTCAGAGACCGGCTTCCCCTGTTTATGCCCCGGCCCCGCTGACGGCTGGCTGGGGAGCCTGGCCCAGGCCTGCTGTTGGGCCCCCCCAGCCCTCTCCCTGCCCTCTCCCACGGAGTCCTCGTGGAATGAGGAACATGTTGACAATGGCGTGACGAAGGACATGCTGTGTCCTTGGTCTTTAAAGTGGTGACCTTGGCTAGTAATTGTTCAGAGGTTACCTTAGGATTAATAGCACCAGCCTCCCATGTGGAGGGAGCCCCTGCTGTGGGCAGAGCGTGGCCCAGCGTGCCGAGAGCCCCGGCTGCACAATTCTGGGGAGAACTCACTGTGGCTGCCACTGGGGCCCCAGCCCGGGCTGTAGCTCCCATCCCGGGACACCACCTGCAGGTGTGGGATACAGGTGTGCAGCCTCCTCCTTGGGCAGCCACAGGGAACTCATCCCAAGGCTACCCCCCACTGTGGGTGGTTGTGGGTGCAGCCCCAGCCACTCACCCCGTGGGCCCCCAGACGCCCTGGGCCCACCTCGGTGCCCCAGCGAACCCTGATCTCTTGGAAGGCAAGCAGATACTTGGGTTCCTTCCCCTTATCTGAGGGCCCTGAAGCTCCCGCCTGCAGAGGGGGAAGGAGAGAAGGAACCCGGCTGCCTTGGAGGTTTCCCCTGGGAATGGGCCAGCCATTTCCCAGCCAGGCAATGACTCTGCGAGGCTGAGCGGCCCCTTACGATGGAGGCGGGGGGCTGAAACCGCCCTGGGGATGGGGAGCGGGAGACAATGCGCGGTGCTTGAGCATCGTGGAGAGCCACAACTCCACCGCTCACAGTGTGTGAGAAGGGCTCCCAGCAGCGGGAGGGCAAGCTGGTTGCTTAGATCCCTGGTGCAAAGCTCAGGGCACACCTGGACTGCCCTGCTGTCCCCCAGGCACCGTGGGAAACATACTGTGACAGTGGCCGGGGTGCACAGAGCCCTGGATGGTGGCAAGTCCCTCCCATGACTAGAAGCACAGGCGCCGGGATGGGCGGGAGCAGAAGCTGGCATTAACTACAGAAGATGCAGGGAGGACACGTGCAGACAGGGGGCCGCTCCCGGCACAGGTGGATGACAGACTGGGCACCCCCAGGCCCATGCTGAAAGGACCCTGGTGTTTTGCTCACCACAGACTCTCTAGAGCCAAGAGCTAAATGAAGTTTTCATCGGCTCTTCATTTTAATCTGTCGCGGGAGGGCCGGGGTGGGGGCTGAGGGGATGCTGGGCTTGGGGTCACAGAACGTCACTGTTGTGTGAATCTGGGTGAGGTGATGAGCGTGTTTCGGGCCCGAAGGGCAACTGGTGTGAGCAATCTGGCTCCAGCACAGATGAGCTGGCATTTTGGGTGAGTCCCTGACCCTGCTGGGTCCCCTGTAGGTGGCTGACTGTCTCACCGTGCCCACTGGTGTTCAAGCTGTGATCCAGACAGTCAAGTTCTCCTACAGCCCCAGGAGGGTGGGTCAGGCCGCCCAGTTTGGGGCCTTTTCTTTGACTTTCCTGGTGGGATGGAAACTTGCCTCCCGACCTAGCTCCAGGCTTGGGCGGAGAGGAGACCCGCCTGGCCAGCTTGGCCAAGGCATCGCGCTCGCGCTGTCCAGGCATAGGACAGGATGCCTCTGTCTCGTCTGCTCAGGGCCGTGAGCTGCAAACCTTCTTGTCCCCTGCAGAGAGGGAGGCTGGGTGGGCGCCTGATGGGCCCTCTGAGTGTCCAGGAGGGACTGCCCTGTGTCCTTGGGGGAAACGCTGGAACCCCAGGTCAAGGAGGGAGGCTGGCCTCCCACTGGTCGGGGGCACGCTGGGACCCAGACAGGGCTGGGGACTGGGGGCTTGGGAGTGTTAGGTGGAAGTTCTCATTAAGTTGCATAAAAGGACCAGCTCCAGCGCTACCAACACACACACACACACACACACACACACACACACCCCTCCCTCATACATAAACACATGCGTGCACACAGCTCACAACACACTCTTCCCCTAATCATGTGTATGATTTACACAGGTTGCAAAGAAATCAAAAACACAGAAAAACCCCAAAGAATGATAAAAACCGGAAAGAACACTCTGCTTTACTTAGTGTGTCTCGAGCACCTCTCCATGCTCTGTCAGCACGTGGGAGGGCACACGGGGTAGACGGGGAACCAGCCAGTAAGCTGGCAGCCGCCAGCCACCACCCACCTCAAGAAGCAACATGTGGCCGTCCCAGCCAAGTTAACTTTCTCCCGTATTTCTAGAATGAGGGGGACTAAGGGCATTTGGGGAGTGCCCCACCAGTCTGGAGATGTACCTGGAGACAGGGAGCCGGGCCCCAGCCCTGTCCCAGCACCCAGGCGGGAAGACTGTTGGCTCACAGGGGTGGGGGTGGGCGCCTCAGGGGCCCACAAGACTTCTGATTCGCCTTCACCCCTTCTCTTTCTAAGAACCAGCTCTGCAGCTCTCCCAGAAGGGAGGCTTTCTGGGGGCGGATGGAAGGGGCAGCCCGCTGCTCCAAGGACACCTCCCCAAGGCCTAAAGAAGTGAGGGGAAGCGCCCTGCGGCGGTCCCCAGGGCAGCAGGTCCTGACCCCTACTGCTTTGCCTGCTGTCACTTCCCCAAGAAGCATCTTCTCTGGTTGCCTCTTGTGGCACAGGGGTCACCAGGGCCGAGGCAGGAGTGAGGAGGGGAGTGGGGGCTTGCCTGCCAACTGCCCCTGATTAAGATCCCAGATGCGCAACCTCCAAGCTCCTTCCGGGACCCTTGGGAAGTCAGATCCTAACTTGGGCTCCCGAGCCCCGTCTGCAGGGAGGGGGAAGGTGCAGGGCGGGTCCTCTGGGCGGGTAGACGAGATGGCCACAGTCTTGGGCGCCCCGATCTGGCAGGATTACACGTTCAGGCTCCGCCCAGAAGACGAGCTCCGGACTCCTCCACGTAAAAGAAAAAGTTGGGCCGCGCTGCAACTTTTTTTCTTTTTTAACCCAAAGTGATCAAAGCCGGGGTCCCGCCAGTGTGGCTCCTGGGGGTGGGCCAGGTGCGGGCACCCGGGCGGGGGGGGTCGGGGGCCCGGGTGGGCCGCGGGGCGCGTCCGCGCGCACTCGCGGGGCGCCGGCGCCGCCCCCGCCCCCGCCCCGCGCCCGCGCCCGCGCCCGCGCCCGCGCCCGCGCCGGCCCCGGGCCAGCCCCTTCCTCGCCGCGACTCGCCCGCTGGCCCCACCCCCGCGCCCGCGGCGCCCAGTGGGAGGCGGGGGCCGGCCCGGCCGAGCGCGGCGCCGCGCTCTGATTTGCTGCGGGCGCGGGGGATCGACAGCCTCGGCGGGTGCCTTCCCGGCGCGAGGGAGGGAGGCGAAGGGGGGAAAAGCGCACGGCGCCCGAGGCGAGGTCGGCACTCCGGGTCCCCGCGGCTGGCGCACGACCTCGCTCGAGCGGAGCGCCCACGGGGAGCGGGTCGCGGGGCGGCGGCGGCGAGGAGGCGGCGAGAAGGAGTCGGAGGAGGCGAGGAGGCGCGGGCTGCGAGCCGAGTGGGGTCCCGGCCGCCCCGGGGCCAAGGTCGACCCTCGCCCGTGGGCGAGCGCGCCAGCCGGCCCCGGCCCGAAGCCGCCGCCACAAAGGGAACGCGGGCGCCGGCTCCCCATGACTTCCTGAAGCGCGCGGTCCCCGCCGAGTCCGCTCCCTCCCGGGCCGTGCCCGCGCCCCCGCGTGTCCCCGCGCGCCCCGACCCGCGCCCCGCCGGCATGGACGTCCACACCCGCTGGAAAGCGCGCAGCCAGCCGCGCCCGGGCGCCCCGCTGCTGTCCCCGCCGTCGCCGCTGCTGCTGCTGCTGCTGCTGCTGTGGGCGCCGCCTCCGAGCCGCGCAGGTAAGGGCCGGGCGCGGGGGCGGCTGTCATCGCGGCCCCGCCGGCCTCCCTGGTGCTGTCCCCGGGCTCGGGACGGCGCGGGCCGCCTACCCGAAGGTCGGCTGTGAGCGCGGGGGACGGAGACGCGCCGGCGCGGTGCCCCGCGCGCCCAAGGGCCGGCCGGGGGGGCTGTCGCGCGCGCCGGGGCACGACCCCGCGTCGGAGCAGCCGGAGGGGCTGTCCACGAGGCCGGCAAACTTTGTCCCGAAACTTAGCTTCTCCCGCAGCACTCGTGCGCGGCTGCCCAACTTCCTCTCCTGAAAACGGGGAAGGGTCGCCCCCTAGAGTCACAGCCCGTCCATTCAGGCCGGGCTCCCGGCGAGGGGACACGGGCCGCTGGTGGGGGGATCCCAGAGGCTTGAGTTCCCAAGCCCTGCCCTTCTCCCCCAGGCACACGCCAGGCCGGGTCTCTGCTCTCCTGGAGTCTTGCCATCCTGGCCACTAAGTGCCCCTCCCGCGGGGGAGCTGGTAGTCCAGCCCTGCTCCTAATCCCACCCCCCCCAAACCTCCTGACCCCCTGGGAGGCAGGTTGGTCTTTTTTTGTGTGTGTGATGGTGAAGGTCGGGCAGAGTGGCTCAGATGGTGCCCAGATGGGGCACTCCTCCTGCCAGAGGTCTCACGTGGAGGGAGCCCTCTCCCGCGGGGAGTCTTAGAGCTCCCCACTCCCTCCCACTCAGCCTCCCGATGGGACAGTGGATTCTAAGCATCACCTTGGTGATCACCTGTGCAGTGGGTCTTCACACAACCTCAGACATCAGCAGCCCCAGAACACACCCCCCCCCGTCCCCATTAATGGGCAGGGAGACAAGGCTCGGGGCTGCTGGTGCGAGGTCAGGAAAAGTGAGGGGCACAGGGGTGGGGCAGTGGGCTCAGCGGGCCCAGCTGGCAGGAGGGAGGGCTCTGCTGCCGGCCCCCTTCGCTCCTCCACTTTGTAATTTGAAACCATGTGGGAAGAATCACTTTCCATGTTCCGCTTGCCAATTAAGATGCTCTGTCCCTTTTTCCTGGCATGTTGAGCATGTGGTGGGCCAAAGGCGATGAGCGGGAGTCAGTGTGTCCAGCCAACATGGGGCTGGGGGAGACACGGGGTGCCGAGCTGTCTTAAACCCGGGATGCCAGTAACGTGCCCAAGATCCTGGGCTGACTCTGGGGATCAGCTGAAGGTGAAGGACAGTCGTGGTCTCCAGGAAAGTGGCCTGCAGTGCACTGGGGGATGTGGTCACGGGGCCTCGGGTGTTAACGGTGTCCTGCTCCCCGAGGGCGAGGGCGGCCCCTTGGAAGCGGAGGCCTGGCAGAGGGGCTGAGAACTCGCACAGTTGGCTTTGGTAAGAACGGCAGTTTGAAAGCGTGTGAAGAAGTCACTTTTCTGAGCGGGTTCCCAGACCTGTCCCCACCTCCCGGGGTGGGATGGGTTTTGAAGTCCGGGGCAGGGCAGCGCGGGGGTCCCGTGTGGGCGGCCAGGAACCCCAGATTTGGGAGGCGGGAGCCTGTTCTTCTCTCCATTTTGGGACTCGCCAGATGTTTTCCGAGTTTTCCGTGAACATGGCTCTTTCTTCCTACCTTCTCCTTGGCCAAGTGTGTGAAGGAATGAAAAGTAAGATTGCATTTGGGGCCGGTTAACGTTGTAAGGGGCGGAGGAGAGTATGTGAAATGAAACATGACCCCAATATTTGGAAATTGAGGTCATCTCCTCAGCCCGGCATTGGGCGGCTCTGGTCACGTGACTGCTTCTTGCAGTAATTTTGTGGGAAGGGTTGTCCAAGTTTTGCGGGGCTTGACAGATGCGAAATGGTTAAATTCCCTCTGACTCAATCAAGTTGGCTGGAGAGACACCCTTTTCCATCCTTCCCCCTTGCCCGCCTCCCCAGAAGAGAACAGGCAGTGGGAGGAGCTCCGGAGTCCTCCTCGCCCTCATGGGGTCCAGATTTCAGTGACAGGAGGGGCTGCGGCTGCGGTCACTGCCCAGCCCAGCGCTGTGACCACCCGGCAGGGCCACAGGCAGGAGTGTCTTCCCGGGGCCGGAGCCCAGAGGGACTTCTCCTGTGATGTTGCTCCAGGGCCCTTTCTGGGGTGCTGGCCAGAGCCTGCCCCGTTACCCCACCCTTCAGATATTTCTGGACAGCCACCGCGGCCACGCCCTTAGCCCAGCACAGCTGATGCCTGCCGGCCCCGCCCCTGCCTTCTGGCCCTCTGGCCCTGCCTCCTCCCTGGATCTCAGACACGGCTTGGGTGGAGCCGAGGGGGGCGGGGAGCAGATGCCCACTGCCCCCTGCCCCCCACTTAATAACAGGACAGCAGAGGCCAGACTAGCGGTGAGCCCCGAGAGTCAGGGATGAGTCACCAACACCCCTGAGGCACCCTGGCTGAGCCCACACTGGAGCCCGCGGGCCGCATTTAAGTAGCAAAGCAGGGTCCCTGCCCCTGGAGACCCTGGGCCCTGGTAACCGTGGTCATGGGTGTGCTGACCCCTGCCTGGCCGTGTCATCTCACTGGACCCTCACACAGCCCTGCAGGGTGAGGGACCCCAGGTTCTGGGTCTGTCTGGCCAATGCTTCCGACATGGCCACGCCTCAGTGCCTCAGACTTAGGGGGGACGGTGGGGGGCACCTCTTCACCTCCATTGATCAGCTCTCCCTGGGAGAGGCCTGGTGCCCCGAGCAGTGGGGAGGGTGTCCTGCCCCCTGTGGCCCCAGGGTGAGGGCCGTGTTGCTTCTGCTCCCCCCTCCCTCCGCTCCTTCCTTCCTTCCTTCCTTCCTTCCTTCTTTCCTCCCTCCCTCCCTCCCTCGCTCCCTCCCCCCTCCACCTACCCCTCTTCCCTCCCCCCCGCCCCCCTCCTTCCTTTTCCCCTGGACCGCCTTCCAGAGGGACCAGACGGGTTGCAGTCTCCACTCTCCCCTTCCTTTGCTTTAACTGGCCCTTCACTCATCCTCAAAACCCGGCTGGACCCTGAGGGCCTTCCACGCAGGCTGACCCGGAGGGATATGGGAGGACAGAGGTGAAGGGTGGGGAGCTCCTCACTGCAGGAGCTCTAAGTCTTCTGGGCGGGGGCACAGGGCTCTGTTCCACTCTTCATTTTTGTGCCAAGTGTCACGTGTCACCTTACATAGTCTGGGAAGGCTGGCCCCACTGGGGAGATCTGGGAAGCTTCCTGGAGGAGGTGATGCCAAACTTGGTCTTTCCCGCCCTCCTCTTCCCCTTCCTTAGCAGGTGCCCTCCTCCACCTCTGGCTTCACTCTTGTCCGCCCCTCCTTCTCCGCAGGACATTCCAAACTCTGCTCTGGTGCTCGTGTTCTCTGGGGCTGCTTCCCTTGGCTGGAAAGCCCCTCATTAACTCAGTTGGCAGGGCGCCCCCAGCTCCGCTTGTCCTGGGAGGGCTGTGCCAGCAGAAGTGGCTGCAGTGAGAAAGAGGGGGTCTCTGCGGGGTGGGGGGGATGAACGGAGACCTGGGAGCTTCCTTAACCCTCTCTGCGCCTGCATGCAAGGCCGGTGCCCTGAGTGGTTGGGTGAGTTCTGCAGACAAACTGACAGCCTCGGCTGCGGTGAGGGGGTGGCTTCTGGCCATGACTTTGGGCTCTTGTGCTGGGGGACAGGCAGTTAGGTCTGGGAGGGGGTACCTGATGGCTGAACCCCAGGGGCGGCATGGACAGTTGTGGGGGTTCGCCTCTGAGATCCGCTTGGGGTGGCTGCTCCGGGCCAGTCACCGTGCCTCATCTTTCCTATCTGGAAAATGGGCCGAGTTGCTTTGAGGGGTGGCTGTGAGGACCGCCCGCTGCTGCGTGAGCCCCGCGTAAGGGAGGACCCACCACGGCTGCTATGTGGGTGGCATTTCTGCATGAGGAACGGAGCAAGTGAGCACACTGTGACCCCCGCCCCCCATCCCAGAAGCAGCCTGGCAGAGGGAGATGTGACTGTCCAAGGAGGCCCCATTCCCAGAGGCTTCTGTCACCCCCAGGCTGGGTCAGTGTGCGCCGCTCATCGGCTCCACGTCGCCTCCTGGGTTATTTGCACGAGTCGCCTGGGACACGCTTGACAAGCCCCTTGGGCACATGTGCGTGTTTCTGGGTGTACGTGTCGGGCACATGCTCATGTGCGACATGCTGATTTGTGTAGACCCACGTGTCTGTGTGTCCTGTCTCTGTGTATGCCTATGTTTTGTGGTCTCCCAAGGACCTTCTGTGTTTGCGCAGCCCGGGGCAAGCTGACACTGACCTCCCTACCATGGGTGCCCCCCCAGCCCCGCCAGATGGGAGACTCGGAGATGAACCGTGGCCCCGGAGCCTGCTGGGGAGCCACGAGGTGGGGGTCCTGCAAGGTCCTGCCAGGCCCCATCCTTGGGTGAGATGCTTTTACTCACAGGAGGGCGGCGATGAGATGCTGCAGTTTCTCTCCCCCCGTATGTGGGTCCCCCCACAGAAGGCACTCTGGTGTCCGCACTCTGCCAAACGTCCCTTTTAAGATCTCTGGCCTGGCTTGGCTTGCGGGGATCCTGAGATCCTGAAGGCGGAGCCGGTTTTGGCTCTTCTCTCGGGCAGACCTGCAGGGCTGGGGGCACAGCATGGGGAAGCCCATGTGGGTGATGCTCAGGGCGGCCACACCCCAGCTCCACTCCTACCAACTGTGCGTTTAGCACCCCCGTGCCTCAGTTTCCCTATTTTTAAGAAGAGGGTGACAGTCCTAAGTCCTGCAGGGTTCTTTGTGGGGGTTCGGTGCATAACATGTGCAGAGCATGGAGTGAGCCCAGTTATCACTGTGTGTCCTTCCCAGACCCCAAGGCAGCCCGAGGCAGTGGGTGTGGGGTCCTGCTTGCTGGCTGGCTGTGTGAGCGGGTCCCTCTCTCTCCCATGGACGGTCACACTAGCGCCTCCCTCATGGGAGAAACAGAAGAAGTGGTGACACAGGAAATGTCGCCTGTTTATTAGACTGCTCGCCGGGACATCCGTGGTGCTGAGGCCAAAGGGCGGAGGTTGCTCCCCTTCCTCCTCGGGCCACCCCCACTTTGCAAGGAGGAGTCGAGTCCAGAGATGGGAGCGAACCTGCGCACATCCCACCTGCGGGACTCTGGTCTTCCTCCTCCGTGTCGTGACCCTGAGTGACGGCAGGTGCCCTGGACGTGGTCACGCTGGGGGGCGCGCAGGTGGGGGCTTTGCCAGCTCAGATGCTGCTCGGTGCTGGCGCTGTCCCAGGTAGCCGGAGGGCGGTTCATGGGAGGAAGGAATGCTCGGCGGGCTGTGAGGGGTGTGTGTGGCTGTGAGTGGGTGTGTGTGGCTACGTGGTGCGGGTCATGGGGGTCACTCGGTCTGAGGCATCGGCTCATCAGCTTTGACTCACCCAGTAGTTTTCTGGCAGAGCCCCAACCTCAGTGGTAACCCCACGTTAGAAGTAAGTGTCGCCGTTCTTCGGTGACTCAGGCCCAAGAAATGGAACCCCGGTCTGACCCAGTTTCTCCAAACTTCCGTTGCGCAGAGCCCCGGGGCGCTGCGACGTCTCTGAGCGCCAGCCCGAGGGTCCCTTCCAGCACCTGCGGGGCGGGCGGCCGGCCCTGTCTGGCTGGGCCCCGGGCCGGCACCGCGGCAGTAGGGTCCCCGGGGGACTCCCCGTCTCACCCGCTGCCACACACCGCCGTGGGCGCGCGCAGGCGGCCGCGGGGGCTGCGGAGCTGAAACTCGGCCCGCGCTGGACAGCCGCGAGCCCACCCGGACAGACGCCAGGACAGCGCGCGCTTTAGCGTCCCTGCAAGGCGGCGGCGGTCGTCCTCCCCTCCGCGCAGCGTGACCGAGAGTGGCCGCGAGCAGCTCCGGCGGCCGTTCCTCCCGGGGGAGGGCCCGAGGGAGGGTCCGAGGGGGCCGCAGAGAGGCTGGGCCTGCGCCCGACCCGTGCCGACCTCGGGCCCAGCAGAGAGGCTGGGCCCTGCGCGGCTCCGACCTGTGCCGGCCCCGGCGGCAGGTGCGCGCGCGGGCAGCAGGTGAGCGTCCGGCCGCGTGGCAGCTTCCGGGGCCGCTGCCCGGGCGAAGCGCAGGGCGCGGCCTAGTGAGTGGAACAGCCGCCGCCGGTGGGGCTGCCACTGGCCAATCAGAGGGCAGGCACCTACGAGCCCCGAGGAGTGCTGGCCAATCAGAAGGGAGGCCCCTTCCAGCCGGGACCACCGGCCAATCAGAGGGGAGGCACCTATCAGCCCTTTGCGGCGCTGGCCAATCAGAGTCCAGCCTGTTTTCCGGGCCCTGAGGTTGCTAGAGGCCTGCCCTGGGCGAGTATGAAGGCGCCGCTTGGAGGACCGAGGGCGCTTGCCCAGGGGTGTCCTTCCTCCGGTTCTGCTCCTCTTCAGTGAGACGCGGTGCTGGGCTCCCACCAGCCTGCGCTGGGTGCGGCTGCTCCCGCCCCGCGGAGGCGCCCGTGGAGGCTTCGCAGACGCCGGCCTGCAGCCCGCAGGTCCCCCGGCCCGGGCGAGAAGTGCGCTCCTGCGGGAGTGGGACGGGGGGGGGGGGGGGGGAACGGGGGTGGGACCGGGAGTGGGACCGGGAGTAGGACCGGGTGTAGGACGGGGAGTAGGACCGGGAGTAGGACCGGGTGTAGGACGGGGAGTGGGACCGGGAGTAGGACCGGGTGTAGGACGGGGAGTGGGACCGGGTGTAGGACCGGGAGTGGGACGGGGAGTGGGACCGGGAGTGGGACCGGGAGTAGGAGCGGGTGTAGGAGCGGGTGTAGGAGCGGGTGTAGGACCGGGAGTAGGACCGGGAGTAGGACGGGGAGTAGGACCGGGTGTAGGACCGGGAGTGGGACGGGGAGTGGGACCGGGAGTGGGACCAGGAATAGGACCGGGTGTAGGACGGGGAGTAGGACCGGGAGTAGGACCGGGTGTAGGACGGGGAGTGGGACCGGGAGTGGGACCGGGAGTAGGACCGGGAGTAGGACCGGGAGTAGGACCGGGTGTAGGACGGGGAGTGGGACCGGGAGTGGGACCGGGAGTAGGACCGGGTGTAGGACCGGGAGTAGGACCGGGTGTAGGACCTGGAGTAGGACCGGGTGTAGGACGGGGAGTAGGACCGGGTGTAGGACCGGGAGTGGGACGGGGAGTAGGACCGGGAGTGGGACCGGGAGTAGGAGCGGGTGTAGGAGCGGGTGTAGGAGCGGGTGTAGGACCGGGAGTAGGACCGGGAGTAGGACGGGGAGTAGGACCGGGTGTAGGACCGGGAGTGGGACGGGGAGTGGGACCGGGAGTGGGACCGGGAGTAGGACCGGGTGTAGGACGGGGAGTAGGACCGGGAGTAGGACCGGGTGTAGGACGGGGAGTGGGACCGGGAGTGGGACCGGGAGTAGGACCGGGAGTAGGACCGGGAGTAGGACCGGGTGTAGGACGGGGAGTGGGACCGGGAGTGGGACCGGGAGTAGGACCGGGTGTAGGACCGGGAGTAGGACCGGGTGTAGGACCTGGAGTAGGACCGGGTGTAGGACGGGGAGTAGGACCGGGTGTAGGACCGGGAGTGGGACGGGGAGTAGGACCGGGAGTGGGACCGGGAGTAGGACCGGGTGTAGGACGGGGAGTAGGACGGGGAGTAGGACGGGGAGTAGGACCGGGTGTAGGACGGGGAGTAGGACGGGGAGTAGGACCGGGTATAGGACCGGGAGTGGGACCGGGGGTGGGACCTGGAGTGGGACCGGGGGTGGGACCTGGAGTGGGACCGGGAGTGGGACCGGGAGTGGGACCGGGAGTGGGACCGGGGGTGGGACGGGGAGTAGGACGGGGAGTAGGACGGGGAGTAGGACCGGGTGTAGGACGGGGAGTAGGACGGGGAGTGGGGCGGGGAGTGGGACCGGGAGTGGGACCGGGAGTAGGACCGGGAGTAGGACCGGGGGTAGGACGGGGAGTAGGACGGGGAGTAGGACGGGGAGTGGGACCGGGAGTGGGACCGGGAGTGGGACCGGGAGTAGGACCGGGTGTAGGACCGGGAGTAGGACCGGGTGTAGGACGGGGAGTGGGACCGGGAGTGGAACCGGGAGTAGGACCGGGAGTAGGACCGGGTGTAGGACCGGGTGTAGGACCGGGAGTAGGACCGGGTGTAGGACCGGGAGTAGGACCGGGAGTAGGACGGGGAGTAGGACCGGGTGTAGGACGGGGAGTAGGACGGGGAGTAGGACCGGGTGTAGGACCGGGAGTAGGACGGGGAGTAGGACGGGGATTAGGACGGGGAGTAGGACCGGGTGTAGGACGGGGAGTAGGACCGGGAGTAGGACCGGGTGTAGGACGGGGAGTAGGACCAGGAGTGGGACCGGGAGTAGGACCGGGTGTAGGACGGGGAGTAGGACGGGGAGTAGGACCGGGTGTAGGACCGGGAGTAGGACGGGGAGTAGGACCGGGTGTAGGACCGGGAGTAGGACGGGGAGTGGGACCGGGAGTAGGACCGGGTGTAGGACGGGGAGTAGGACGGGGATTAGGACGGGGAGTAGGACCGGGTGTAGGACGGGGAGTAGGACCGGGAGTAGGACCGGGTGTAGGACGGGGAGTAGGACCAGGAGTGGGACCGGGAGTAGGACCGGGTGTAGGACCGGGTGTAGGACCGGGAGTAGGACGGGGAGTAGGACGGGGAGTAGGACGGGGAGTAGGACCAGGAGTGGGACCGGGAGTAGGACCGGGTGTAGGACCGGGTGTAGGACCGGGAGTAGGACGGGGAGTAGGACCGGGAGTGGGACCGGGAGTAGGACCGGGTGTAGGACGGGGAGTAGGACGGGGAGTAGGACGGGGAGTAGGACCGGGTGTAGGACGGGGAGTAGGACCGGGTGTAGGACGGGGAGTAGGACCGGGAGTAGGACGGGGAGTAGGACCGGGAGTAGGACGGGGAGTAGGACCGGGAGTAGGACTGGGTGTAGGACGGGGAGTAGGACGGGGAGTAGGACGGGGAGTAGGACCGGGTGTAGGACGGGGAGTAGGACCGGGAGTAGGACGGGGAGTAGGACCGGGTGTAGGACGGGGAGTAGGACCGGGTGTAGGATGGGGAGTAGGACCGGGAGTAGGACGGGGAGTAGGACCGGGTGTAGGACGGGGAGTAGGACCGGGTGTAGGACCGGGTGTAGGACGGGGAGTAGGACCGGGAGTAGGACCGGGAGTAGGACCGGGTGTAGGACGGGGAGTAGGACCGGGAGTAGGACGGGGAGTAGGACCGGGAGTAGGACGGGGAGTAGGACCGGGTGTAGGACCGGGAGTAGGACGGGGAGTAGGACCTGGAGTAGGACCGGGTGTAGGACGGGGAGTAGGACCGGGAGTAGGACGGGGAGTAGGACCGGGTGTAGGACCGGGTGTAGGACGGGGAGTAGGACCTGGAGTAGGACCGGGTGTAGGACGGGGAGTAGGTCCGGGTGTAGGACGGGGAGTAGGACCGGGTGTAGGACGGGGAGTAGGACCGGGAGTAGGACCGGGTGTAGGACGGGGAGTAGGACCGGGTGTAGGACCGGTGCAGATGCTGGTGTGGGTTGCCATTCTCCACGCGCGGGGAGGGGGCCTTGGCAGCTTGGGGCTTTCCTTCCTGTCTTTGTGCGGGAGAATGAGGTGGTGTCCTGCACACGGTGGGCAGTCTGGGAGCCTTGGCCTCACTGTCTCTTTCATCTGATACTGGGCTGGTCAGTTCCCGCCATAGGGGGCCTTGCTGAACATCAAGGCCTTCTTGGGGAGGACAGCCGGGCGGCTGTGCACCCAGTGGGCCCCTGGCACCCTGGCCTGCCTGGGTAGGTTCCTGGAGCAGGTGCCAGGAGAGCCGGGAGCCCGGAGATCTGCAGGGGGCATGCAGGGAGATGGGGGAAGAGGAAGGGCCCCCTCTCATCCCGGGAGCTCCCTTTGGTTGCGGGAAGCCTGAGCCCTGTTTGGGCCTCTCCTGTGTTCCGGGTCTGTGGGGAGAAGCGACTGGGACCTGTTTCCTGTTCTATGTTCCCTGGAGACAGTGTGTGGTGCTGGGGGGGGCTCCAGCTTGCTCCTGGGGAAGGAGGTGGAGGAGGTGCCAGGCTCTCTGGTGCCAGCGCCCCGCGGAGACACTGCTGTCCTTCTGAGGAGCCAGTAGGGGTGTTCCTGCTGCTTTTATGCAGGGGAGGAAGGGACTCCAGCCTCCAGGTCCTCTTAGACTAAAGATGTTCGCCCCAGAGGGCAGGAGCGACCAGGCCTTTCTAGGCGGGAATCTCAGGAACAGGGTTTCCGAATGGGGTTATTTTCCAGGGAATTATTCAGTTATTCCGAGTTTTAGTTTAGATAAGGGCCCTTTAGCACAGCAAGTCCTGTGTGGACGGTGGCTACGTTTCACTGAACTTGGGGAACCCACGCGGGGCCTCTTGGACACCCAGGGTGGTGGGGCTGGCAGGGGGGTGCCGCGAGCAGCACGCTCCAGGGAGGAGCTGGGGTCAGCCCAGGGCGGGGGAGGGAGGGGCTGGCGGGGAGGCCGGAGCTCTCTCAGGGTTACCCTCCCTCCCTGATTAGGTAAGCTGCAGGCTTCAGCATCCATGGTGGTGTGGGGGGGACACCTACAAGGGGAGAAGGGCCAGGACGGAAGAGGAGGAGGCCAGGGCTCTCCACTCCCATGCCTGCCCTGCTTTCTTGGTGTGGTCCCACCTTCAAGAAGCAGTGATCAGGGCAAATTTTGAAGGTAGTACAGCAGCTCCCCACAATCCACGTGGAGTCGACCAGTGTTTGCCCACGGCTAACCTCATGCCATCCAGCCCCACCCACTCCTCTGCACCCCACGGACTGTGCCACTGACCCCCGATGTCCCATCACACTCAGCTACAACTCTGCCCAGCACACTCAGCGCGAGTCCTTCCCTCTCTGTGCCGTGTCTGTGCGGGACCTGAGGGACGTGGAGATGAGTTCAGAGCTGGGTGTCCTGGGCCAGAGGACCGTAGTGGGGGCTCCTCTCTCCCCTGGGAGCTGGAAGGGCAGGCGCCTGTGTCTTGCCTATGCCGAGGGCCCAGGCTCCCTGCCGAGGAGCCCCTCTTTGTGTCCCAGTTTTCCCATCTGTAAAATGGGCACAGCAGCAGTGCCTGTCTCAGAAGCCTCAGGAGGGAGGAATTGGCCCAGGAACTGCCTGAGGACCATCATAGCGCTGCTTCTCATGGTCACGACTGCGGTGTGTTCGGTGCAGGACACGAGTCTGGGGCCTCCATGTGGGTAGATGGGGGGCAGCTCGTTCAGGCCTCAGAGCTGAGCCCCTTGGGACTTGCTAAGGTGCCACAGGAGAGAAGGCGGCGCTCTTCGGTGTCCTCTTTAGGTCCAAGGACAATGTGGGCCAGGCCCACGGGGCAGGCTCTGGGCTCTCCACCTGCTCCAGGCCCTGAGTGGGACACTCCTGAGACAGGACACTGGGTGTCTTCTTCATGCGCGGCTCTGTTTCCCTGGGGGCTCTCAGGCTGCTGGGGCCAAAGAGCAGAGGACAGGGTATGGCCAGGAGTGGCCCAGCCCAGAAGCCAGGGCTGAGGACCGTGGGGACAGGGGAGGCCTGGCAGTGGCTCCAGCTGGAGCAGGCCTCCCCCTGCCATCGCCCCGCCCCAGGGATGTCCGGCCCCAAGGGCTGGTCCCGAGACAGCAGCTTTGCTGGAAGTTTGCAAAGGGCTGCAGCTCCCCGAGTCTGGGACCCCGGCCTGGCAACTTGGTGGTTTCTGGGCTTGACGGGGAGCCGGGGAGGCGGGGGAGCAGGTGTGCTTTCCGGTGTGGGGGCTGTGAGCGGGCTCAGCCGGGGATCCCCCAGGACGAGAGCAGGAGATGGGGCCCGGGCCTGGACCTCCTCCGGGGCTCCCTCCCTGTGTGGGGCCAGCCCCCGTCCCTCCTGCCGTCCACCGCTCCTTTGAGTTTTGAAATGAGGGTTCAGGAGAAGAGGGTGGGCTGCCCGATGAGTCAGCACGCAGGGAAGAGGACAGCAGCTTCGGAGACCAAGAGAGCAGGGTGTGGCCCCTGGCTGTGGGGTCTCCAGTGCCTCACTGGACCTCTCTGATCTGAGTTAGCTTACCTCCGGATGAGAGGCGACGGCAGCACGCAGAAGGGCGGCCGGGGGGATTCGTGGATTCGCGCACGTGGCCTGTGTGTGGATGCAGAGCCCGTGGCGCGCTGTCCTGGATCCTGCGTTCAGGGCAGCCGGGCAGACAGAGTCATGTGGATAACGGTAATGTCTGTGGTCAGGGTCGTCACTGCAGTTACTAGCATGTCGTGATAGCACCGTATAACCCTGTGGCTCTTTTGTGCCGGTGGTTAGTACTGGCAGAGCTCGGGGAGGCAGGAACCATCAAGGGGACAGTGGGGATAAGGCTTCTGTGTGCGGGTTCAGGGCTAACTGGCTGGCCAGTTAGTGCAGAGGGCCCAGCTGGTGATGGAGGCGAACCCAGGAGAGGTCGGTGCATTTGACAGATAATAGTCCCTGGGGGGCTGCTGTCCAAGGTTCTGCCCCGAACACTGAGGAGCTACTTTGTTGGGCTGGGGGGACGCGAGGCCCGACAGCAGACAGGCCCGGGCTCCTGGGGAAGGAACTGGAGGTCTTACTGGGACTCAGTAAGCCTCTGGCCTCTGGCCTCAGGCCTCAGGGTGGTTTTGCTGATGAATCCACTCAGAACTCGAGGGCTTCGGGGTTCCTGGGGTTGAAATCTGCTGAGAAGTGGGGGGGCCAGACCCCCGGGGCGGGCTTTGCTACCCAGTGTCCTGCCTCTGGGAGGGGAAGCCCATGGTCTTGGATCTCCACCATCGGGGGGATGGTGTGCGAACCTCGCAGATTCATCCTGGGACTTGTAGCCTGGAGGTCTCAGGTCTGTCTCCGGGTTCCTTCTGTTCCAGGAGGGTTTGTGGCCACTCTTTGCCAGGTCCCTCTGGTGGCTGACGGCACCCGGGGTGGAAAGTGCCAGAACCCAGGCTCCAGCGCCGCTGGTTTTCACCTGGTTGCCATAAACCACAGGGCTTTCCAACCTCTTAAAGCTTCTTGCCCACCAGGAGTAGAGCGAATGCTGCTTCAACTTGGAGACACTCCCCGTTTTCCTTACTTCACGGCTTCCCGTTGTGTCCTTGCCACCAGGGCCCGCCTGCAGAGAGGAGTGTGCTGGCGGCAGTGTAGGCCAGGCCTACAAGCTCCAAATCAGCCCGTCCTGCCCTCCCTGCAGCGGCCTGGGCCCGTCCGATTATAGACAGTACCCTGGCCCTGGGAGGCTGCCGTCCAGGGGCTGGAAGGCACATGTCCCCGCAAGAGGGCTGGGGACGTGGGGACAGTCCCTTTGGCTTGACTGTCCTGTCCGTTCTCGGGCCTGCCCACCACTCTGGTGGACCGCAGGTCAGCTGAGGGGCAGTCAGGCTCTGGGCTCGGGGGGCATTTTCAGCACCCCATGGGCGTCTCCTGATGAACGGATGTAGGCAGAGCAGGAGGGAGGTACGCTTGATTGAGAAGTTTCTTTGAAGGTAAAGAGTGAGATTCTCTATGACTTTTTGCCCTTTTTGCACCGTTTTGACAGAGTGACGCCTTCCAAGGTGAAAGGCCCACTTCCGTTCCACGTGCCGGAAGCCGGAGGCCCGCAGAAGGCCCAGCACTAGTGAGCGGCAGCGTCACGGCCTCTAAAATATTGGGTCTCAGCTACGGGGAATCTGATTTCTTGCAGCCTCTTGGGAACAGGCCCCGGCGTGCAGAGCTAGAGGTCAGAGGGCAGACCTCACGGTGGGGGGCCGGTGGCCGCCTCCTTCTTCTCCGGGGCCTTCATCCCCGCAGCAGGGGGCCGGCGAGGGGAGGCTGGTGAACCCCGCTGGCCACTGCGCGTGACCTCTCTGCCCCATCTAGAGGAACTCTGCGGGGGTAGGTCTCGGGGCCTGTGCTGGGCCGAGGGGAGAGTGTTTGTAGGAGCGGGTGAACTGCCTGGTCTGAGTCAGTTTTTCCATTTCAGCGGGAAGGAAAGAGCGGGGAGCGGAGCCCAGCCAGGTGGGCCTTGCCTGTTCCGTATCAGCGGACACATGAGGGAAGAGACGCATGGGGATCCGTGCCTGCCGGCCGCAGGGTGTAAAGATAAGGGTGCGGTCGCCTTGAGCGGTTCTCCCCTCCAGGGGCCTTGGGGGGGGGGGTCGAGCAGCCCCTCCGATGTCCTGAGAGTTGAGCTGGTGTGACTGAGCTGCGGCCTCTCCTTGGCGGGGGAAGCTGGGCCAGGACCCGACCCACATCTTTAAAGCATCAACATTTCAGTGAAGGAGCGTAAGCTCCTGAGAACCAAGGCCCCGGGTCTGATTTCTGAGCCTTTACCTTCCGAGCCCGGTGCCTAGGATGGATCCGAAAATCCAGGGAGACTGTGCAGGTTTGCCGAGGGCTGGGGCAAAAGCCTCCCACCCTTGGTTTTCTCTTCGGATGGGTCATGAGTCCTAGAGAACCGGTCAGCCCCTCAGACAGCTTGCTGCGTGGGGAACACACCCATCCCGTGTGCGCGGGCCGGACGCATTCGACTTGAAGTTCAGGGAATCTCCATTTATTTGAAACCGAGGGAGGAGGGCTTATTGCGTGTCTGTGGTCCCGGGCAGGTCTGGTGGGGGGGCCACGTCCGGAGGCAGAAGTCCACATGGCCGGCGGTGGGGGTACACGGCTCGCGGCCACAGCACCGAAGACCCAAACTTCGAGACCAAGTACAGGGCTGGTTCACCCAGAGTCCCTGCTAGACACGCAGAGACCCAGGTGGGGCTTGGGTGGCCGGTGCTGCACCTCCTGGCGCGACCTTGCTCCCCCGTGCCTCAGTTTCTCTGTGTGTGCAATGGAGCTGGGGCTGCTACCCTCACAAGCTGACACTGACAGTTCAGGAGGCTCGGTGTGGAGCAGGGAAAGCAGGGTGTGGGGGAGGGTCTCTGGACCTTGTGGCCTCCCACGGTGCCCATGGCGGAGGAGGGGCTCCGTAGATGCTTGTGACCTTGAACGGAGAGAACTTCACAGACTCTCAGGGTGTTGGCCGATGTGTTTGGTCTTCCAAAGGAGGGTGGGCCGGTGTGGAGGGACCTGGGCTATTCTGGGGAAGGAGGAGGGTACCACGCAGGCTGGCAGAAGCGGGGACTCGGGGTGCGATACCCCGGTAAGGGTTTGGGGAGGGAGGACGGGGAGGATTTGGAATTTGGTCATGGAGGTGTGGAAGAACGCCTCCTCTGCACATTGGACTGGAGTCTGTGGGCCCAGCGCTCTGCTGGACCGTCCCCCCAGGGACACTGATCTGTGCGGCGGGCTGACCATCCCAGGTCTCTCGAGGGATCCCCCTGCGGATGACCCGTTTGTGGCCGGGCGTGTGTGTGCGCAGGCAGGAGCACCGTCCCAGGAGCACATAGAGCTGCCCGGTGCCCCGAAGCCTCCCGTGTGCCAGGGGTTGATGCCCGGGATTGCTTACGTCCGACAACCCCGGTGGGTGGCATTGTGGGGATGCGTCCGGTCACGCAGCTAACAAGGAGCAGACCTGAGATTTGAGCACGGCTCTGAGTACCCCAGGCCACCTCCTCCTGCCGATCCCCTCCTGCTCTGTCTTCTGGATAATTTCTCAGCTGTCACCCGGCTCCCTAGCTGCCATCCCTCCAGATGACCCTTTCCAGGTCTGTTCACCTCAGACTCCTTTAATTCCCAGTAAATAACTTCCAGAAACCCTGTCAGCCCTGCTTTGGAATTCCTTAAATACTAGCCGCTCTGCCTGCCCTCCTCCGGACCACGGCTCCCCCGGGGCCCTTACCTCAAACCGCTTCTGCTGCGCAGGCCTTCCTGGTGGGTGATGGGCTTGCTCCTGTCTCCATACGCGTCCCGCCTCCTGTGCCCCCCGCCCGCCCACGGAGCCCTGGATCCCGGGTGCGACGCCCCAAGCCACCTCCCCGGGTGAGCCTGGGCCAGCTCCTCTGTGTGCCATTCTCGGCTCTCCCGCTCCAGCCCTCCCCGGGCTGAACTCAAGCCCCAGCAAAGGCGCTGGGCTCCATGCGCTGCGCCTTCCTCCATGAACACCGAAGCCTGGTCAATACCTTGGCAAGAAAATAAGAACGAAAATCCTCCAAAGGGGGGTGGTCTGGTGTTTCTCCAGCCCCTTAGTAAAATAGTTCCTGGTCTGATTTGTGCAACGGTGTAAACAGCCAGGGAGTGACTGCTCCCCAGAACGGCCGGGACATCAAGCTGCCCTGGGCAGCCCATCTCTGGGGTATGTCAGGCTCAAGGCGTGCACATTTTTCTCGGACGACTCATGCCGTCTCTCCCTCTTGCGGCCCCTTCCTCCCCGCTGTGACTTCCCAGCGCCTGGGGAAACTCCGGCTGCCGCGTCCGCCCAGCTGGGCCCAGCTGTGCCGGCTTAGCTCTCCCACACAGTGCTGTGTGCCCAGCCCCCCCCCCCCCAGATACACCCCTGCTGTGGGCCTTGGGAGCGGGGGAGAGCTGAGCGCCAAGGTGGAGAGCGGCCGGGCTGGCAGTGCTCCCTGGGGTCCCTCTCCACCCTCCTGTCCTGTGGCCCCAGGGCCCTCATGTCCCTTTTGCGTCCTGATCCCGGCCTTAGCTGTCCCAGCGCTCAAAGGAGGGAGCTGTGTGGCAGCTGCCCACTTGGATGGGAGAGAGAGGGCTCTCACGGAACCTTCTGGCTCAGACACGGGGCCCTGGGTCTGGCGTTAACCACATCTCTGCTGGGCCACAAGCTGCGTCCGAGTGTGTCACTGAGCTCCAGGGCTGTGAGCGAGGCTTGTGTGCCCAGCATTGAAGGACTGTGGGCAGCTTTGCCGCGGGGCGGGGGGCTGAAGACAAGCCCTCCCTAAAACGCAGTTCAGCATTTACAGAGCTCCACGGTCTACACGCTGCAGTGCCCCGAGAATCAGATGCTGCGCCCCTGGAAGGGCACACAGCCTGGGCTCCCGGTCCCGTGGTCAGTGCACGGTGACCCCGGCTTGCCTCCCTTGTGCTGCCCTGTTCTGACCCCCCAGGAGAGGGAGGGCAGTGCCTGTGGGGTGCTGGGGACACAGGGTGAGCTCGTGCTGCCCAGGGGGTCTGGGGGCCACGTGCAGATGCCCAGAGGAGAGGCCGGGCCTGGTGGGGAGGGGTACGGCCCCTCCCTAGAGGCCTTCCCCCTCCTCTTCTTTCTGTAATTATGGCTTTTTTTTTTTTTTAATGAAAAGGGATACATTTTTCATTAGAGTCATTTTGGAAAACACAAAAAAGTACAGAAGACAATAAAAATCACTCATAGTCTCCAAACGCAAACTCTGCTGGTCAGAGCACGAAGAGTGAGGGATGGGGGGGAGTGGGGGGGGTCGGCCTGGAAATGAGGGCACAGCGGGGGCCTCATCCCGCAGCCCCACCCCTCGTCCCACTCCCAGGGTCCTGCCCCTGAAGGGGGGGCGTGGAGTCCCAGCATCTGGACTTTCTCCCTTCACTTTATAAGGACAGCCCACCGCTCCCCGTCATGACTGCTGTAAAAAGCCTAATTCACGGGCAGTGGCTCCTCTGATTGGGCGTCGGGTCATTTCCATTTTTGATACTGTAAGTGCCCGGGCATTCCTGAAGGAGGACCGCCTTGGATTTTGCCTGAGCTGCTTCCGTCCCAGACACCAGGGTGTCTGGTCTCGGGCTGCTCCTGGGTGGGGGGCGGGGGCTGGGCCAGCAGAGACCCTCCCCTCCATGTGGGCGGCGAAGGGGGCCGGACAGCCTTTGCTCCGTGGGCTTTAAGGCACAGCACCCAGAGGAATTCAGGGCCTGATAAAGGCGGCATTCACTTGGCGGGGAAAGAAAGGATTAGTCATTGAAATGGGCTGGGAGAGCAGAGACACCATCTGGGAAGGAGGAGCGGAGCCCTGCCCTCCTCCTGCACCAGAACGCGTTCCAGACGGATCAGAGGCGGGATCTTTGCAAACGAAACCATGCAGCGACCGGCAGAAATCGTGGGAGACTGGGTTTTACAATGTGGGGGTGAGGAGGCCGTTCCCAGAAACCCCAGGAGTTAGAAGAAAAAGTTTTATTCTGCAAAAGTCAAGAGTTATTCTCAGGCCAAAAGGAAACCCCAAACAACCAACCAGCATCAAAAAAGGGAAGAGGAACGTGGATTGCAGAGAAGGGATTGATAAGCTGTAATATTTGAAACTCCTGTAAATCAATAAGAAAAGGCCAGAAACTACCCACACTACCCCCCCCCCCCCGCCACCGCCCCGGACCAAGAGGAGCATAGTTCTTAGGAAACAAAATACAGATAGTTTCTAAATGCGCGAGAGGATGCTCACTGCCTGGAAAGGAGTGCAGGTGAAAACCTAGGGAGGCCCCCCCCAGCCTGCCCAGCTGAGCAAAGGATGGACACCGACAACACTCACTGTTGCCTGCAGGTTGTGGGGGAAGTGAGGGTTCTCCTGGGTCACCCCTCGAAGACAGGCAGAGGCGGTATCTCTCTGAATATTCCAGTGTTAAAATGCACGTGCTCTTGGACCCGGCCCCTCCGCCGGTTCTTGGAATTTTCCCTAATACTACGTGCACACGTGTGTGTGGACACCTGTGGGGTCGGGCGGCGCCATCTGGAAAAGCAGAGGTTGGAAGTGCCCGGGTCCCGTTACCAGAGCCATTCGGATAAGAATGTTCTGCAGGAAAAAAAAAAAAAAAAAAAGAATGTTCTGCAGCAGCTAAGAGAAAGGGCTTTCTTGACTTTGCATTTCCTGGAAGGGATTGGTCTCCCGGATACCGTCACGCGGGGGAGCAGCGAAGAAAGCTTCCTGTGCTGTGCGCCCCTCTCTAGGAAGAGGAAAAACGCACCCATCTAGGCTTGTGTGCGCACAGGTGGTAAGGACGCCCACAGGAGCGTTGGGACTCGTGGTGCTCGCTGGAGTGGGCGGCTGGGTGTGGGGCGTCCCGTGAGTGGGGCGGGGGGCTCGTTGGAGCTGGGGGGCGGCCGCGAGGGGCACAGGTGTGTCGGTGATGGAGAGACGGGACAGCGAGGTGTGGGCTGGCTGCTCCGGGAGCCTCGAGCCTTTCCTGCTGGCAGGCGGCTGCTTTGGGCTGGAATGCCTTAGTCAGTGAGAAAAGTCTGTGGTTAAGAAAGAGGAAAGAAACGAGATATTCAGGAAGGGACTGGGCAGATGACTGTGCGCGTACTAGTCGGTGCTGTTCCGACAGGAACACGCGTGTCTAGCGGCACAGAGCCGAAATTGTCCTCCACGACGCCCATCCACTCAGTGTGCAGGCGGGGAAACTGAGGCTGGCACGTATGTTACTAGAGTCCCACGGCGAGTTGGGGGCAAAGTCCTTAGATGTTGTCTATGCTAATCCGCTGGGGCAGGGGCTGACCATGTGTTCATTTGGTAAACACGAAGGAATTGCCCAGCACCGAGAGCGCAGCTGAGAGCGGGGGCTGGGATTCAGCCGGTTCCCCGCGGCTTCCGCCGCGCAGCACGCCTGGGAGGGCGGCACCTCCCCTGGTTCCCATGTCCCCGATCGTACCTCCCGTGCAGGTGGCAGTGTTCAAGCTGTGAATGGTGCCTGCCACCGGACCATCTCACAGACACAGATCAGGGGCCCCTCGGGGCAGAAGGAAAAACCAGAGGCCGCGGACTTGACCGCCTTGACACGGGAAGGGTTCCGCGGGTTGGTGCTGGAGCTCAGCCCGCGGTGGTGCGGTGGTGGGTGTGGCCCTTGACCTCCTACCCTGCGATAACTGCCCTGGCTGGGTGGTCACTGACTCCGTCTTCTCCCCGCACTCCCCGGCCAGCGCAGGGCACAGTCTCTCCAAGGCTGTCCGGCCGCAGGGCCACCTGCTGTCACGAGGTTTGCCCCTTTCCCCAGTGCAAGTCACAAGGGTCCTTGGGGTCTCCCTTGCCAGCTGAGTCTCTGCTCATCCCCTGGAAGGCCGGCCCGGACACGGGGCTTTGAGGGTCCCTCCCCTGGTGAGTCGGGTGTCAAATGACGCCGGAGGGTCCTGGGCCCTAGAAAAGCTGACAACCCTGCTTACCCCCTGGGGCCCTTCTTGTCTTGTTTCTACAAGATCTCTGCTGGGAGGTACCTCTTGGCCCCCAAACCTCGCCACCATTATTCTCTGGTCTGTCCTGGTGGAGCCCAGAGTGGTGGGGAGGAGCTGAGACCCCCTTTGTTTACGCACTCATCTGAGTGTGTCGGGGGTGCCGACACGTGGGCTCTTCACGGCTCCAGAGGCCCGACACTAGAGCATGGATGAGCTCCCTGCCCCTGAGCGCCACGTCCTGGGGGACCGGCCCGTCCCGGAGTGTGTGCTGGGTCTCTTTGGTGGAACTGTGGGGGAGTGCCACGTTGTGGGCCACAGCGGCCCAGCCACCTTTTCACGGGGTGCAGTCGGCACTCAGCGGGAGCACAGAGGAGGGCCACCGGTCCAGCGCGGGGGCCCAAGGACGCCGTTCTAGAGGTGACAGTGAGTGAGGATGCCCTGGGAGCGCTGGTTGGGCGACAGGAGGACTCCGGCGACAGGGGAATGGGATGTGCAATCCCTTCCTGCGGTTTGACCTCGGTCTTTGATGTCGGGGTCTGGCGTGACCCGAGCAGAATGGCAGGGGAGGGCGCGGCCAGAAATGAAGCTGTGGTGCCTTTGACTCAGTTTGCGTCGGCGAAGGTACGCTGCCTTCTGCATCCAGCCGTCCGTCGGAACCTCCGCCCGCCCACCTGTCCACCTACTCCGCCGTGCCCTGAACCCACCCGCTCATCCCCTCGTCCATCCAGACCCTAAACCCATTCCACCATCCACCTACCCACCCAGACCATCAATCGTTCCACCATCCACCCGTCCATCCAGACCACAAATCCATCCACCCACCCACTGACCCAGACCGTGAAGACCCCCGCCCCCCCCATCTGTTCTCCCATCACGGCACTGGGCTGCTCCCTCCAGCACACCATGTTCTACTTTCGCATCAGGGTGGTATGACCCTGCAGACTTCCACACTCACACTGAGGCTCCTCGAGGGGGAGGAAAGGCTGACTCGTGTCAGCTGCCGAGTACTTACTTAGCAAAGGCCCGGGCACCGCTAGATCCCCGGGCTGTGTGTGTCGGCTAGAACTGAGAGGCAGGACACTTGCGGCTGCAGGGGCGGCCCTCCATGTGGCCAGGATAATAAGGGGGTGCTGGCTGCGTCTCAGGAGTTCACCGGGGTCGGGGGGGGCCGCTGGCTCTGGACTAGCTGGGGATGTGGGAGGTCAAGGGGCTCTCGGCGGAGGTGGGACGAGGATGGGGAAAGCCATGCGGCTGACAGTAGGGTGTCAGAGAAACCCCGTCTAGGGGACAGGGAGGTAGAGAGTCTGTGCTTCAGGATGTTTGGTGAGAGATTCAGAAATTCTGCTAATTCCCCAAATACCCGTGTCATATTTTCTTGACTGCAAAATAAAGCATGCTTATTGCAGCAAATCTGGGAGATACAAAACTGCTTTTTCCTTTTCCATTCTGTCTTAGTTCAGGCGGCTATAACGGAATACCCCAGATTGGGTGGTTTAAAACCCACAGAAGTTTATTTCTCATGGTTCTGGAGGCTGGGAAGTCCAAGGTCAAGAGCCAGCGTGGCTGGGGGAGGATGCTTCTTCTGGGCCTTAGCCCATGCCTTCTCGCTGTGTCCTGGTGGTCGGGGGGGACACAAGCATTCAGTAGCTCTGTCCTCACGCTTTCCCCTTACCCTGGCTGAGCTCAATTAGGAACAGTGGTGCACCTGCCTTGGTCACAGACACTCCCCACGCCATTGCCAACTGTAAACAGCCCCACGGGCACCGGTCACCCACGGCGCGCTCCCGCTGGAGGTGACCTCTCTGCTCCCCGCGCATTGAACTTGGCTTGTTTCCAATCGTTTGTTGTTATAAATAACACCTGGATGAACATCTTTCTGGTAAATCCTTCCTGCCTCTCATTATTTCCTTGGGGTGGATTACTAGACGCTGACTCACGGCCTTAGAACACAGGAATGTGTTAAAGTCTTTGTACTGCAGCTGTCACTGCAGCCAACAGCCGGTACTTGTGTTGGGGCTACTGTGCCCTAGCGCAGCGTCCCTGGGGATCGACCCCAGGTGGGCCCCTGTGATAGAGTGGGGCTGCCTGTCCGCCTTGAGGTGGTCACTGCTCCCCCCCACCCTTGTGCTCCTGGGGGGGCAGTGGGATGCTGTCATGTAAGGTTCAGACCTGGCTGGGCTGCCTAGGCCTTTAGGGTTCGGGTTTTCTCGTCTGGAGGACAGAGCAGCACTCCCTGCCCCACGGCGTTGTCCTCAGAGGTGGGTTATTAATAACACTTAGGACTCATGTGCGTCCTGGGCATGTCTTCTCCCATTTAATCGGAAGACGTAAGGGAACCTTCCGGGACCAAATGGACAATCAGTAGATGCTCCCTGTGTCCCCTTTGCTCCCCTTCCTGTCCCTGGTGGTCTGTGTGTTTGCTGAGTTTCCGCTGTGGCCCGCCAAATTGAGGGTGATACCAGGTCCTGCTGATTGTAGGGTCCCCTCCCCACCAGGCCATCACATGGAATGAGTGTGCCCTGGAGCCCCAGGGAAGGGGGTGGGCTGGGGCTGGTACGTGGGATGCCACAGGGGTGGGTGGGACAGCGGGCTGGCCTGGGCGGGGATAGGCTAAGGGTGAAGGGAAGGGCCCGCCCACTTTCATTTGGGCAGTATCCTGGCTGGATGCTTGTGCAGGAACCGGCCAGTAGCGAGGGTGGGCGCCCCGTCCACTCTTGTACTCTGCGGCTGTCTGGGGCACCGACTGAGCCCGGCCACGTGGAATCTCCAGGGAGGGCGGGTTTTGGAACTCCACATCGTCAACCCGCTGAGCGTGGGCCCAAGGAGCTCAGCGGGACTGGGGGTGTAGCTCAGACGCGATGGCTGTGAGGGCCTGTTCTGAGTTCTGCCACCAGTTCGTGGTGCCTCCTTCAGGGGAGCCGAGCAGTTTTGAACAGTTATGTGCTCATTTCGTGTCCATGTGGCTGGTTCTGAGTCATGGTGAGAGTGTACTGAAGATTTGCTTGGCTCTAGTAATTGAAAAATGCCTTCTGGTCCTAGGGGAAGTAACGTAACATATTCCTCCAAAGGTCAGAGTGACCCAGTGCAATATTCTTTTACTTGGATCACATAATTGAAAAACACAATTTCGGCACTGCAACCCAGAACCAACACAACAGCACCAGGACCCTTCCGCAGCCGGACTCCGGAAGCTGTTCCGTCCGGGCAGTGTGAGGAGCATTCGGGCAGGTGTGTGGGCCTTGCCTGGCCAGATGCTGGCTTTAATTTGGAAAGGGAAGTATTCCTCTTAACTTTGCTTATCACATTGTTTGCTTTGTGACATTTAATAGGGGGTGACACCATGTCCAAGGGCTAATTTTCGTCTGTTTCTGAAGTTGTCTCTTCCAACGAGAATTTCATGGCAGATTCCAGCCAGTGTCAGTGCTGGAAAACCAGTGAGCCAGCAGACACGTTTGCCTTTTGTCCACGTTTCAGTCTGGAAGGGCAGGGATGAGCTGGACTCGGGCCTTACCGAGGGGGCCCCTGTGAGGATGAGTGGGGAGGGGCGGCCCACTCCAAGCGTCAAACTCAGGAAATATTGCGTCCCTGGGAAGTGGAAATGCCGTTTTGTTTTATGAAGTTAAAAATTACAGAGGGGGTGCCTGGGTGGCTCAGTCGTTAAGTGTCTGCCTTCGGCTTGGGTCATGATCCCGGGGTTCTGGGATTGAGCTCTGTGTCGGGCTCCCTGCTGAGCAGGGAGCCCGCTTCTCCCTCCCCTGCATCCCCTGCTTGTGTTCCCTTTCTCGCTGTGTCTCTCTCTGTCAAATAAATAAAATCTTAAAAAAAAAAAAAAATTGACCCCCGGCTAGGCAAAGGTGAAAAGATCTGTGACAGTCCTGTGGGTTTAGTTTTAGGTGGACATGGGGGGAGGACAATTATTTAATCATAATGTTGTTTCCTGTGGAACACTAATTGGCATTTATTATTCCATTGATTGGAAATAAAAGCAATACACACCCATCATAGAAATGTGAAAAGCTATTGAACAGTATAAAGAGGAACATAAAAATGAACCATAATCCCTTCCTTGTTTAAACCATGATCCTGGTGATGGTTTCTATTCATGCAGCCAAATAAATTACCAGCCGAACATTTTTTTTTTCAAAGATTTTATTTATTTATTTGACAGAGATCGCAGGTAGGCAGAGAGGCAGGCAGAGAGAGAGAGGAGGAAGCAGGCTCCCTGTGGAGCAGAGAGCCTGATGTGGGACTCGATCCCAGGACCCTGGGATCATGACCTGAGCCGAAGGCAGAGGCTTTAACCCACTGAGCCATCCAGGTGCCCACTAGCCGAACATTTTGATGTATTTATTTTCCAGTATTTGTTCCGTGCCTGCATTTACAAAATTAACATTACAGCCCACTTTGTAAGAGTTTTCAACTTAAAATATGCATAAATCTCAGTAAATGAGGAGTCAGAGGGAATTCCCTCCATCTGATAAAGGGCATTGATGTAAAATCTGTACGTTGAAATCTCTCCCCTCTGGGATCAGGGACAAGGCAAGGACATCTGCTCCCAAGAGCCTATTCAACATTGTGTGGTGATCCTAGACAGTGCAATAAGGCAAGAAAAGGAAACACGAGGCATGCAGATTGGAAAGGGAGAAGGGAAACTGTCTTCTTTGCAGACCACATGATTGTAGATGTTAAAAATTCTAAAAACTTTACAAAAAAGCTTCCAGAAGGAATAAGTAAATTTAGTGTGGTCACAGGAGCCAAAGTCAATACAAAAAGTCACTCGCTATGTCTAAAGTGTAGAGATAAACCGTTGGAAATAAAAATCAAAGCAGCCACTGCTGGGGCTACTAAATATGAAACACTTAGAGATATATTTGACAAAATAATTGTGCCCTGGAAATTGTAAAACACCGCTTAGAGGTATTAAAGAAGGTCTGAAGAGTTGGAGAGGTATACCATGCTCATGGACAAGAAGATTTAATATTGTGGAGGCATCATTTTCACCAAAATGGATCTACAGATTCAGTGCAATGGAAATTAAAATCCTGGTAGGCATTTTCAAAAAATAGGCATTGACAGGATGATCCTGAAATGTATATGGAAAGGCAAAGGACCCAAAATAGCAAAAAGAAATGTGAAAAAGAATTTAGAGGACTCCTGCTATGTGATTGTAAGACTTACTCTAACGCTACCATGATCAAAGCATGCAGGTGTCGACATAAAGATAGACGTGAAGAGCAGGGGAGTGGAAGAGCGTCTATGGTCTCCTATATGACCTCTGACTGTGGTGCTAAGAAATTTCAGTGGTGAGAAGGTAGTCTTTATGGGCAAATGGTGCTGGAACAAATAAACATCCATTTGCAAAAAAATAAACCTGGACCCTTTACTTCAAATCATATATAAAAATTAGGATGGCTCCTAGATGTAGGTGTAAGATTTAAAACTGTAAAGAATGAAACAAGAAAGAAAACCCTTTTTTTTAAAAAAATATTTTTGAGTTAGGAAAAATTTCTCAGAAAGTACACAGAAAGTATGAACCATAAAAAACATTTAACACGTTGGACTTGATCTAATTAAATGCTTCTGCTCTTCAAAAGACACTGTTAAGAAAATGGGAAGGTAAGCCACAGACTGGAATAAAATGTTTGCAAAAACACATATGCGATAAACACATCTAGAAGAGATAAAGTAGTGTTATATAGCTCGACAGTTGAAAAGATAAATGACCCAATTTAAAACTGGGCAGAAGAGTTGAGCAGACATTTCATCAAAAAAGATGTATGAATGGTGCATTTGCATATGGAAAGATGCTTCACAGCTGCAGTCATCAGGGAAATGCAAATGAAAATCGCACGCAGGTACCGGGGTGCACACACAAGCGTTGGCCAGGATGTGGAGAAACTGTCGGACATTATTGGTGGGCATGTAAGCTGGGGCAGCTGCTTGGGAGGACAGTTCAGCGGTTTTTAGAGTCAGTCATACTTACTGGAGAACCCAGCAATTCCGCTCCTACGTGTTTCCCCAAGAGACATGAAAACATGTGTCAATGGACAGATGCACATGTGAATGTTCACATGCCGCTTTATCACCCCAAACTGGGAACAACACAAATGCCCATCAGTGGGGAGATGGCAAAGCCAATGGTGGTGGACCCATGCAGTGGGATCCTTCACAGTGATAGCCAGAGTGGGCAGGCACGTGATCAAAGTGGGTATGGAAGCATTTTGTTCAGTGGAAGAGGCAGACACAAAAGGCTATAGGATATGATTCTATTCATGTGGCTTTCGAAAAAAGGCCAAACTGTAGAAAAAAGATGAGAAAATAGAAGCCAGAGGCTGGGTGTGGAAGAGGGACACGAGGGGCTTTTTGACATGATGGGAATGTCCTCCATCGTGACGATGATGGGTGGTTCCAAAACCACACATTAGTTGGACTCCTGGGCTGTAGACTTAAAAAGAATGAATTTTATTTATTTATTTATTTTTAAATTTAATTAATTAATTAATTAATTTGACACAGAGAGAGAGAGAGAGAACACAAGTAGGCAGAGAGGCAGGCAGAGAGAGAGGAAGGGAAGCAGACTCTCTGCTGAGCAGGGAGCCTGATGCAGGGATTGATCCCAGGACCCTGGTATCATGACCTGAGTCGAAGGCAGATGCTTAACTGACTGAGCCACCCAGATGCCCCAAAAGAATGAATTTTAAAGAATGGATGTTACTACATGCAAATGATACCTCCGAAACACCAACTTCAATTAAACAACAAAAAAATGGGGCGGCTGGGTGGCTCAGTGGGTTAAGTGTCTACCTTCGACTCAGGTCATGATTCCAGGGTCCTGGAATCAAGTCCCACGTTGGGCTCCCTGCTCAGCGGGGAGTCTGCTTTGCCCTCTCCCTCTGATCCTTCCAGCCCTGCTCGTGCTCTCTCTGTCTCTGCCCTCTCTCTCTCAAATAAATAAATAAAATGTTAAAAAAAAAAGAACAAAAAGAAAACCCAGGGGCATTTCCCCAGATGATTAAATATCCCTTTATTATTAATTTTAGTGATCACTCAATTAAGTGTTAGTACCATAAGTTAACATTAATATGACAATAAATAAAATAAACGAGTGTGTGATATTCTGGTATTCGGATGTGCAATCGTATGTTTGCTCTCCCCCCCACCCTCCCCAGGTTGGAACATTGACTTTCTTTCAACATTTTTTGGTATTGCACATGACTCTGTGGCGAAGCTCTTTAAATTTTTATACTTTTTTGTCATTTGGTGTTGGAGGTAAATTCCCGCTGGGTGAAGTGCGTGACTGTTCCCAGCTGTTTCAGTACCAAGTGTCACACTGTCTCCTAGAAGGTGTCCATTTGGGCTCCCATCTGTACTGAATGAGAATTTGCATCCTTGCCAAAATTTAGTACATTAAAAAAAAAAAAAAGTTTGCCAGTTTGATGGGAGACAAAAGAATCTTGCTTGAATTTGGGTTTATTTAACTACTGGTGACACCCAGCATGATTTATTTGTTGATTTCCCTCCTTAGCTGCAAGAGTTTCATAGACGTCTATCAGGAGTGTTGCTGTTGTAAATCTCGGCCTCCGTTTGCTGCTGACTTCTTGACTATCCTTTTCTGCCTTTACACCACCCAGAACTTAACGTCTTTTTTTAAAAAAAGATTTTATTTATTTATTTGACAGATAGAAATCACAAGTAGGCAGAGAGGCAGGCAGAGAGAGAGGAGAAAGGAGGCTCCCCGCCGAGCAGAGAGCCCGATGTGGGGCTCGATCCCAGGACCCTGAGATCATGATCTGAGCTGAATGAAGTCAGAGGCTTTAACCCACTGAGCCACCCGGACGCCCCCAGAACTTACCGTCTTAATAGCAGTCCTCTGCTCTACCAATCCTAGTTGGCTTGGAGCCTGTGAGTGGGGCTGGTGGGCAGGGACCCTGTGCCCGCCCCCCCACCCCGTATGGTTGAGCTGCTCCACTGGCGTTGGTGGGGTGGCCCTGGGCGCTGGCTGGGGGCCTGGATTCCCTTCATATGGGCCCCTCGAGGAACTGCTTGGGCTTCCTCGAAACATGGAGTCTGGTTCCCAGAAAGACTCTTCCAAGGTGCATTAAGCTGGGACCCAGAAGCTGGCGCACAAGGTCTCTGCCGCCTCCCACTGGTCATGCGGTCATGGAATCTGCCTCCCCTCCCCATTCAAGGGAGGGGACATAGATACCACGTCTTAATGGGCATTTAAGAATTTGTGGCCGTTTTAGAACGGCCACACTTAAAAAATGTGTTTCGGTATTTTGTCGTGGTTGTTAATACATATATGTAGGTTTTGTGTGGCTCTATATACTTAGAGCGTTTTTCAGAAGTGGAGGGGTGTAGAGAGATGAGCAGACGTTCCCCCTTCACCCCCTACCAGGGCTCAGCCCCTGCCTGGACGGAAGCCCCTCACTGTTGGGTGGGTATTGTTCTGGGCCTTTCTGTGTGTGCGTTTACATGACATGGTTTTAGGTTACATAGATAGTTTTTATTTAGTTTAACATGAAAGGGATGGCACTCTGTGAATGTTTTTGTAATTTGCTCTTTTCACATGTCCTGGCTGTCTGCCCTGGGTCAGGCCAACGAGACCAGCCCTTTCCCATCCAGCCTCTGCAGAGGATTTCATACCCTCAGCTTGTTTACTTAACCAGCTCCCGCCTGGTGGGCATTTACCTGGTTCCGTTCTTTGCTATTACAAATGACTCTACCATGGGCATCCTTTGTAGGGTTTCTGCAGAATTCAGCCTTGATGGGGGGAACGGCAGGTCAAAGTGTGTGTGTGTGTCCTAATTGGGATGCTGCAAAATTGTCCCTACAAAGAGTTTCCTCCCTTACTGGTTTTATCTTGAGTACACAAAACACACATTTCCTTCACTTATATGTTGGATGGTTCTGTTTAATGGCTAAAATTCTGTTTAATGGTTGGTTGGCTGGCTGGTTGGTTGGCTGGCTGGTTGGTTGGCTGGCTGGTTGGTTGGCTGGCTGGTTCATTGGTTGGTTCGTTGTTTAGTTGATTGGTTGCCTGGCTGGTTGGTTGGTTGGTTGGCTGACTGGTTGGTTGGCTAGTTGGTTGGCTGGTTGGTTGGTTGGCTGGCTGATTGGCTGGTTGCTCAGTTGGCTGGCTGGTTGGTTGGCTGGTTGGCTGGCTGGCTGGTTGGGTGTTTGGTTAGTTGGTTGGCTGGCTGGTCAGTCGGTCAGTTGGTTAGTGGGTTGGTTGGCTGTTTGGCTAGTTGGCTGGCTCATTGGTTGTTTGGTTGGTTGGCTATTTGGTTAGTTGGTTGGCTGGTTTGTCCATTCACTGTACAGTGTTTCTACTCTGGGCTAAGCTCTCTCCTCCCACTGTGATTATGGGTGACACCCTTCTCTCAAGAAGCTCACAGTCCAGGAGATGGCAGGTCCCTTGGGGCATCTCCTGCTAGTCGAGTGGGGGAGGGCATGGTGTGTGCAGGCTGTGGTGTGGTGCTGGGGTGTCACAGTTTATAGTGGGGCCTCTTGCTCTCTTGAGCTTCTTTAAGCAGAGGGGTTTCTTATGGACCCCACTTTGACTTGCCATAGTAACTCGAGGGACGGAAGGAGCCTGAGACTCCAGTGTTGTTGGTGCTACTGATTTTGGCCACCATTCATGGCTTTCTAGGACAGGCAGGTTCTGTCGTTGTGCCCCTTTGTAATAGGGAAACTGAGGCTCAGGGTGTTGGAGCTACTGTTGGTTTTGGGGCATGCGAGTTACCTGGTTCCATGGTGTGTCGGTTTATTTAGTTCTGAGTCCGGAAGACCCGTGCCCCCACCCCCAGGCAGGAAGCGTGTGCCCCTCTAGGGTGGGGGGGCCAGTGGTCTGGAACCGCTCAGGCCAGTGCAGTGGAGGCCTTGCCCGGAGTCTGGAATGTCAGGAGGGGTCGTGCAGAAAGGATGCAGACCTTCCACATGTGTTTGACTCCCCGGAGACCCCGGAGAATGTCGCCACATGAGGGAGGCCCCACAGCCCCGCAGTGACCGGTCCTACGTGTCCATTGCACAAAGCTGTTTATGCTGATCCAGGACAGTTCTGGCCCGTGCCCACCCGGCCTCCTCTGCACGGCCCCCTGAGCGCTCCCTGGGTGCTGGGCCTGGGCAAGGCCATGGGTGCAGAGGGCCCCCTGCCATTGTGACCCCAGCTGGTCTGATGGCGGCCCGCCCAGCCTCTGGGCCTCATGGAAGCAGGTGGGTTGAGCCTGTCCCTGCGAACACAGCCAGCTCCAGCCCGGTGGAATCTGGCGCCCGGTGCCATCCCCACCCCTTTCCTCCAGAACAAGGAGACGAATTACCTCTGAGGAAACTAAGACTAATCATCCGGTTTCCCGTCACGCCTGCGGGCTCCGCTGCTGGACCGGCTCCCGCGGGCAGCACCCGTGCACACGCAGCCCCGGCCACCTCCCCTGGCCTGGGCCATCCTTGCAGCTGGCCGCAGGACTCCCGTCTGTGCCCCGTTCGGTCCGTAGCCCCTTGTGGAAGGATGCAGGGAGACGCAGATACGCTCCTTTGTTTCCATGAAGCCGGACAGAAAGCAGGGATGACCGAGGAGAGAAGAAGGTGCTGCGGAGGTGCTGCGAGAAGCTGGACACGTGCCCTCCGTGCCAGGCTGGCAGGAAGAGACCTCCCGTCCCCCGGTCGTGACACAGGCTCCCGCTCCTCAGGGTGCTGGGGTCTTAGTCTGGGTCTGGAGCACCCGCGGTCTTTGGCACAGCGGGAGCCAAGCCTATTCCGTGAGGCTCAGTTGTGCCCCGACGGGACGTCCCCGGGCTGCCCTGCTGGGTGGGTGGCTTACCGCCTCGTGTGGCCCCGGACAAGCCCGAGGGGCTTCCTCTGTTCCCCTAGGACGGCCGCCTTCCTGTCCACTCCTCCTGCAGGACTCCCTCCCACGTGCTCGGCCATGCCAGCTGTCACTCACGGGAGGCCTGGTGGGCAGCGGGACATCTCCCCAGGGCATGTGTGTGGGCTGAGGCTTCTCTTCTCGTCTGGGGGGGTCCCCAGGCTGACCTGTGCGCAGGTGCCCTCGGCCTAGGCGGTGGCACACACATGTGTTTGAGCCCCGGGTGGCACCTGGCCAGCCTTCGGCCATGGGATGGGGTGGCATGGAGATGCCAGGGGTCTAGGCCGTCAGGTCAGCCCCGGCAAGAGGTGGAAGGTGGGGGTCCCAGCCTTGGGAGTGAGTTTCAGACCCGCCCCACCTCTGATGGTGCAGACCAGGAGAATTACCTCCCCCACGGGGGCCCTCTGTAGGAATAGTGTGCTCTTAAATAGGGTGGCGTAGGCACACAGTGGGTGCTCAGGGCCTCAGCTGACCCCTCCCCAGGCCATGCAGGTGCATGGTGGGTCCTCTGGCCCTTGCTGCCGTCCTGTCCCTCTTCGACCAGATTCACTGCTCTCGCTTGCAGCCGCGGTGTGTCTGTCACCTGTCGGGAGGCCCTTCGGGGAAGGAGTATGAGCTGTTACCAGCTCAGCGAGGCTGACCCTCCCTCTCCACCTGCTGCTCTCCTGTCGCCTTTCGGGGCCTGTGTGCATCCTGGCTGCCGTCATCCCCTCACCGATTCCCCATTTCCTGGCCCATGCTGGGCAGCTGGATGGCCTGCGATGACAGCTTGAGTGATCCGACAGGACTCACACCTCTCCAGGGTGACAAGTGCAGCGGGGACGGAATGCCACGGACATTTGCTGGGAGGAAAAGGCCGGTCAGGTCCCTGTGAAGAAGCTCACGGCCCCTGGGGCTTTTCCCAAGGCTGAGCTGTGGTCTGAGGGGCTTCTGGGCCCCAGTAGGCTAGAGCGGGGATGGGGTGGCCAGCATTTCCCAAAAGCGGGGTGGGTGGGGCGTATGGGCCGAGGACACCCTGCTTAGGGGTGAGAACTCGGGTTCGTGCGCACCGACTGAGCAAGGCCGTGCTGGGGGCGTCCTGCACTTGGCCCTGACCTGCTGACCGGCTCTGTGCCGGGGGCGAGGTCCCCTCTGCTCCTAGCTGTCCGGGAGAACTTGAGGCTTTCAGTTCTGATCAGCTTTTCATTCGTCCCTCCCCTCGCCTCGATGGCCCTCACCCTCAGCACGCTGCGGTGAAGAGGCGGTGAGGAGTGGGACGGGGTCAGCCCTCCCGCCTCCCGCCGTCTCTGGGCTCTCGTATCGGTTTACAGAAGGAGCACTCCCAGGGAGCACGTCCCGCACCCCAGCGTCCTTGCCCTCCTCCTCGCACCCTCTGGGGCTGGTTGTGGGGGCAGAGGGAGGGCTCGGCGCTGTCCAGTCGTCCCATCTCGGGCTGACGTGGCCCACGCCGAGGCCAGGCTGCCCCAGGGCCACGCCCGCTCCCATCCCAGGGCCGGCTGCGTCCCTCGCCCTGGCTGCGTCCCTCGCCGTGTTCCTTCCCCTTCACGGATGGTGACAGGGAGGCTCAGGGTTGGAACCCACTTTCCCCAGGGCCGGGGGGCTGCTGGCTGGAGGAGCCGGCGCCAGAGTCAGGTCTGCAGAGCCCTAATCCCAGCGTCCTCAGAGGGAAGGCGGGCTCAGGGGGACCCGTCCTGGCCGTCGGTCTAATCCAGAAGGTGGATGCTGCACGAGTGACTTGTACAACAGTCACACAAGAAAGCTGCCTCCTTCCACACAAAACCTCCCCCAGGAGGCCGTCAGCAGGCCCTGAGCTTTCCCTTAGAAACCGAAAAACAGGCCAGAAGTGAGTGACGGGCGTGGGGATGCGGAGCACTGCGGGCCCCGTGCCGGGCTCGCCCCCGTGGGAGACGGAGACTGACAGGTGTTCAGGGATGCTGTAGGGAAGGCCGGTGGAGTTCCGGCTGGAGGAGTGGGGACAGCAAGCCCCTGCCAGCTGTGGGCTCCCGGCCAGGCAGGCCCTGGTGTCCCTTCCTGCATGGGGCCTTCCATGGCCCACAGGGCAGGGTGGGCAGAGCCAGGCTCACATCTAGCTCCCTCGAGCCACAAAAGTGCCTGAGTGGAGTCCAGGGGTGCTGAGGCCATGTGGGGGGTGGAGCCCTGGAGGCTTGAGCAGGGTGGTCATGCTGTGCACTGCACAAGCCCAGGACTCCGTTCTCAGGGACCACGGTGGAGTGGTCTGTGTAATGCCCTGGCCTTGGTGGGGCGGCAGCCAGTGAGAGCTGGGCCTTTCGGGCAGGCCTGGGCCCTGGTGTTGATGTTGGCAGAGGAGTGAGTGCTCGGTGATGGGAGCCACTGAAGGGTGTTCAGGGACCCGTGTTCCCAGCGTGGCAGTGAGCCTGACCTGCCCTGAGGTGACAGTCACGGGGTGGGGGAGAGGAAGGACTCGAGGCGGCCTGTCCAGGCCCTCAGCACATTGAGCACCCCCTGCCCTTCCGCTTTGTTCCCGTAGTTTGGTCACTGAAGAGGAATTTCAGTCACGGCCTCCAAAGTCGTGTTTGTTTTTTCAACCCGGGGGGCCGGCCTCCTTGATGGGGCCACGGAGGGCTGGCGGGAGGGCCTCGGCACCAGGCCAGGGGGGCCTCCGCCCGTCCCCCTCGCTGGTGTCCTTTCTGGAAGCGGAGGAGGGAACTCGCGGGGACAGAGCAAGGGCAGGTGCGTTTCCGAGGGCGGCCGCGTGGTTCCCCACCGACCCGGAGGGCAGCGCTCGGGGGCAGGTGTCATGAGCATCTGCCGGGCACCAGGACGGCACGGTCCTCCTGAGGTCCACGGCTGGGAGAGCAGAGGGACATGACACCAGGGTGGCAGCTCCCCTCATGGAAGGACGCAGCTGCGGCCGCAGTGAGGTCACCGCACGCAGGTCGGAGGCGAACATGCTGTGCTTCAAGGACCCCGTCGTTGGTTCCGCGTGTCGCCTGTCGTGTGTCAGGGCCGGTGGGGGTCAGAGGCCGGGGGTGGCCGTGTTGTTATCCCCACTGTGTGCCAGCCAGCTCTGCGATTTTGGGATGGTCGTTCCCCTTCTCCATACCTGCCCGTTTCCCGATAAAGGGCCCTAGTCCTGTGGTGTCTCTGGTTCCTTCTAGCTCTAAACTGAGACGGTTCTGAGGATTTTGAAGCTGGTCCTTGAGGGAACTCCTACATTTTCTTTTGATGTGAACGACGTTGACTGCAGTGTGCAGAACCCTCTCCTCCCCTCCCACCGCCTCTGGGCTCATCCCACGAGGTCACCCAGGTCCCCGCAGACACCCGGCAGAGTTTGGCCCCAGTCTCTGCCGGGAGGGCTCGCTGCTGGCAACGCTGGGCTGTGGCCTTTGCAGGGTGAGCCGTGGAGTTCTGGGGTCGTGGAGGCCTGGGGGTTCCAGCACAGGGACTGAGTCCCCGCAGCGTGGGGCCAACATCGTTCCTGCTAGGTGCCGGGGAGGCCGCCTGCGTACCTCTTGCCTCCCGGTAGCCCTGCCGGGAACTGGGGGTCTAGAGTCTTCTGAGCCTGTGTCATGGGAGGGCCACGGCTTTCCTGTCCCAGGGAGGGCAGGGGTGCAGACGGAGGCTGTGCAGGGGACCATGGGATGAAGAGTGACCAGCCCAGACCCGCAGCTATCCCCAGGGATCTCCAAGCCCGGGGGCTGATAGAGTCCGTCACTGTGGGGGAGAGTGTGGAGGGTCATCTGATGAGAGGGAGGTGCCGGGATGCCCCCACTCATCCCGCCCGGGCCTGGGCTCTGGTGGAAGCCTGGGACCTGAGAAGGGACCCGGGGTCCTGGAGATCTGGCAGGTGGACGGGACGGCCCTGATGAGGACACCCTGATGGCAGAGGAGTGGTGAGCTCGGGCTTAGGGGCCCCAGGACTCGGGGATGGAGGATAAGTCCCCTCCCACTGGGGCTCCGGTCACGAGTGGCCTGGTGGCATCCGAAGGCACGTTACGGTTGCAGGCCCGGAGAACAGGTTCTGATAACCCATGGCCTGCACCCTGAGCCCTGGAGGCCACAGGAAGGCATCCTGCCGTTTGCCCGCAGCGAGGGTTCGAAAACACACGGGGCTTATTTAAAGAAAAGCAAAAACAAAAAATGAGAAAATAAGCAGGTGAGGACTTGGAGCCCAAGGCCGGCTCCCGCCTAGCAGCCCTGGGGGGAAGGCGGGGCTCTGTGCCGCCCCCTCCGCCCCCTCCAGCCTCGCTGGCTTGGTGACCCTGTGACCCGCTGGCGGTCGGCCACAAAGGCCCTGGAGTTACTGCCGGGGGCTACCTCGGTGCCTCACGTCCTGCAGCCGTGAAATGGGGGCAGTGGCCCCCGGCAGCATGGAGGCCTGCCGTTCCGGGCCCGGAGAGGCACCGGGCAGCTGGCTGGTGGGGGATCGTGGAGTGCACTTCTGGGGCAGCAGAGGTTTTCCTAGCAGGGTTGGTGGACGCGTGGCCCCTGGCCATGTTCCCATCAGTGGTAAAATGTGTCTCTGGGGCCTGTGCGTCCTGCCCCGGGCCGTTCTCGTCTGTACCGGCTCACCAGTAGGTCAGTCCATGGATCCCAGCACGTGGTGGCCCCGGGGGGTGGTGAGCAGGGCGAGGTCTCACCGGTCGTGGGCCTGCATTGCACACTGTGGCCTCAAGCACCTAAGTGGGCCCTGGGCGGGGGCTTCAGTTCCCCACTCTGTCCCCACTGGGCGGCGGGGACACGCAGAGGTGATGCCCGCCCGGCCGTCCTGGAGGAAGGAGCAGGGACGGCTTGCTGCTTGTCCAGGGAATGTGCCCAGGGCAGCCTTTGCTGCTGGAGCCCGTGTCTCTGGCCTCAGCGAGGGGATGACCTCAAGACCTCCTCCCGGGTGGGGTCACGCGGGGCTCAAACCCAGGCACACCTGTCCCCAGAGCCGGCGTTGCTCCCCAGGCTGTTCTCATCCTGATAGGGGCAGCAAGGGCTCAGGTTTCCTACGAAACTGCCCTTCCAAGGGGAGGCTCCTGTGTCAATGGGAAGGAAAGTCCACGAAAGTCCTGTCCTTCCAGAGGCCTCCCAGGCCCTTCCCACACCTTTTATACAACTTTGAAGTATTTTTTTAGCTCTGGCACCAGGAGCCCCTGGCCGGCGGGAGGGGTGGCATTAGGCCTGAACGGTCTGGTGGCCTTTCAGCTTGTTTAGCAGAGAGCCATAAACATGTCCCGGAGGCTTCTGGAAAACAGCTCTCCGGTCAGCAAGCGAGAAAACAGGTTTGCAGGCTGCCCATCTGGGAAGAGCATCACCAGCTAGTGGGATGCGAGCCCGAGGAACCCCAGCCGGGATCTTTGATCCCTCCCCTGGCCACCGCCTGCCTTGGAACGGAATCTCAGAGATGAGCCAGAGCTTGGGGCCGTGTCACTGCGGCCGCTGAGCCTGCAGCTGGCACGGCCTGTCTCTTCCCACGGCCTGAGCCCAGGCCTGGCCTCTGCTGGCACCTGTGCCTGATGTCAGGTGACGGGCTTCGGCCAGGGCTGCAGGGAGCCGGTGTGTGGGGGCCTGGTGCCGAGGGCTTCGGAGGTACCCCCACTGCGCGTGGAGCGGCTGACTCCACCGCGTGCTGGCCAGGCCCCGGGTAGGAGCTGAGAGCCAACCCAGAAAATCACAGAGGCCACAAGAGGCCATGACGCTGTGCATGAGTGGAGGTCAGTCTGGACCGGGAGTGTCCTGGGTCCCCATGCTGTCCCTTCCTTAAGGGTCCCCACCCACCCCCATGTGTCCTTGGTTACAGTGACAGGTCTGCAGTGGAGCTGGGTGGTGGAAATGACATTGCTGGGGGCAGAATTCTGGGGTCTGGGGAGCACAGTGTTCTCAGGGCCCGGCCCAGGCAGCCGTTCTCCCATCCTAGTGCATCACCGTGTGGGGAGGGGGACCCAAAGGGGGCCGTCTGCACCTGCCAGGTCACCGTCTACTGGATCAAGCCATGCCTGAAGAGGGTCCATCTACATTAGCCCTGGATGCCATGGCCTGGCGCAGCTTCAGGCCTGCCCTCGTGGGCGAGGGGCCTCTGTTGGGGTCTGGCTGCTGTGCACCGAGTGGGCACAGGCTTTGGGTCTCGACCCGCCCACCCCACCCCGGTTACCCTGAGCTCCAGGCACAACTGCCGGCTACGGGACTCCTAGGACCGGAGAAGGGGAAACCGCTGCTGGGGGAGGGGTTCTTTTCTCCCCTCCAAATCCTCCCCCACGGTTAGAAAAGTGGGCTTTGCTCTTGAGTGAGTCTCGGGCATGTACGTGGTCACCCATCTGGGGACTCTGCGTCAGCCTTGCGGTCACACCAGCAGTGGGGGCTGATTCTACTAACCCGAGTCACCCTAAATGTAAGGACAAACTTACTGGCTAATGTAGATGGACCCCCTTCAGGCATGGCTTGATCCAGGGGCTGAAGCCGCGGGGCGGGAGTCTGTCTCTCTCTCCCAGGAGAGCGCGGCCTGCAGCTCCTAATTCACCATCCGTGGATGGGGCCCCAGAGCAGGGAGGACTCCTCCTGCCGAGGGAAAAGACCCAGCAGGGAGTTTAGTCCAGCCCTTTGCATTCTCTTGGGACCGGGAGGTGCTGTCCCCTGATTGGCCTGGTGGGGCTCAGGGGCCCAGTGGCAGGGCCGGAGCCAGTCCCCACCCCCACCCCCACCCTGCAGGCAGGTGTGTGCTGGCCCCTGGGCTCCCTAAAACCCAGGGCCGCACCTGCTGCTCGCGCAGCCTAACAGTCCCACTCCAAGTTAGAGTTTATTTCCTCGGCGGGGACTCCTCGGCCTCTTGTTTGTAGTAATGGGAGCTGGGCGCTCCCCGTGAGATCTCCTGTTTGGGGCAGGTGTGTAGATCCCGGCTGTGGTCCTCAGAGCTTAGAGGTCCCGGCTCTTCCTGAGGTGAAGGAGGGAGCCATGGGCACAGGGGGGCCGGCTCTTGCTGGAGGAGCCCTGGCTCCGGTGGGAACGCCCTTGGGCTCTGCAGCCCTTCTCTGAGGAGCCCCCGATGGAGGATCCAGAACTTTCTGGAAGGGATGCACGGATCCTCTCCTCCCTTGGCCTTGGTTCCGCACTGTTTGGCCTAGGCATAGGTCTTCTGGGGGAAATGGAAGTTGGCTCTCGCTGTAAACGGTGATGGGAGAATCACATTTTAATCGGGTGACTATGGTGGCTAAAATGTGCCAGCGGTCTCTGTGGTTCTCGTCCTGGTCAGCTGGACGTGCTGACCCCCAGGCCGCAGGGCAGGACGCGCGAGCTGCCGGTGCCTGGTTCCGGAAGACCGTCCTTCCTCCGCGGCCGCCCCCGTCAGCAGGGGTGTCCGTCCAGCCCGGCGGCTTGCGTCCGGATGGCTTCCCCACGATGGGGTGGGAAAGGGTGTCTGGGTCCCTCCGGCACCTGCCCATGGAGGATGACAGGGCGGAGGAGCCCAGTCCGCACACTTGGGGAGGGGAGGCTGCAGGGGCGTGGTGGGCGAGTGGTGGTTCGCTCCTGGTGCGTGGCGGCAGCGGGAGCTGGCCCGGGAGCGGTGTTCCGGGGATGCGGACGTGTGCTCTCTCAGAGCGGCCCACCCTGCACCCCCGAGCCCCCCCCCCCCAGTTTCTCAGTTGGTTGGAGCTGGTTCCCATTGCCCTCAGCCCTGTGCGCTGCTGGGCCTGCGGCCTGTTCTGCCTGCTGCTCCGCCCCCCCACCCCCCCGAAGGCTTCCCCACCCCCAGCCGCGGCTAACCCGGTCTTCCCTTTGCCCTTCAGCTCAGCCGGCAGATCTCCTAAAGGTCCTCGACTTTCACAACCTGCCTGACGGCATAACCAAGACAACAGGCTTCTGCGCCACGCGGAGATCTTCCAAAGGTCCAGATGTCGCTTACAGAGTCTCGAAGGACGCCCAGCTCAGTGCACCCACCAAGCAGCTGTACCCTGGTAAGAGGCGCGTGTGTGTTCCGGAGGAGGGACGGAGCCTGTGTTCCGGGTGCGGGGCTGGGGTGGGGACGGGCGTGTGCGGGGACAGGTATGGCCGCACCCGCCCACCTCCAGCCGGGGCGCAGGGCAGGTGCCCGTGTGGCGGGAGAAGCACACTTGGCTTTTCGGGAAGCCCTTCTCCGGGGCCGCTGCGGTCCCCTTCCCGTGAAACAGCCGGGCGGCCTCCCCGTGCCCTCCCAAGCAGGCGTCTCTCCCGCCGTAGACAGGCTGCCACGACGCCCCGTGCGAAAGGGTGACCGCTGGTCCTCCCGTGACGTGGCGAGGGTGAGAGAGGCCCAGGGCCGTGGGAAGGGACGCGCGCCGGTGCGGAAGGTCAACGGGGGCAGCGGCGCGAAGAGCCGGGGATGGAGCGTCAGGACCGCCGCGAGGGTGCGGGCTTCCTCGGAGAAGCCGCTGCGGGCGCCGGATCGCTGCCTTGAATTCCGTGTCCCGGCGGGGCTGATGTTGGCTGCTGACGTGGGCCGTCCCGGCTGTTCCTGTGGCCGGGCTGTGGACGCTGTGGGATAACCACCCCCCCCCACGACACGCCCCCAGGGTCAGCTAAACCCTTGGGGCTTATCTGGACGTGGGTCAACAGCCCATGATCCGTCACCGAGCCCCCCGCCCCCGCCTTAAATGAGCTCGTTCTGATTCCGGTCAGAAAGGGGGGGCCAGGCAGGTATGCCCCCCCCCGGCAGGCGGCCGCTCCGTGGGCTGTAATACACTGTCATTAGGGGAGGACTCTGCTTCACTTTTTGGTGACCTGGCTGTGACCCCAACGTTGGGCAGCCCGTGGACATGTCGTGGTGTCTCTGTGCTCCCGCGTCCCCCACGGGGTCCCGAAGGCCACGCTCTTTCCGGGGCTCTGTGCTTGCGTCTGATGCCCCTGGCCCTCAGCCCGCCTTTAACCCACGGGGCCCTCAAGAGTCTGCCCCCAAGAGAGGCTGGGTCGGCCCTTTTCACGAAGGTCACTTCGGGTAGACGAGGTCAGTTGGGGCACCGAGTCCCCTCCAGAACCTCCCGGGAGCCCACCTCTGCATGCCTGGCTGCCCTGGGCTTCAGACGGGGTCACCGTCGGGCCCCCTGCTATCAGGCCGCTGTTCCACATGTCCCCAGAGCTCTACCTCCGCTTCGGGGCTGAGCCTGTCTTCTAGAATCACCCACCGGGTGCTTGCTCTCATCTCCGCCCCGCATCTCCCTTGTCCCCGCATTCCCCCATTCTAGGGAGACGGAGGGGCACCGGGGAAGGGCTCCAGGGGGTGACTGCCCCAGGCCCTGGCGGCTGTGTGGGGCGTGCACGACGCCGTCCCCCTGCCAGGCCGGGGAAGCCAGGCGTCCTGCCTGGGACGGATCTGCCATCAGCCTGATCCCCGAGGCCCCGCTCAGGCTGAGAGTGTGTCCCGCCCTCCGGACACTGCATGGATCCTGGGGATGGGGGGAGACGGGAGATGGGTGTGCGTCCCTCACCTGTTAAGACAGGCACAGTCTCTCAGCCTGCATTTTCCCTAAGCTCTCGAATTAGTGACTTGATGAGACAGAGTGTAAGTGCTCTGACAGGGTCTTCTGGTCACGATCAGCGTGGGGAGTGGAACAGGTCCGGGCCGAGGCAGCATCTCATCAAGGCCAAATAAAGCTGGAGGCGGCCTTGGGCTGATTTGAGTAGGAATTTCAGGGGGGAGTCCCTTCTCCAAATCCCAAAGTGTGGAGTCCATGAACACGGCCAGGGGACGTTCTTCCAGGCCAGTGTCGTGTGCCTGTGGCCTCGGGTATGAGGGGACACGTGGCTTCTGTCCCTTCTCTCTTGGACACTGGCCGACCTTTTCCCCGGGAGGCAAGTCTCCTGGGTCAGGGGGCAGTGTGGCTGCATTTTGGACGCCTGTGTCTGCGGGCCGAGCCGGTGGTCAGGCGGCCTGAGTTGAGTGTGAATGTGTTTGAACGACTCTTAGAGCAAAGGACGTCCATGTCCGGGTGACTCGTGGCCGTGATGAGAAGACCCCGGAGTTGCCCAGCTGCTCCGAGGACACAGGGCCCCTTCACGGGCTCACGGAGCAGTGCTCTATGGCCAAGGCCGAGCTTTGTGGGGACGTGTTCTTCCCCCAGCCTGTGCCTGTCGCGGGTGAGCCCGTGGCGCCCACCGTGCCCGTTCACCTGTTGGGCGGCTCTGTACGAACCACTGCGGTCCCGGGCTCCCTGGGGCAGGGAGTCAGGGTGGCATAGTGAAGGGCCAGCCGGGGGCCGCCCTCCTTCCAGTTCGGTGATGTCTGCACCTGCTCACCGGATGGAGACGTGTGTCCTCCCTGATCCCGAGGGGCCTTCCTCGTCTCGCTTACACCCAGTGGTCCAGGTGCTGCGGTCAGTGGGACCCCACAGTGCGACTGTAGGCAGGGCCTTTCCCGACATTTGGCCCTGGGTGGCCCTGACAGCCTGTAGGACAAGGCAGAGCCCAGAACTGGGGCACTTTGGGGGGCCGGGGAGGGTGACCCTGTTTTCCTGGGGGTCTCGGGGACTCACCACTGTCTGCCTGCGAGGGGACATCAGTAGAAGACAGTCCCAAGACCCTAGAAGAAGCCATGGCGGATTCTCTGCGAATACAGGAGGCCATGCGTCCCACTGGGCTGCCCCGACTTCTGGGACCCCATGGTCCCCAGCCCCTCCTCCATTCTCGTGCCTGGGATTGGGGTCCTCTCTCCAGTGGTTCTCTGTCTGGTAACCTCGGGCCACTGAGCCTCCCTTCATGTTCAGGATCTGAAACAGGGCTGGGATGTGACAGTGGCCCCCACCGCCTTTGGCCTTTGCCCCAGACCTTCCCTCCAGGTGGGCCTAGGGCTCCAGATCAGCTCCCACCCAGCAGAACGTCTTGTCCGGGAGCTGTTCGCTTAGTAGGATTCAGTTTAATAGTGATGCCTTTATTAAGTTCCTACTGTATACCCAAATGGCCCCAGTGCCCTTGGGCCTCAGCGGAGGGAAAAGGAAATGACCTCAGGAAGCAATTGGGCCTCTCCCCTGTGACTCTGAGAAATCTAGTGGGAAGGGTGGGACCCAGACGCTGTCCCCCGATGGCCCAGACAGCACGGGTCATGGAGCGTGTCCGCGTCCCGCCCGCACCACGCCTGGAATAGACCATCTCCGGTGACAATAAAGCCGTTGGATTCACCAGCAGGGAGATTCATGTCGGGCTTGAGTTATCCTCTCAGGCTCTCTGAGCCGAGATCTGCTCGCACGGGGGTGTAAACACTGGCACACAGTGTCCTCACGAGCTGGGGCAGGGCCGTGGCCGTCCCCGGGCTGTGCTTTTGCTCCCCGATCTTCTCTGTATTCAGACGGGATGACGGCCGTATATGGCATGGAGTCGTCTTGGGCTGGGGGTGGGGCAGGTGACCCTTGAGATGCGAGCGAGGGACCATACCTGTGCCGCTCTGGACGTGGACAGTGGCTCCGAGCTTGGGTCACGTGCCCCCCCAGGCCTCTTGGTGCCTGTCCACCCCCAGGAACCCTACAGAGCCCCGAGGTCCTGCCGCTGGCCTTGAAGTGGGGGCTTCTCCTGGCCTGCCCAGTGGATGCTGCTCCCCCGGGGGGTAAGGCTGAGGCGGTGCCTCTGACTCCCCTCACGTCCCATGTGTGGAGGGACAGCATGGAGCCGAGGGCTCTGTGACCCTGGTGACCTCAGCACACCTCTTCCCAAAGGCTTCCTGTCTGCCTGGAAGGGGGGCCTGACTCGGCCTGTCCTGGGACGGATGGCCATGCTGCCCAGCGTCACCTCGCACTGGGGAAGGGGCCTGAGACGTCCCCTTTGGGGAGGGAGACCCTAGCCTGACCCCTGGGGCTGGGGGCCTTGGCCTCCGTCTCCCCACGGCACCTTAGCTGGGGGTGTGGGCCCGTGGGCGGACCTCTCAGCCGCCTTCTGTGTCTGCCCGGGACTTCACGCGTGTCTTTGAGCGGGACTTCGGGGGCCCGTCAGTTTCCCTGACGGAAGCAGCGTTGGCCGTACCCCTCCCCACCCCGGGCCTGGTGCCCTGAAGGTCCCCTTGTCCCCGACACTTGTCCCTGCCACTCTGTGCTCCCTTGAGCAGAAGCAGAGGCCCCCTGCCCGGCCGCACGGGCGTCGTCAGCAGAGGGCGCTCGCGGATAGCGTCTCCGCAGTGAGCGGCTCTGACCCGAGCTCGGCAGCCCCACAGGCCTGGGGCCAGCGGCTCCAACCTGTCACACTGGGCCTGACAACAGGGTCGCTCCTTATCCAGGCCCATGAGCCAGGTCAGAGCCCCTCTTCCGCGAGGGTGCCCGTGCCGACGCCTTCTGGCCGGTTCAGTGGAGTGTTTCCTGGTGGCTCCGGGGACCAGCCACGCTCGCTCCGTGCCCCGGGCCCGTGGCAGAGCTGCTCCTCCACCAGCAGCATCGATGGGGAGGAGGCGCCGAGATTTCCTGCCGTGGCCCAGGGAAGGGCGCGTGTCTGTGGGGAGATCTGGGGCGTGTGGAGCTGCCCTCGGTGGGCTGGCGTGGGGCCGGCCGTTGATGACCTCGTGGCGTTTCTGTCCTGAATCGTAAAGAACGTTCCCTGCCATTAACATACGGGGTTCGTTGTTTTTCTTCCTTTTTAAAATTTGGGTTCAAGTCTTCGCATTTCTTTCTACTTATCTTCTGTTTTGTGTATCAGCCAGGAGATGTGGTCCCTGCCCCTGGCCTCCCTTCCACCCCCCGCCCCTGTCCCTACCCCTATCCCGAGGGCACTCAAGGAGACACAGTCTGCTAGGTATAGCCTTAGGCACTATGGAGGGTATGAAGACGCATCGGAAACAGCCCCTGCCCAGAGGGAGCTGACATTCTAGGAGGTTCTAGTCAGGATTTATACACAGATATATTGAGGTATAGGAACCGAGGAGATACATTGAAGGCTCACTGATGGAAGGACCAATGAGGTTTGCATTTGAACTGAGCCTCCAAGAAGGTAGGCTTGGTCATGTGGTGATAGGGAAGGGCTGCAGGAACAGTTCGATCCAGGGACAGGTGGGCAGCAGATGGCCATGCACCACCGTATGCATCAAAAGTTGCCAGGTCCCCAAGCCGGTTTGCTGTAGAGCTGTGACTGGGTGTAGTTAGGGGTTCCTGACTGCCCTTTGATCTCTGTCTTCTGTTACAGCATCTTCATTTCCTGAGGATTTCTCCATTCTAACCACTGTGAAAGCCAAGAAAGGCAGCCAGGCCTTCCTGGTCTCCATCTACAATGAGCAGGGCATCCAGCAGATCGGCCTGGAGATGGGCCGCTCTCCGGTCTTCCTCTATGAGGACCACACGGGAAAACCAGGGCCAGAGGATTACCCCCTCTTCAGGGGCATCAACCTGTCGGATGGCAAGTAAGTGAGCACCACTCAGCAACCCAGTCCTACTCCTGCTGGGGGGTCTGCGCAGGCCGCCTAAAGCCCGCTGGCCGGCACGGGAGCTGCGGCAGGATGCACTCGGTAAAAAAGCAGGAAGCTGCCGCCGTACACACGGGCGGGCACTGGGCAGAGAGAGGAGGGGGTCTCGGGTTGTCGTCTGCGTCTTCGCGGGGGGTCTTTACATCTCCCTGGGTCTCTCCTTCTCCTTCAAATGCACTAGAATATCTCAAGTGCTGGCCTCCCAGTCTCGAAGGGACATTGAAGATGGTATGGTTATGCCCAACTCCTTCCGGAAAGGATGTACGACATCCTTTTTTTAAAAATGTTTATTTTTTTATTTAAATTCAATTAATTAGCCTACAGTGTATGATGAGTTTCAGAGCTAGAGTTCAGTGGTTCGTCAGTTGCGAAGGACACCCAGCACTCGTTACATGATGTGTCGTCCTTAACGTCCATCCCCTGGCCACCCCCTCCTCCCGCCCTGTCCCTCCAGCAACCCTCAGTTTGTTTTCTATGATTAAGAGTCTCTTATGGTTTGTCTCCCTCTCTGATCTCGTCTCATTTTATTTTTCCCTCCCTCCTGCTAGGCTCCTGTTTTGTTAAATTCTACACGTGAGTGAAGTCATATGGTGTCTGTCTTTCTCTGACTTCTTTTGCTCAGCGTAACACCCTCTAGCTCCAGCCACATCATTGCAAATGGTAGAGTTCGTCCTTTCTGATGGCGGAGTAGTGTTCCGTTGTGTATATGTGTGCCGTGTCTTCTGTAAACGATGTACGATATCCTTCAGGATGCAGCCATATTAGATGTGGATGTGAATGATTAAAAAAAAAAAAAAAAGGACCAGGGGCGCCTGGGTGGGTTAAGCCTCTGCCTTCGGCTCAGGTCATGAGACCAGGGTGCTGGGATCGAGCCCCGCATCGGGCTCTCTGCTCAGCGGGGAGCCTGCTTCCCCCTCTCTCTCTGCCTGCCTCTCTGCCTGCTTGTGATCTCTCTCTCCGTCAAATAAATAAATAAAATCTTAAAAAAAAAACAAAAACAAAAACCAGTCTTTCTGGAATTCTCTATCTGGGGCATGCCGAAACCCTGGTAGTGTGAAAGTCAGCTCCTCCGTGGCTAACACCCTGTGTGCCTGATCTTAGAAGCCCCTTAGGGTGTGGTTCCCGTATTTCTCACTGACAGCTTCATAGCGATCCCCCCCGTCCCACTACTTCCCGGCAAATCCCGTCTTCCCTAGCAGCCCCCCCAGCAGTTTGCTGTGGGGTTCAGGTTTACATGAGGCTGGACCATGGCATCTGCCGGCCCTTGGTAAACCTGGCTGATGGCAGAGGCTGGGCTCAGAGCTGCCCAGCCCCACCGCAACTGTTGTGGTGTCCTCTGGGTTGGCGACCCGTGACCCAAGCCCCCATCACCCACCCGGGCTGTTTCTTTGCAGGTGGCACAGAATTGCTCTCAGCATCCACAAGAAAAATGTCACCTTGATCTTGGATTGTAAAAAGAAGACCACCAAACACTTGGCCCGCAGTGACCATCCCATGATAGATGTCAATGGCATCATTGTGTTTGGGACCCGGATCCTGGATGAGGAAGTCTTTGAGGTAAGAGGAGGGGAGGCTGTCCCACAGCCACCTGGGACCAGAGCCGGCAAGGGGTCACTCCTGCCTATGGCCGCCGTGGCTGCTGCTGGCAGCCTGTCAGGAGACAGGCTTGGGGACAGCTGGCATTCTGACGTGGCCGTGGTTTCTGTTGGCTGCGGCCTCTGCTATAATCCTGAGAGCTCTTTGTGGCCTGTGGGAATGGAGAAGCTATGTGGGGACAGCTGTGTCCACCCTTGCCCAAGGGGCCTGGGGATGAGCTTGGGAAGGGCACGGGCTTTGGTGAGCATGGCCTGGGGTTTGTGGATAGACGTGCACTCCTGCCATCTGGTATCTGAGGGTTGACCTGGGAAGGGGGCAGCTGCGTCAGGGGGGACCGGAGGCCAGAGCCGGGCCAGGCGCAGGTGCTGCAGGAAGGCATGAGCCGCCATCCTTCAGAGGTGCTGTCCCTTGGCAGTGCCCCCCTGCCGCCTGGAGCCAGGCTTCCCAGGGAAACGCCTCAGGGACGGGGATGGGGGCCGAGCAGAGTCCTGCATTTCCCTCCTTTGAAGACTGGAGTTCACTATAAGACAGTGTTAGAGAGCCCTGTCCTGCAGAAGCAGGTCACCTCTGCCGGGGCCAACAGTTTCTAGAAGCCCTGGGGGAGCGCACTGGTGTTCCCTGAGGACTCTCCCATGTCCAGATGCTTAGGCTTTGCCTCCCGAGGAGCTGGGGCCCCAACCCTGTGGCAGGGCCCTGGGATCTGCGTTCTAGAAGGCACTTCAGCTGACCGGTGGCCCCTCCGGCTGGGGCGAGGTGACAGCCAGGCCCTTCGGTTGGACTTCTTTCTTGTACATATTCGGGATTTGTGAAAGGAGAGTTGGCTGCCCCCAAGGCTCCGTGGCTAAAGCGGGTTTGGAAACCACCATGGAGGGCCGAGGGCTCTCCCAGCTCTGGGCTTCCGTCCTCGGGGCAGCCTTTCCTCTCGACATTCCTGCGACCGCGCATGTATACCCGGCCGTGTTTGAGAGGGACGCTCCGTGCCCTCCGGCCTTGTGCTCACACCTGAGGTGGGGTCTCCGGGCCTCTCCATCTGCTCGGCGGACTGGGGAGGCCCCCCCCGGCTGGTCAGGTGCTGACCCGATCCCGGTGCTCAGCGGGGGCCCTGGAGGGAGAGAATGGGCCTTGGTACTCCCATCTCTGTTCTCAAGGGAGTCGCGTCTCTGCAGATGCTAGCGCTGGCCGGTGGGGGAGGTCTGCTGCCGAGCAGGGGGAGGGTGACTTTCCCAACGTCTCATCTTTCTGCAAAGTCAAAACAGGGCGTGTGGCGGGAAGACAAAACCTCCCAGGGGGGCGGCTGGCCCGGTGCAGGCCCCCACTATCGTGTGCTGGATCGGGGGCTCAGGCAAGTTGCCTGCATGTCGTAGCCTCAGCTTCCCCGTCTGTGCAGTGGGACCATGAACATGGTACTTCCTGGGGCCGTGGCCCATGGCGGCCCTCAGGGTAGGCGCTCGAGGAAGGTTAGTGGCTTGGTTTTGATTTGAGTTCCATGTCGAGGCGGGTGGGATGACGGACGAGCGGGGCCCAGAACAGCCACGTCTCTGCAGGCACGGGTTGGAAGGGCTGTTCAGAGAAGGGAGGGGAGCCAAGCCTGTGACGGTGGGTCTGTGGGCCCTGCTGGGAATGGTGGCCCCTGGCGTGTGCCAGGGCAGCGGGAGCCCTCTGGTGCTGCCAAGTTTTGCCATTTCTGGAGACGCACCCCCTGGGCCCACTTCTGACCTGACTGGCCCGGAGACCCGGGTAAGTGGCTGGCAGGGATTGCAGGGGCCGGCAGCCAGGCGGGGGTGCTGCGGGGCTCTCCCGGGGAGCTGGGGTCGGAGGCACCGGGGTCACACAGACTGGGATCGAGCGGTCGCTGGTTCAGATCCCTCGCTGGCGGCAGGATCCAGGAAAGCAGGGGATGCTGCTGAGCTCTGGGCCTCTCACTTGTCTGACGTCGGGAGCGGCCATGCCACCTCGCGGGGGGTCACCTGGGCTCAGCTACGAAGCCCCGGGCGTGGCTGCCTGCTCGTGATGGGGACCCAGGGTCACCGCGGACACTGCCCATCTTCCTGTGGGTTGAAGTTCTGCCCCCGGAGGCGGGAAGTTTTGCCGAGGCTGGGCCGTAGCTTTGCGGGTTTAAATTTGCTCACTGTGCGGTAGTTTCTCTGCACCGGGCAAAAGCCGCATCCTTTCTCTTCCCTCCTATGTGCTCCCAGGTGCTTGTCATCGTAAAGAGGCCAGAACAAGCTTTATCTTTAAAAAACATTAGGATCCTAAACAAATACTGCTTTACCTCAATGCACTGGCCGAGCCAGAAGGGGCTGCTTTCTTGGGAGCACCGGATGCTAGACCTACACTGCTGTGGGGGAGCCCCGGGAGAGCTCAGGGCCCAAATCCCGTGGGGGGAACCTGGCTGGGCCGCCTAGCCTGTCCAAGACCTGAGGTCCTCGTCTGCAGCGTGGGCCGGCGGCCGTGTTGAGCCGGGGGTGCGTGTGTGAGGCCGTGCGGGCCTCCCGGTGCAGCTGGGGCCGGGCCAGCCTTGGATCGAAACGGCAGGTTGGGAATGTGCTCGAAACAGCTGGCCTGAGCGGCTGCCAGGGATGGGAGGCTTCGTGGCCGGCGAGGTGTTCGTGTTCTGCAGGCAATGTTTTCCCAGACGCGGACTTTCCTGGCGGCCGGACTTGCTCACGTTGGAAAATGTGACCTGACTTTTGCAGCGAAGACCAGTGGCCCAGTGGTCCCCAGAGCGTTCCGTCTGGCCTTTCTCGTCACAGAGCAGCCACTGAGCTGGGCGCGGCGGCCCTCGATGCCCAGCCGGCCTGGCTCTCACGGCGAGGGAGGAAGAGTCTTGGTTTCTTTTGAAACAGAAGAGACTTAAGTCTTGTACTTTCTGCCAGATTTCAAATACGGCCTCCCCCTGTTGGGCACTTGGCTTCTCCCCATACTTCACGACAGGGAAGGGGGGCGGCACCGTTGAAAACGATTTCTGCAGCAGCTGCGTTCTTCCCCCGGAAGGATGTCTTCCCCTCATCAAAAGCCACTTTGTCCCATAGCTCTGCAAGGGCCTGGTGAGCTGAAGGATTGGGGGTGACTTTGGTGGGGGCGCCCGTCCCCACGGGCACACACACTGAGCCCCGTGCTGACCGCTGTGTCCAGACAGGGCTTTACTGAACTCTAGGGAGCTTATTGGGGCACTGGGGATTTTCCTGGGGTGCACAGGGCCCCACAGAGGCCCCTTTATCCCAAGTAAAGTGCCGTCCAGGGCATGAGCCTGGCATAGGGGCTCGGAGCTCCAGGGAACCCTTCCTCCCAGGGGCAGACCCTCGGCCTGGCTGTGCAGGTTGGCAGCCCCCAGTCTCCCAGCCCCGGTGCGAGCCTCTGACGGGTCTGTCCTGCTGGACAGGGGATGGGACCGTCAGGTCCCTTCTGAAGCCGCCCCAGGAGGAAGGTGCAGGCAAAGGTCCCACGGGCCTCGGGCCTCATCCACTTCCTTCCAGCCGATAACCGACAGCCCATCGCCAAATCTCTCCAAGCCCAGTGACTTCATCTGGAACATGGGCGGAGGGGGCAACACTGTGGATGGAATGTGGGTAAAATGCACCCCCCCTCCGCGGGCCCCAGAGAAGCACACTTCCCCAGACCCTTGGCAGTCAGAGCTGAGGCCGTTCTGAGGCTCTCTGGCCCTTTGTCCACGTTCACCTGCAGGGACATCACTGATGGGCGTGTGTCTGGGTGGCGGCTTGGGCTCACAAGCTGTCCCTCCTCTCCACTTCTCCAGACTCACCTTGCACGTTCAGTGCCAGGACGCCTGCCTTCGAGACCAGGGCCTCCGGGTGGGCAGGCAGGGGGCTGGCCGGGAAGGGCTGGCCAAGGGCATGCACCCCTGAGCTGAGGTTAGCCCTCCTGGGACCTGCCCTGGCCTGTGCCTGCACATGGCCATCCCAGTCCCCCAGCGCTCGCGCTGGGAGCTGTTGTGCTCGCGCCCCGCCCCAGGCAGGGCCCCCTGGCCAGGCCGTCCCTAGTGCTGGGCTGGTGTGGGCTGGAGGGGCTCAGGCTGGCTGGCGGCCACTGCGTTGCTCCTTCCCCTGTGGATCCTGCCCGCGGGTTCCGAGGCGGAGAGTGCGTTTTGCGGGGTTGCTCTGGGCCGCCGCTCACCACGGTATCACTGGGAGCTGTGTGTCTCGTGTCCTGTGGCTTCCCCCGGGGCGTGCCTGTGTCCCAGGGTCCCGGGAGGCGTGGGGGCCGTGGGGGCCGAGGGCCCACCGTGAGGGAGGTCGGAGCCATTCTTCAGAAGAGGACGGGTCCTGCGGGCTCCCCCACGCAGGAGGAAGGCTTGTTTTCCTCCAGGGCTTAGGAACGAGCTTTGTGTTTTTGGAAACACAGGCAAGAGTGCCAGGGAAAGCGAATGTGTCTGGCGGGAGTTGAGAAGTGGTTGTTTTCCTTCCGTGGTAGAGCTGGGGGGGAGGCCAGCCAGGGCAGTGCTGGCCAGCAGGGCCCGTGACGGTGCCCGCCAAGTGCTCTGCCCTGCCATCACCCCTCGCCACTGCCGGGACGCCGGCACCAGAGAGGCAGAAGAGCCCGGAAAACCGTGGGGGGGCCGGGTAGGTCCCCAGACTGTTGCTGCCGAGAGCCTGACGGTCTGCTCTGGTGTCACGTTGCTCGGCAGGCACCACACTCCCAGCAGCCCGTGCTGCTTCTGTCCCCTTGACCCACGGCACCGGGACCTCAGAAACTGGGTCACAACCCTCCCCAGCTGGAGCCAATCCCGGTGGTCCCAGTGATGCCAGGGGCTGCTTGTTCCCTGGGCCGCACACGGGCCCCCAGGACATCAGAGTGCCCTGACCTGTGGGGTCAGTGAAGCACCAGAACCTTCCAGAAGGAGCCAGCACAGGCTATTTGCAGGCTCACTGGCAGCCAGAGCTGGACTTCCGTGCCCGGCCTGCCGAGCACTGCCCCCGGCAGGGCCCGGAAACACCGGCTGAACGGGGGCACCGGCACCTCTCCCCACCCTTTGCTCCTCGGCGGGGCCTGGAGCCTGGAGCCGGCGGGTGTTCCAGATGGAGGGGTCTGGAGGGTGGGGCTTGGCCGGGGTTGGGGAGGGCCTCTGTGGCGGGAGGACCCTCCTCTCTGGTGAGTCAGGAACAGAGGGAGGCCCACCCCAGGGGACGGGGAGCCAGGGAGCTCTGGGCTGGGCGCCAGACCCACGTCTAAGCTCTCGGGTGCCTCGAGGGGCAACGAGACGAACGGACCGTACACGGGCGCCCGGTGCCGGCGGGAGAAGACGGCAGCACCCCCGAGTGGCGGTCCTCCCGGCTGTCCACCCGCCTTGCGTTTGGAAAGACAAGGGGTTTACCTCATCCCTGATCCCCGTTTTCCGGAGGCCTGGCTTTTCCACTGACCTGTTCTTTCCTGGAACGCAGCTTGCCTGGGGCCGGAGCGGGCCTCTGCTGGGCTGGGCTTTCTGGACCATCCACGAGGCGGCCGGGGACCCTCTGGGGAGCATAGAGCCCCCTCCGACCACGCGCACGGTTGCGGGCATCAGCGTCTCGAAGGCGAGAGAGCCGTGGGCTTGGTGTCGGAGGCCTGGGTCCACGTCCCGCTTTCACCGCACAGGTGGTGGCCTCTGCGCTCCCAGACCCCTCCAGGGACCATCCCGTCACCCGCCGTGGGGACGCACCAGGGGACCCAGGGCCAGCGGAGCATGCGGGCCAGGACCGGGGAGCTGCGGGACTCTCCCCCCGGGGCCCTGTGGCACTGGGGACCGTCTGCTGGAGGATCTGTTCCCTCTGGGGCTGGGAGGCAGCACTTCTGTTGGTCTGTTTCCATCAGCATCCCATGGGGGTGTCACGCTGACCCAGATTTCTCCGTGGAGAAGAACTGCGGGTGTGCTCTGAGGGTGCTTCTCCCGTCCTCGGAAGGTGGTGCATTTGTGGGGCCGGGGCCAAACCTGAGCTCGTGTTCAGATGCTGGGGGAACCGGCTGTGGCTTGAGGCTCTGGGGCCCTGCCCGTAAAGCCCCCGCGCCCCCCACGTCCCCACGGTTGACGGGGTTCAGAGGCCCCCATGCCCCCGCGTCCCCACGGTTGATGGGGTTCAGAGGCCCGTGTGCCCTGCCCCCAACCCCGCTCCCAGCCCAGGGGTGTTTCTTCTGTTGATGTGGCTACTTAGACCCATGCTGGGAACAGGAGGAGCCAGCCTCCGCCGCGGGACCTGGCGAGGACCGTGTCTAGAAACCTCCTAGGGCCCTTCCTTGCCCCACTGCAAGACGGGTGCTGTGGTCCGGCCCGTGCCGCGCACGGTCCTCCTGCGTTCTGTGCACAGAGCCCGAGCTGCCCAACAGCACAGGCCATTCTGAGCACGGTGCCCACCTCCCTGCCCTCCCTGGGCTGGCGTGGGCCCACGTACAGGCCCTGGGTCCCAGGGCCCCCCGGGTTTGCGCAGCAGCCGAGGAGGGGGCCCTGTCCACGTGGCACCCTGTCCCTGCTGCAGCCCGTGTCCCCTGACTTTAGATGGGGACGTGGAAACCCCCAGGACTAAGTCATGGGCCATGGGAGAGCAGGTGCTCTGACCCTGAGGTAGGTGCTCTGACCTCAGATGGCATGTCCTGGGTGGGGCCCATGGTGGGCAGAGTGTCCCTGAAGAGCCTGGTCCGTTGGCTCCACCCCTCGGCCCGCAGGACCCTGCCCCTGCTCAGTGGCCGCCCACGCTGTCCCCAGGGCACCTCCCTGCCTTGTGTGGCCATGTGGGGCCCAGCCCCGCACCCACCGGGGCAGTTCTCCGGCGGATCCCAAGGGAGGCAGTGGGACAGGAGTGAGCAAGGTCAGAGCCTCCCTCCCCGGTCTTCGGCTCTGCGCCCTTCCCAGGGGCCTTCCCTAATTCCCAGGAAGGGCAGGGATGGGGCAGTCCCCACGAGTCTCTGTAGTCTGGTGTCTCAGAAGGATAAAAAAGGATTGTCCCCCAGTTTTGAAGGCCAGAAGCGTGACCTGAAGGGGTCAGCAGGGCTGTGCTCCTTCCCGAGGACCTTGGGTGGGGGTCCTTCCTGCCTCTCCCGGCTCCTGGTGGCCCCAGGGTTCCTTGGCTTCAGGCTCTGCTCCCAGCCGCGCACAGCTCTCCTCTTGTCTGTCTGTCCCTTGTCTGTCTCCTGAGGATGCTTCTCACGGGATTTGGGGCAAATCCAGCGGGGTCTCCTTCGAGAACCTGAGCGTCCTTATATCCACAAAGAGGAAGGTCCCGTTCCCAGAGTCTGGGAGTAGGACTGTGGGGGGGGGGGGGAGTTATTATTTAACCTGTTCCCAGACCAGCTCGGAAGGGGGCTCACCCGTTGATTCCTGCCTGCCTGTGTGGTTACTGAAGCGCTCGTCGCTGGGCATGAACGTTTGGCTGGTTTCCAGTCGAGACTTCCCCCGTCTGCTGTTGAGTCCGGCCGGGGCGGCAGGACGGTGAGCTCCTCCCAGCTGGAGGGGATGGTCCCGGGCAGCCCCGCGCCTGCCTCCTGGCTTGGATGGGCGATTGCCGGCCGATGAGGACGGTGTGCAGGGCTTTTGAGGTATAGTTTTGTCTCCAGCTCAGGCCCAGGAAGGACCGGGCAGTGGGCAAGCCCGGGCTGGGACTTGTGTCTGGTGCAGGTGGCCAGCGGCCCGCGGACGGGGGGCCAGTGACCAGCTGGATGTTGGGCGGGATGGCTGCATCGCAGAGGCTGGCCGGAGCAGGGGGACAGTGGGTCTCATGTTAATGCCCACACCCAGGGGCTTTTGTCTGTGCCTCAGTGGTCAGGGTGTTTGGGGTGGGGCCTGAGCTCTGAGGATGTGCCCCCGGAGCCGGCCCGCGTCGCCCTGGTCCTGTTGAGCCAAGCCGCTGGGGCCACCGTCTGTCTCTACCCAGGATGGGGAGTGAGGGGTGGGGGGTGGCAGCTGGGAGGGGTCGGAGAGACCCCACAGAGTCCGGCAGGCCCTGCTTCTGCCTATGGGGTGCGGAGCCCGGTAGCCCCTGCTCCCTGGCCTGGGAGGGCTTCGGGATCGCTCCGTGGACACTCTGAGCAGCGGGACCCTGTCCCAGCCCAGGGAAGCAGCCCTGATTCAAGGCTGGGAGCCCGGCCTTGTGGAATGACCTGCTGATGTGCGGGTCCCTGGGGAGGACTGGAGCCGGCGCTCCGGGGAGGGCATGTCATCTCGAGGTCACCTGCGGGGCTGCGGCAGGGACGGGCTACGGCCCACCCGTGGACGGGGGAGGGTCGGTGGCCTTCCTGGAGGGGCCGGACCCGTGGCCCGTGCTTTTGGATGCAGAGCCCTGGGAGCCGGCAGCGGTGCCCGGGCTGGGGAGCTGCCCCTGTGGGCGACCGGAGGACAGGGGGCCCCACTGCGTGCGTTGGGGGGGCTTTTTCTTTACCGCTGCCCGTTGTCAGGGGGCCCGGGGAGGCTTCAGCCTTGCCCTGGCCTCCCCCTACATTCGCACGGCTTGGGGCTAGCCTGGGCTGCCGGGCTTGTGAGTGTCGGGGGAGCCCTGGGTGTCCCTCCTCATCCCGCGAGCTGTCCGAGGGCCGCAAATTGTCAGACTCTCAGGACCACGCTGGGGGAGGGGAGGGGCATGTGCCATGGCGGTTGTGATGACAAGGGTTAGTACCATCATTCCCGTCCCCGTGCTGCAGACGTGAGAGTCAGAGGGGGGCGTGGAGATCTGTGAGACCAGCCGGCGGGTGTGGGGGCCAGGGCTGGCATCCAGCCCTCACCTGCAGAGTGCCGGCCCACGGGCGGGGCCGTGGGACCCCCGAGGGGTGTGCCGCGTGGGCCTGCGTGGGCGGCAGAGGGGCTCCCCAGGCCGGCTGTGGGCCCTCAGCGTCTCTGGGCCTCGCGGGAGGGACATCACCTTGGGACAAAGAGACTCCTGTACTGGGGCGTCTGTGCGGGCATCTGCCGGGTGCCCCTTTCCTAAGCACGTGTCCCTGTGTTGGGGGCGTGGGGGGCCTCTGACGGTTTTGCGAGCGTCTGTCGGAGGGCTTCCTCTGAGCACGCGGAAGGGCGAGCACAGACTCACTTTCCCACCCGGCTACCCCGGATCTGTACGGAAGCTCCCGGCGCCAGGAAGGACAGGCCCCATGAGGTCTGCACGGTGTGGCCTCGCTGTCCAGGGGGCCGGGCACGGGGCCGTGCTGGGAGGCTTGTTCGGGCAGTGGCTGTGCCTCCCGAACGTCCTCCTCCTGTTCTGTTTAGAAAAGCAGATACTGGTAACGCCCCTCCCAGCCCTAGCGGCCGGCGGCCTCCCCACAATTGCCCAAAGATTCTGCGCAGCAGCCCGGGACGGGCAGGTTTTGTTGGCTCCTCAGTGCTCACGGGCTACCTGGAGCCCAGAGAGGCAAAGCCACCTGCCCAGGGTTGTACAGCAGGGAAGTGCGGGGCCAGAGGGTCTGACGTCCTGGATTAGAAGGACATTCCAGTTCTCAGGTGGAGGGCGAGGGGCATTGGGCCTCTGACGTCAGACTCCGTCCTCCCTTTATTTGACTTGCCCTCCAGCCCGACAGACCGCGCGTGCTGACTTGCCCTTGTTGGTGACTTTCCAACCGGCCCCTGGGCCCCGAGGCCTGTGAGTGCCCCTCAGAGTGGCCCTTCTCCTCCCCGCCCCACGCCCTGGTGCTGTTCACCTCAGCCTGGAGCCACTGCTCTCCGGTCCACGCTGGGACTTCCACGCCCCTCCCAGTGGCCTCTGTCCAGCCGCGGCCGGTCCGACGGTCTGTGCCCACAATCACGCCCTGGAGAAGGGTCTGGCGAGTCTCAGGGACACTGGGGGAACTCTTGGCCCTCCCGGGGTCTACAATTCCTGGAGGACTGCGTTTCCTCTGGGCGCACACGGCCCTCTCCAGAGCTGGGCCTTACTCGCCTACAGCTCATGCTTCTGGGGGGCTGTGTTGGAAGCCGCTTCTTAGGAGTTGGGGAGCACAGATTATCCCCGTGAGTGAGTCACGCCAACCCAGCCTTCTCTGCCAGGCCTAGTCGTGGGTGTTTGCAGCCGGGATAGCCCAGCTTTGGGGTGTAGCCCAGGACTCTAGCTGGAGTCACAGCACGTGGCTCTTGGTCACGATGCCTGACCCCTCGCACGGCAGCCTGCAGTGAGGGTGGGTCACGGAGCAGGTGGGGGGCTGCAGGCGGAGGCGCACGGAGCAGCCTGGCCTCCAAACTGTCCCCTGATGCCCCCCCATCCCCCCATCCCCCGCGGCCACGTTAAATGACTCCAGCCAAGCCCGAAGGTCACAGACGATGCCCAGGTACTCTCTTGATTGACTGATAAGGCTCAGAAAGGTCTTCCAGGCTGGGACCACGCCCTGGAGCCAAGGAGATGAAATCTGGTGGGATGACCGTGGGTTTCTGCACCTGGGTTCCAAACATCCAGTTGTGCCAGTGTAGACCAGGGGGACGTGGGGGACAGCGTTTCCCACGGAGAAGGTGGAGGGGTCGGCGTGCGCGGAGCCCGTTAGTGACCGAAGTGTGATGCGGGGCTGCGATAATGAGTGCGGGACCGAGGGCAAGGCGATCGTGGGTGTGGACCGTGTCCCGCGGAGGCTGAGTTGAGACCTGGGTCTGAGCCTGGGACGCGCAAGGCGAGGTGGAGAGGGAGCTGGTGCCCGGGGGTGGAGCGTCTCCTCCAGGGGGATGGCGCGGTGGCCGAGGGAGGACCCTGGAGAGGCCGGGTACGGATGTGAACCCGTGGCACCCTCCTCCTCCAGCGGGGCCCAGCTCTGAGGCCAGCCGCCCCAGCAGGCCTCCCCTGAACCCGGGCGGCTGGTCACTCGGCCACTGGGGCCGCCTCCCGGGGAAGCGTTAAAGCTTGAGGCTTGTGGTCAGAAACATGATCCCTTCGCCTTCGTGTCCGCGAGTCTCACGGCACGGCTGCTGGAGACGCTGGCCGCGCGAGCCAGGGAGGGGCTCGTCAGCCTTTCCCGCAGGGGACACTGGGGGCCTTTGTCTGGGGTCCACGCTGGTGGCCTGCTGGTCATGGTGGCAGGGGAGCTAATGCAGGGGGTAATGGGAACGGAGCCGGTGATGGTAGCGATGCTGGTGGTGGTAGCGATGCTGGTGTTGGTAGCGATGCTGGTGTTGGTAGCGATGCTGGTGTAGGTAGCGATGCTGGTGTTGGTAGCGATGCTGGTGTAGGTAGCGATGCTGGTGTTGGTAGCGATGCTGGTGTAGGTAGCGATGCTGGTGTTGGTAGCGATGCTGGTGTAGGTAGCGATGCTGGTGTTGGTAGCGATGCTGGTGTTGGTAGCGATGCTGGTGTAGGTAGCGATGCTGGTGTAGGTAGCGATGCTGGTGTAGGTAGCGATGCTGGTGTTGGTAGCGATGCTGGTGTAGGTAGCGATGCTGGTGTAGGTAGCGATGCTGGTGTTGGTAGCGATGCTGGTGTAGGTAGCGATGCTGGTGTAGGTAGCGATGCTGGTGTTGGTAGCGATGCTGGTGTAGGTAGCGATGCTGGTGTAGGTAGCGATGCTGGTGTTGGTAGCGATGCTGGTGTAGGTAGCGATGCTGGTGTAGGTAGCGATGCTGGTGTAGGTAGCGATGCTGGTGTTGGTAGCGATGCTGGTGTAGGTAGCGATGCTGGTGTTGGTAGCGATGCTGGTGTAGGTAGCGATGCTGGTGTAGGTAGCGATGCTGGTGTTGGTAGCGATGCTGGTGTTGGTAGCGATGCTGGTGTTGGTAGCGATGCTGGTGTAGGTAGCGATGCTGGTGTAGGTAGCGATGCTGGTGTAGGTAGCGATGCTGGTGTAGGTAGCGATGCTGGTGTAGGTAGCGATGCTGGTGTTGGTAGCGATGCTGGTGTAGGTAGCGATGCTGGTGTAGGTAGCGATGCTGGTGTAGGTAGCGATGCTGGTGTAGGTAGCGATGTTGGTGTTGGTAGCGATGCTGGTGTAGGTAGCGATGCAGGTGTAGGTAGTGATGCTGCTGGTGGTAGCGATGCGGGTGTTGGTAGTAATGGTGGTGGTGTTGGTAGTAATGGTGGTGGTGTAGGTAGTGATGCTGGTCTGGTAGTGATGCTGTGTTGGTAGTGTTGCTGGTGGTGGTAGTAATACTTGCTTGGTAGTAACGGTGGTGCTGTTGGTAGTAATGCCAGTGTTGGTAGTATTGCTGGTGGTGGTAGTGATGCTGGTGGTGGTAGTAATGGTCGTGGTGTTGGTAGTAATGGTGGTGGTGTAGGTAGTGATGCTGGTCTGGTAGTGATGCTGTGTTGGTAGTGTTGCTGGTGGTGGTAGTGATGCTGGTATTGGTAGTGATGCTGGCGGTGGTGTAGGTGGTGCTGCTGGTGGTGGTAGGGTTGCTGGTCTGGTAGTGATGCTGGTGGAGGTGCTGGTGTTTCCAGCAGTTGCTCATCTGCCCGGGCCCCCTGGGTGCCAGGCCCATAGCGTGAGCTGCACCCACTGTCACACTCCATCCTCAGGACGCTCCGCCAGGCAGGGCTCGTCGTCATCTTTCACAGATGACAGTGGTGGCCCAGGGAGATGAAGCACGTGCACAGGCCCGCAGCGGGCGAGGGAAGGACCCAGCCCCCGGCCGCGGTGGTCGGCGCCCCGTGGCTCTGTGCAGCGGTTCCCAGGGTCCTTACTCCTTCTTCTGAACAGCTTGTCACAGAGCGCACGTCCCTTGTGCTCCGAGATCCCCCCCAGTCAGCCCGGCGTCCATAGGCTCTCCACTCTGAGTCCAGAGGAAGAAAGACGGGGGACGCTTCACTCGTCTGCTGCCTACGTGGCAAGCGTGGCCCTCGTGGCTGGACTGGTGGCTGAGCGTCTGGAGCCAAGGGTCCCGCACTGCCGGTGGAAAAGTGGGGGAGACCCAGGCCCTTTAGCGTCTCAGGGGCTCTGGACGAGGCACGCCCAACAGCCAGGCCCTGGTGACTGGCTCTGCTCTCCCATCCCTCAGTCCAGGGACAAGGTGTCCCCTCTCCGACTTCACCAAGCTGACCCTTAGTCATGGCGGCCAGTGTCAGGTCTGATGTGGCTGGGACGTAACGCCCCACCCCCGGCCACCGTGGCCCTGTCACGGAGACGCGTGTGTGAGCAGACACACCCCTCGACACCCTGGGGCAGGCTCTGGCTGGTGGTGCAGGTGATCATTGGAGGGGGACTGGAGGTGGTCATGTGGTGGGGAAGGTCACAGACTGGGATGCGGGGCCGGGTGGCACCTGGGGCCGGCGGGAGTGGTTTCCTGCCACGTGGACGTACATCTTTGACACTTGCCCAGAGAGGGTTCAACTTGCTCAGACTCCACGGGTCCCCCGAAAACCGGGGAAACAGTTATTTCCTCTGGTGTGGGGCCTCTCTTCTCCATCACCTGCGTGTCACAGGTGAACAACGCCACACACGACTTCAGACGTGACGTGTGTGTGTCCCAAGAGCGTGAACAATGGAATACGCGTGACGACTGTACTTGTGACGTCTCCGGGGCACCGAGGACGAGGGCAACCCGGTGTCCCCTGGCCACTGTGCGTGGGACATGGTGGCCGGAACCCACCAGGCGTCCTAGGGAAGAACACTCAGCCGGCTGGACGGCAGCGCTCCGTCGCTGCATGCGTCTCTGGGGCTCCGTGTGTACATTGCCGCTCCGAGTCACTTGCTGGGCCCAGGCGGTCCTGCCCCCGCCCCTGCTCACAGAGGCTGGGGGTCCCACTCTCCCAGCAGCCCCCCACGTCCGATGCTGTATCCCCTCAGCCGAGGAAACCGTGGCTCGCTGCCTCTGGGGTTGGGATGGCAACTCGGTGTGCTGGTCTCCCCTGTCCCGTGAGAGCCAGGCTGGGGCCCTGGGCCCCTCCACACTGCAGGAGGCCACGCACCGGGCCGCGGGCACCCGGACTCGTGCAGGCACTGCTGGTTTGTGACCAGAGCCTGCTGGTGGCTGGAAGCAGAGAGTTTCTCGACTTGGCTGCAGGGTTGGCGTGCTTGCCGACCACCTGGGCTGCCATCTCGAACAAGAAGTGTCTCCCTTCTCGAGTGGCCTGCGTGGCCCCGTCTCAGAGCATGAAGTGCTCTGAGGCCAGACGGCAGAACCCACAGGGAAAGCCGATTGTGTGGTGGGGGTCCCCATGGGGCCTGTGTGGATCGGATGAGGGGGGCCGTGGTGTGGGGGCCGTGGAGCAGGGCTGCTCCCCAGTGGCCCGGGAGTTCTGTTGAGAGGAGGGAGGCTGCATTCAGGGCCACGGGAGGGGAGCACAGGCAGCTGCAAGGGTGCGCCAGGTAGAGAGGTGCCCTCGTTGGGGCAGACTCCGGCTTCTGGCACTGCGGCCCCCAAGGCTGCCAGGCCCCCCAGCGGAAACTTTGCAATATCCTCGGCCCGTAGCAGAAATGCAGGCTGGATGAAAGCTCATTACTGGCAGAACAGAACCGACTCCCTCAGCAAAATGCTCCCAGCTCAGCGAGGGCCGAGGCTCCCCCGTGCCCCGCTGCGTCCCAGGGCCCGATGCCAGCCTGTCCTCGGCAGGGGAAGGGCGCCCACTGTCACCTGGGGTGTCGAGGCTGGACCGTGGAGCAGAGTGGCCTTCATGACCGCCAGGCACCGCGGCAGAAGCTTCTGGGGGCTGGGCGGAGCTTTGCTGACCTGGCACGTGGCGGACATTAGTGTGCAGGAGCAGGAAACGGCGGTCGCCTCAGAACGAGGGACGGAGTGAAAACAGAGGGTGTGGGCTGCTCTGGCAGGGGGTCCGGGCCACCTGCGGGCCACCTGCGGGCCTGGGGCCCAGTTGTGGACTCAGGTGCTGCCTGCACCCCCGAGGGTCTGCGCCCACACAGAGGGCGGCCGGGGTGAGGCCACGGTTGTTGTCCACGCAGATGTTCTACTTGGACTCCGCGGGGGCCAGGCTGCCCTTGGGCGGAGCTGCAGGACAGTGACTCTGGAGCCCCCGCTCTGTGCCCCTGCGTGAGGCCCGCCTCTCTGAGCCTCAGTGTGTGCATCCACATAATGGGGATAAGAGAGAAGACACAGGGTGACCCCCACCCCCTTGCGAGCACAGAGGAGCCGCGATAAGGCACGTGGGGGCCGTGCAGGTGGGGGGTGCTGTCATGGGGAGGGGGCTGCGTCATCTCCACAGCCCCGGGACCAGGCGGCTATTGCTGAGGGGCACAGACCCCTTGGTAGGACGGCTGCCCCTGTGGGGGGAGCAGGATGCCCACGGTCAGGCCCGTGAGTCCGGGGCGGGTGTCCTGTGCTCCCGGAGGGAGGCTGGAGGGCAGCTGGGGGAGCTGGGGGAGCCGCCTGCCCACTGGGCCCGTGGACGGAGCGGTTGGGCGGGAATCGGTCTGGGGCTCACCTGCCACCCAGGGCGTTGAGGGCACGGTAAGGCAAAGCCAGGCAAGGCTCCATGGAGGGAGAGGGCGTCTCCTGGTCCAGGGGAGAGCCATAACCCTGCCTGCCAGACGGTCGGGGTGGAGGGGGCAGTCGGCCCAGGTGGCCTAGGGGTGGGGCGGGGGGAACAGTGTGAGAGGGCCGTGAGCAGGGGAACCCCTCAGGCCCGGAAGCCAGAGTCTGCAGGGGGAGACGGTGGCGGGGGAGCCCTCCATCGATTCTGGCCACTGTTGTTGGAGAGGTGGTGGTAGCTCAAGTGCGGGACAGTGGTAGGATAACACGGGGTTGCGGAGTGCGGGGTGGGTCCTTCTTGGTTCTGGGAAGTTCCTGGCCCTCGGTACCTCAGTTTTCCCTTCTGAATGGGGGCAGTAGGAAGGTTCAGGGGAGATGTGGTGCACTGGGGGACCCACCACTGCTTTCCCTAGACTAGAGAACCCCTGGCCTTGGACCTTGGAGCCCGGGGACTCTCGGGGGTCCACCCCCCTCCGTGGACCTCACACTGCTAGTCTGAAGTGAGACCATTTTACTACGTCACAGGTTTTGACCTGTGACACAAGTCCATAAACGCTTTCTTAACTACTATCTTGTGTGACAATCTGGCGTGTAAACCCTGCTGGGGACCCCCAGGCTCCTCCACGGGACCCCATTTGAGAAGCCCCAGCTGGGCTGAGAGCCCGGGTCCCTGCGTCCCGAGGGAGCCTGAAGGGCAGGGAGGCCATGGGAGCGGGATGCACGGAGCTCCCACGAGCGCCCAGCAAAGGGAAGGCACCACGTGAGACGCGGTCCGGCGCCCCCAGGGTGGTGAGTGGCCCTTGGTTCTAGTTGAGTAACACTTTGGGTTATTGATGGGGCACCTGGCATCATCGAAACGTGATCCCCGAGGCTTCAGGGGGGCCCTGCAGCCACGCAGGTGGCATTTCCCTGGCTCGCCCATGCTGGGGCCTACGGGAGCGTGACCGTGCCGGGCAGCGCGCTGGGCCACGGTGTGAGCCCCAGGCTCCCCCGCACTCAGCCTCTCTTGGGCGCTCCCGCTCTAGGCCTGGTGTCCGCCGCCGCCCTCTGTCGCCCCACGACTCCTGACTGAAGTTCAAGGTGCCTCGTGGCCAGAGGGGATAATGTCCCTTCACTTTCTCCCAAGGGTCCCCAAGGACAGAGGCTCTCTTTCTGTTTCTGTTCATGAGTGGGTCAGCCAGCCTAGAAGGTCACGTGAAGGTCATCCACTGCATTGCATGCGCACACGCACACACCCAGAAAGCTCCAGAGGCTACAAGCGGGTCATGAGTCTTCGAGTTTGGGGGTTGCTGGGCTGCCTTCAGGGCAGGGGCCTCCCGACTCTACCAAGGTCAAGGCCAGGCTGGTTGAGGGTTCCTAGTCAGAGTGTCCCCGGACCCAAGAGGACAGCTGGATCACAAAAATCCTGGGCTGTCCTCACTGCTTCCAGAGAGGCAGGGGACCCGCCAGCAGCTCTGACCATGGCCAGCCTCACAGCGCTGGCGTTCGGCTCCCGAAGGCCAGGCTGGGTCCCCAGAAGCTGCAGGCTAGTGGACTCGCTGGGTGTGCTTCTTGTATTCGTGGGTGGGTCTCCCATCCTGGCCCCCGGCGCCCGCCTTCCGCCTCGTCCCCCCAGAGCACAGACGCACTACCCAGGGCTGTCCCGCTGACCCTGCCCCCGGGCCCCGAGGGGCTGGAGTGTGGGCAGCAGGGGCCTTCGTGCCAGCATCTCCCACCAGCAGCTATGGAGAAGGGCTCTGCTGGGAAAGGGGGGTCACCGAGCGACTCTCGGGGTCTGTGGCTTGGGGCTTGTTTTGCCACAGGAAGCATCATGAAAATGCTCTCAGAACAGTCACAACACTGTGAGCATCCGTGGGACATGTGAGATCCAGTGTGAACCAGATCAGGGCCAGCCACGGGTGGGCCGTCTCCAAGGCACGGGGCAGCGGTTGCCGCAGCCAAGGGTCGACAAAGATTCTCAGATTGTGTCTGGTCCCAGCTAGAGAAGGGTCCGTGGGGGACAGCTTCTCTGCAAGGAGCACGCAGGTATTTGTCATGCCAACCTGCACACACAACTCCTGTGTGTTCCGGGAAGAGGTGGGAGGGGGGTGACAGGAGCCCTGGACGAGGGCTTCCAAGAGGCTCAGACGCACGCCTGTTTCCCCTTCTCACAGAGGCGCAGGAGGTGGACGGATCCCTGTCCTTTGAGACACGCACCCTCGGAACAAAGGGGCACATGTTCTTTGGTGTGGAGACACCCTCGGGGGTTTGTGGGGCCAGGATTTGCTACAAGCCTAGGAGTCTGCGGGGGAAGGTGGGTCCTGGGAACGAAGGGGGCTTCGTGCTTGCAGGGGCCCGGAGGTGACCTGCTGCGGACCACATGCTCCCTCCGCGGCCATGTGGGGAGTGGGCGAGGTAGGCAGGGAAGCAGGGCTGGCGGGGAGGGTCAGGTCAGCGCCGACCGTGCCCTCGGAGTCCAGAGCTCCGGTGAGTCCGTGGGAAGCGCTCAGCCCCGTGTCTCTTCCCGGTGTTTACGCCATAGCTTTTAGCCTTGTCCGTTGCCTGGTGTTGGGGGCAGCCTGCGCCACCGTGTGGGGGCCTGTGAAGCCTGGCTCTGGGTGGGGCGCTCTGGGGTACGGGGACGCAGGTGTGCCACACGTGGCCATGGCCCGAGGACTTGGGCTTCCTGGGGAGGCAGGCCCTTTACCAGACACCTGTGGTCCTCCGTGCCGGTGGCTTGGTGGAGGGGACCGCCAGGTGCCGGCTGCCACGGCCACCCACAAAGGCCCCCGAGCCTCCTCCCCCTCCCGGAGACTGTATCCAGGGAGCGCACATTCAGATGTCAAGTTGCCAGCAGAAAGGCAAAGGACCTATTTTATTTGAATTGGATAAAATCTGAACTGGAAGTCGTGTTGCTTCATAAAACTATGTGGTTTGATTCACTGGTCCTGTCACATGGTTCTTGTCCGAGGGAGAGTTTACAACACCGGCCGGGAGCCTCTGACACCCAGAGGGAGAGAGAGCGAGGCAGAGAGGGACCGGGAGGAGGGAGCGAGGACGGGAAAGGGAGAGACGGAGGGAGGGAGGAAGGCGGCGGCTCTGCCCGTCGTAGAGCTTGGGGAGGGGGGCCAGGAGTGTCTTCCAGGGGCTCCCTTCAGAGCTGTCTGTGCGGAGACGGGTCTGCTTGGGGCAAGTTCTGAGCTCCTCGCCCACCTTCAGGGTCTTCAAACCCAAGTTGGGGGCCACGTAATTCAGACCCATGTCTCAGGGGCCAGGCAGGATGTGCTTTTCTGGACTCTAAGACTCACCCGGTTCTGCCACTGCGTCACCCCCTCCTCGCCCCATCTCTGGGCCGGTTACCCTACAGAAGCTTTGGCAGGCCAGGGAAGGGCAATGGATCCTGTCCCTCAGAGCCGTGCATGGGGCTGGCACTTAGCGTCCCAGACCCTGGGAGGCCATCTGGGGAGCCACGCCCAGTGACTTTGAGAGGCACATCCTCTCAGCCTTCCATGTCTAGCCTAGTCTGTGTCCGGCTCAGGGAAGGGGCTCACACACCTTTACCCAACAGAGGGCGTGGAGGACATGGCTTCCTTTCTTGCACCTGTGGTTCTGACATGTGCAGAATAAGCGCTACCTCCTTTCTGTCAAGCTCACGGCCACCATATTATCTTGCTTCACTCATGGCTTTGTCTTCAGGAGCGGAATGGGCCTTCTGTTGGGCCATGGGAGGGTGGGTGTGCAGGAGCAGGGGTAGCCTCAGGTGTCTGGACAGAAAGGGATAGTGGGAGTCAAGGGGCATCAGTGACAACCACATGAATACATGGGTATGGGTATGCGTGTGATCTTACCCATGGGACACAAGGCAAGTGCAAATTGTTAGGAAGAGTATGGACGCTGCCAGGCAGTGGTTCTGGGCCACGGCTACATTTCTGTGTGTAATACAGGGACTGGCACTTAGTAGGTGCTCAATAATTGCTACTAGATGAATAGAAGGACGGATGATAGATGGTAGATAGGTGGTGAATGGATGATGGTTGGTGGATAGCTGATGGATGGTTGGGTGGGTGGATGGATGATGGATGGATGGACGGATGGTAGATGATGGATGGATGGTGGATGGTTGATGGATGGATGGATGGTAGATAATAGATGGATGGTGGATGGTTGATGGATGGATGGGTGGATGGATGGATGATGGATGGATGGATGGATGGTGAATGGATGATGGATGGTAGATGGATGATGGATGGATGGGTGGATGGATGGATGATGGATGGATGGTGAATGGATGATGGATGGTAGATGGATGATGGATGGATGGGTGGATGGATGGATGATGGATGGATGGTGAATGGATGATGGATGGTAGATGGATGATGGATGGATGGGTGGATGGATGGATGATGGATGGATGGTGAATGGTTGTTGGATGGTGGATGGTTTATGGATGGATGGGTGGATAGTTGGATGAGTGGTGAATGGGTAGTGGATGGATGGGTGGTGCTTGGATGGTGGATAGATGGATGTGCACATGGCAGGATGGGCTCTGGGCCAAGGAGCTCAACACTGGGCATGGCCCACAATTATCCTTTCTTGCGCACCATCTCTAGTGACATAGTTTCAACACTGGGCATGCTTCTCTGTGTTCCTTTCCCTCCTCGAGCCCAGCGTGTCACATAGTGGTGGATACCATGCAGGCTGCGTTAAGCTGTCTCCATCTCACCTGTTGTGTGACCGTGAATGTTGTGTGACCCTGAGGTGACCTCAGGGCTCCAGTTTTCTCAGCTTCAGATGGGAATTAATGGCACAAAGGAAGTGACAGCATGCGGTTTCTTTGTCCAATACCTGATTTATAGTAAACACTATCTAAACATTAATCATTAATAAAATCATTATTATATTGGGCAGTTTCTAGCCATCTGATTGGAGTCCTAAGTTCCCTTGCCAGGGAGACATCAAATGTTTGGTAACATTCATCAGACCCATGGTTTTTGTTCTCTTTTGTTTGTCTGCTGTAGACACATCTTGAGGAAAACAATATGAAATAGAATCGTCGCACATTTTTCCCATCTGACATAGTGGGAATGTTGGCTGCCACGGCAGTGAACCAGAATATTATGTGGTTGGTAGCGTGGGCTCATCCCGGTAGTCCATAGCCTGTGTCCGTACCTCATTTCCTTTCATGGTTGAATATTCCGATGTACGGATAGACCACGATTTGTTTATCTGTTCATGCACTGATGGACATTTGGGCTGTTCCCACCCCTTGGCTGTTGTGTATAATGCTGCTGTGAGCATGGGTGTCTGTGGACGTATTTGATACTAATACAGTTCTTTCTTGAGTGAATTATTTACGTCTCTTAGTTCATAGGATTGGAATTTCTGGGTCGGATGGTATTTTCCTCTTTAAAAATAAATCCTGCCTCACCCCATGGTTGGGGGTGCCAGGGAAAGTGGTAGCACACCTGCAAGCTCTCACAGTTTAGGGTGTAGTTTACAGCTTGCATTTATCACCCACAGTTCACAAAAATCTCTGAGCACTTGGCTGGCACCTGGCAGGTGCCCAATAAGTGTCTGATGAATGGATGGGTAGGTGGGTGGGTGGATGGATGGACGGGTGGATGGATAGATGGGTGCGTGGATGGGTAGATGGGTGGATTGATGGGTGGGTAGATGATGGGTGGATGGATAGGTGGATGGATGGATGGGTTGGTGGGTGGCTGGATGGCTGGGTAGATGGATGGATGATGGATGGATGGAAGGATGGATGGATGTATGGGTGGGTGGATGGATGGGTGATTGGATGGGTAGGTAGATGGTTGGATGGATAGATGGATGGGTGGGTGGATGGATGAATGGATGAATGGATGGATGGGTGGGTGGATGGATGGATGGATGGATGGGTGGATGGATGGATGGATGGTTGGATGGATGGATGGGTATATGGAAGGATGGATGGATGGATGGATGGATGGATGGATGGTTGGATGGGTGGGTGGATGGATGGATGGATGGGTGATGGTTGGATGGGTGGATGGGTGGATGGGTGGGTGGGTGGGTGGGTGGATGGATGGATGGATGGGTGATGGTTGGATGGGTGGATGGGTGGATGGGTGGGTGGGTGGGTGGGTGGATGGATGGATGGGTGGGTGGATGGATGGCTGGATGGATGGATGGTTGGATGGATGGATGGATGGATGGGTGGATGGGTAGATGGGTGGATGGATGGGTGGGTGGGTGGATGGATGGGTGGGTGGATAGATGGCTGGATGGATGGATGGTTGGATGGATGGATGGATGGATGGGTGGATGGGTAGATGGGTGGATGGATGGGTGGGTGGGTGGATGGATAGTTGGGTGGGTGGATGGGTGGATGGGTGGGTGGGTGGGTGGATGGATGGATGGGTGGGTGGGTGGGTGGATGGATGGCTGGCTGGCTGGCTGGATGGATGGATGGGTGGATGGTTGGATGGATGGATAGATGGATGGATGGGTGGGTGGATGGATGGATGGATGGATGGGTGGGTGGGTGGATGGATAGTTGGATGGGTGGATGGGTGGATGGGTGGGTGGGTGGGTGGATGGATGGATGGGTGGGTGGGTGGGTGGATGGATGGCTGGCTGGATGGATGGATGGATGGGTGGGTGGATGGATGGATGGATGGTTGGATGGATGGATAGATGGATGGATGGGTGGGTGGATGGATGGATGGATGGATGGGTGGGTGGGTGGGTGGATGGATGGATGGATGGGTGGGTGGGTGGATGGTTGGATGGATGGATGGTAGGATGGGCGGGCCATCCTAGCTTGAGTGGTAACTGGAGGTAGCAGCTCCCTGAGAGGAAGGCTGGTCCTGAGAACAAGCTCCTCCCAAGGTGTGTCTGGGCTACTTGCCACCGGCCTCCCGGATCCCCGTGTTTATTCCCCGTATGCTACTTACTCAAGGGCTTTTGTCCTTTTCCAGGGTGATATCCAGCAGCTGCTCTTCGTCTCGGACCACCGGGCAGCTTACGACTACTGCGAGCACTACAGCCCCGACTGTGACACAGCCGTCCCCGACACGCCCCAGTCACAGGATCCCAACCCAGACGAATATGTACGTTAGCCCCCCTGGCTTCACGGTGGTGGCGTAGGCAGACTGCTTGGGAGGGGACAGGTCAGGCAGGCCGGGGTGGAGGGACACAAAGGCCACGCAACCCCTATTTAAAATAAACCTGCTGGGCAAGAATCCAAGGTTGGTGCTGCCCCGTACCCAGCAGCGCCGCGGTTCAGCCCGCCTGGAGTTCTCACTGCCATTTCCAAGTGAAGGTCGTCTCTCACCTCCTGGTCACAGCGGTGCACGTCCTCTGTCGTGTTCACCCTGCTGTCATTAGGCCTCCTGGTCTCCTTCTGTCTCGACCGGTTAGAAGAGAGGGAAGGGTGATCCTCATGAAACCGGGGTCCCGTGGCCCAGTCAGGTCTTCTGAGCTCGGGCTGAGTCCTCGCAGCCGAGGCCTCCTGGCCGGGCCTCTGCCCCTGTTTGAGGGGCGAGACCTTCTCTGTCACTGTGGTTTGGGGCTTCAGTGAGGGTCAGGGGATTCAGAGGGACAGCAGGGTGCCACAGGACCCCACAGCCTGGCTGGCCGTCCTGGCCCTCGGTCCTAAAGGATCAGAACATCTGCACCTTTTAGAACTCAATTTTCTTTGAAGGGGCCCTGGGCCCCCCATTCCTTCCCTTGTGCTTCTCACGGGGCTGCCTCAGCCGCCCAAGGAGCTGGAGCCAGTGGAGGCCCGTTCGGAGCCAGTGGAGGCCCGTTCGGAGGCCCGTTCTGGTGTCCACTCTCCCTGGCTGAACCTGGATGGTGAGGCGAGTAGCTGGGCTCCCGGTGGGGTCCCGCCTTCCTCACGTGGCCCGATTTGATTTCAGTACCCAGAAGGAGAAGGCGAGGGCGATACGTACTACTACGAGTACCCCTACTATGAGGACACGGACGACCCAGGCAAAGAGCCCACCCCCACCAAGAAGCCCGGGGAAGCTGCTAGAGAGACCACGGAGATAGCCGAGGTCTGTGTGGGCGGCCACTCGGCGCTGCCGGCCACAGTGGGGAGGACGCCGGGGCTGGTGTGGAGGCCGGGAGGGGGTGGGTGCGAGCTCGGCAGGGAACCAGCGCCCCAGGGGCCTGGTGACCCGTGCTTCGGGCCCCCGGGGAGGCGGGGGAGCGGGCTCGCCACCTGCTATGCCGCCAGCCGATGCTGGCGTGAGGGGCAGCGTGCGGCTCTGCGTCTGAGGTCTTTTCCTTTTAAACCCGGAGCTGCAGAACGCCCTTTCCGAGGGCAGGATGGGGGGTTTGGGGCCACGGACAGCACGCCCCGGGGCTGGCGGTCTCCCAGCGTGGACGGCATCCGCAGGGCTCTTAGGTGGCCACGGCGCCGTGCTGGGGGCCCCTCCAGAACCCCTGACTCCCGCCCTGCTCCCCCATCTCAGGAGCAGACCCCGCCCACCACGGCAGCCCCTGCGGTGCCCGATGTCAGCGAGGGGGCCGGGAAGGAGGAGGACCCTGGCATTGGGGACTATGACTACATGCCCAGCGAGGACTACTACACGCCCGCCCCTTACGATGACATCAACTACAACGAGGGCTTCGAGAACCCCGACCAGTCCCCCGACCGTGACGCCGGGGCCGAGGTCCCCACCAGCACGGCCGGCACCGCCAACTCCTCCAATGTAATTTGCTTCTCTTCCACATGGGCCTGGGGCCAGGGCGGGGGCAGGGCTGGGGCAGCGCTCTGGGCTCCTTCCCTCTGCTCTGACCTCGGGGGTCCTGGGCTGGCTCCCTGCTCCACAGCCCAGCTGACCCTGGCCCCCAGGGGCCCTGAGCAGGTTTGGGGTCCCCGATTCCCTGAGCCCGTCTCCCTGGTGCCCGTTTTTCATCTGCGAAATGGGTGGAATGAGCCCCGCCTGCCCGTTCCCCCAGGGTTTCGGGTGGGGACGGACGAGGACATGCATATTTGCGGTGTCCCTCTCTGTGGCCTGAAGGGGCCAGGCAGGACAGGTGCATAAGCGAGGGGTCTGGACGGTCAGGAGAGACATGGGGCCAGCTAGTGCCGGGCATGACCGTGGGCTTTCCCGCTGGGCGGACCTGGCTCGAAACCCCGTGCCCTGACCTTGGAGAGCCCCTGTGGATCTCAGTTGTCGTTCACAAGTTGGCACTCCCAGGTCCGCCTCTAGGGGTTGGGGGCAAGTTTTCATACGAGGGAGGAGTTCAGCAGCGCACACAGCGAACGCTTCGACGTCGGCTTCGCGTGGAGCCGGGTTCTTGACGCCACAGACGGACACCCGGATCTGCCGGTCCAGACCCCTCTGTCGGCAGCATGCGATTGGGGGCTTGTTGCCTCAGACCGCCAGGCCCTGGGCAGGATCCCCCGATGGCACCGACTGCCCCTCAGCACGCTGGTCCCCGTGCCGCCCCAGCTAGCTGCGGGGTCCTGTGGGGTTTGGGGTGAAGTCTCCCTGCGGCGAGAGGGAAGGCGTGTGAGGGGCCGCTGGGGTCCAGGAGCGGCCCCAGCGAGTCTGACTGGACTCCTGGGAGGCCTCGTCCTTGACGTCCCCAGGCTGTGGGGTTGGGCAGGGAAGGGGTCTCTGCCCAGCTCCACACGGCCCTCCGGTGACCCCTGCTGCCCCTTCCCCGCCAGCCGGCTCCGCCCCCGGAGGATGACTTGGAAGGGGAGTTTACAGAAGAAACCATCCGGAACCTGGACGAGACCTACTACGACCCCTACTACGACCCCACCGTCTCCCCGTCGGAGATAGGGCCGGGCATGCCCGCCAACCAGGACACCATCTACGAAGGGGTGAGGGGCTGTGGGGCTCCTTCCGCCGGCACCTTCGGGGCCCGGGGCCGGCCGGCCGTGAGCCGCCCCTGCCTGCTGAGCTCCCTCCTCCGCTCACCCTCTGTCCACCTGTGTTTTGTGACCCCAGATTGAAGGACCCCGAGGAGAGAAGGGTCAAAAGGGAGAGCCCGCCATCATCGAGCCGGTAAGGACGCTCTCAGCCCCTCTCCGGAGCCGGCGGGCGCCGGGTGAGGCAGGTGGAGGCCCGGCCTGGGGGCCCCTCGCGGACGCCGCACGCCGCTTGCTGCCGAGGCTTCAGAGAAGGGGCTCAGGCGGGGGAACGTTCCAGACCTTGACTGAGGTGCCAGCCGCCGGGATCCCGGCAGTGAGAACGCTGTGCACTCAGGGTCTGAGCGCCTCCCCATGCGTAGCCGTCGTCACCGGGGTGAGAGACCCAGAGCTTGTGAGAAGGAGGGCAGCCCCTCCGGAGGGGTCGGGGGGTTCACGGGGCACCTCGGATCCGGGCTGGGCCGGCGTGGCCACCGCCTGGGGCCAGTGTGGAAACTGGTGACGCGTTGGGGGCTGTCCCGTGGCCGGGGAGCTTGAGAACTCGTTCTGCTGGGTGCGGGGTCGGGGGGAGTAGATGGGATGGGTGCTAGGGGAGCGGGGCAGGGAAGGGGGAGGCTCGCGGCCGGGGGCCCGGGGGGCCGCTCCCTGCTGCATGTCCTCTGCCCCCGGGGAGCCCGGCTGGGAGTGGTGGACTCCACTCTGTGGCCCGAGAGTGGTCAGGGTCAGACGCGAGGCGCCACGTGATGGGCCGGGAGGGGCAGGGTCCGCAGCTGCGTGGGGTGGCCGCGGCGCTGTGGGCCGGGCAGCTGCTGTGGACATGACGGCGGGGAGGGGCTGGCCGAGGCCCATCCTGCCACGTCGTCCAAGCGCCAGAGGGAGGAGGCTGGTGTCCTGCCCCGCGGTCGGTCACAAGGCGGAGCTGGGCTAAGGGTGGTTCCTGGTGCTCAGCTCTGGACAAGATGTCGGGGTGTCTGGTTCCTTATGACCTTGGGTTCCTGGAATGGGGAATTCTGTGGTCTCCGTCCTCCCACGGACCTGGGAAGGTACTTCTAGAAACTTCACTGCTGGCCTCTCCAGAGTGGCCAGGGCAGACGGGACGCAGCCCATCTCTGGGGGAAATGCCCAGTGGGCAGAGTTTCAGCACAGCCCTCCCGGCTTGGCCCCATGCCCAGCCCCTGGAAGCATCTGGAGAGTGGCAAAGGCAGCCCCTTGTGGTGTTTGCTCTGGGCCTGTCCGGGGATGGGACCCGTCAGCCTCACAGGGCTGTGGCCACTAGACGCGCAACCTTTTCTCAGGCTAAGGACATCCCCTTCCAGGGCTTTCTGCGGGTCCAAGGAAGAGGGTGGCAGATGGGGGCACGGGGGAAGGGTGCAGAGGTGCCAAGGGGGGCAGGACCAGCACCAGGACACCCCTTGCTCAGCGACATGAAAAATTCTGATGTCAAGTCCAGCCACAGGGGAAGAGTGTGGGGGGGCAGCCAGCAGCTGGGGCGGGGACGCCCCGGGAGGCCAGCGGGTGTGTTGCAGTCGCCACGGGGTCCTGGCCTCAGCGTGGCTCATCTCACTGACCACACACGTCCCCAGACATGCTGGTCCCCGCATGGACCCGCTCTTGACTTGGGCTCCTTTTGTGGGGTCCACGTGGCTTTGCTGGCAGGACATCTTGTGTGGGAAGAACGTGGGGCCCCAGGATAGGGAGGTGCTGGGGAGGGGCGAGGCTGGCACCATCTGGGTGTGCTTCCTGTCCGCTCACAGCCGCCGGACGACCCCCGGAGGAGAGCCATGGTGCCCCGGCTCCCAGGGTGGTCCGCTGGGGGCGGGCAGGGGCGGGGCTAGAGACGGAGGGCTGGTCCCGCACAGACAGCGTGTCTACACAAGGTGCGGCTCATCTCGAGGCATCCGGACACAGCTAGGGGAGGGCTCCCTCCTCTGGCCCGGGCGTTCAGTCCTGCCCCATCCCAGCCCATTCCTGAGTCCTCCAGGCCCTCTCCAGGGCCCCTGGGGATGCCGTGTAAACAGTCAGAACTTCTCAACCCAGAGATGCCCTGAGTCTTAACATAAACAGAGGCCAAGTCCCGGGAGCCGGCCGGCATGGCTCTCGCCGCTGACCTCTGACCACAGAGGGCGGGGTGGCCGCCACTTCCCGGGCCCCCACCCTGTCCCAGCGCCCGCCCTTTGGGGAGAGCGACTCCTGTCCACGGAGCCCTCGGAACCCGCCCCTCTCACCCTCCCAACTGCACCTCCCATCGTTTATTAGCAGGGTCTGCAGCTCCTTGAGAGGGTGGCAGACCTCTCTGCCTTGGGGACTCGGGTTTATTGGCATCCTGGGACTCCAGGGACCCATCCCCAGACTGTGTCTCATGGTACCCCGGTGAACGCTCCCGGGAGGCCTACGCAACGCCGTCTCTACTCTCCGCGGTGGTTTGGAAGGAACCTGTTTCTTGAGGGCTCTTCAGCGGGCGGATGCACTTGCGCTGAAAGCTGTTTCCAGCTGGGCCCAGGCTGAGGCCATCCCTCGGGCACCTTCCCCGCTGAGTTTTGAGACCGGCATCTGCACCTGGCGGGGTGTAGACCGGGCTAGCAACCCAGAGGATGTCCGCCGCTTTACCATGTCAGCGACACATGTCTGCCTCCTCGGTCACGGCCACCGGGAAGTTCGGGCCCCTCCCTGCTGGGCTCCTTCATCCTGGCGCCTGGCCTCCTTCCCAGGCCACCCTGGACCGCTCTAGCCCGGCCTCCGGGGAGATCTGAGGCCGGCATTGCCCCGGCAACCCGAGAACAACGCCAGTGTCTGGGAAGGGAGCTGCAGGCCCCAGGCCCCGGCGTGGCCAGAGGTCCCTCACTTGGTCCCGGCCCCCCGCAGAACCTCCCCAGCTGCCTCTGTCCGAGGAGGATACCCGAAAGCGATCGGATGGGCTGTCTGTATACACCTCGGGGACAGAAATTCCTCCGAGAGCACGTCTGTGTAAACACGTCTTCACGACGACTGGGGAGCCCTGGTGGGGAGGCTGGGGGGGTCAGAGGGCCCAGCGGCCCAGTGCTCCTCACCAGTGCGGGTCTTTGAGCCTCACCTGGGCGTTCCCCTGTCCCCCCCCCCCGGGGGGGGCATGTTTCTCCAAAGCCTGGTTCACTTTGGAAGGGAAGTCTGGTCACCGGGGAGCACACGCTGTCCTGGAGGACAGCAGTCTGTGCTTCCTCTGCTTTGGGGGGGAGGGAGCAGCAGGAGGTCTGTCCCTGGAGCCAGGGACATGTGGCCCCCGAGCCCTGTCCCTGCAGTCTCAAGAATCCGTGGGGAGGAGGGCATCGCTGTCCACTCTGCGGGCCCCGAGTGTGGCTGACGTCTGCTCAGCCAGGCCAGGCAGAACCTAGCTGGTCCCAGGGCCCCCAGATGTGTTCTCAGTAGGGAAATCCCTGGGGGGGCAGGAGACCCCTTCCTGCCCGCAGGGTGTGCACTGTCTCAGGGCGCCCGAGGTGGGCATGAGACAGAGGGTGCCGGAGCTGCCTGGCCTGCTGGTGACTGGTTAGGAGAGTGGAGAGTCCTGCTTGGGGACAGGGTTGGAAGTGGATGCAGGGGACCCGGGCCACCCCCCACTCCCACCCAGAGCGGGGAGCTCTGTCCACGGACCCCTCGGCTACCCACATGGCCTCTCTGGGGTCCAGGCTGATGCAGAGGCCTTGTCCCCACTTGGGGGTGCCGGCCATGCAGGCCAGCGGCGGGGTGAGGGTCTTCTGCAGGAGGGCGGCCCGTGTCCTGTGGACTTGGTGGCATCTCCCTCTTGCTCTGGGCTCCTGGCTGGCGCGCCCCCGAGGCCCGAGTCTGTGGTCCTTGTGGGGTCCGCCTCACCAGCCGGGTCTGCCGGGGACCCAGGCGCCTTCTGGGATCTCAGGAGGGATATAGTCCTGGGGTCTCAGACACTGTCTCCTCTCTTTTCCAGGGTATGCTCATGGAGGGGCCGCCGGGCCCTGAAGGCCCCGCGGTGAGTGTCTCTTTCACGTCCCAGGCCTGTGGGAGGTGCTTGGGGGCGGGGCGTGGAAAAGAGGGGCCACTGACAGCCCTTTGCAGACCCCCCTCCCAGGGGCCCGTCTCCGCCACCCCCGGTGAAGCGAGGCGGGAATGGGGTGTTGCCCTGTGGCTGAACCTTTGAATTCTGTCCTGATTTCGTTTTCGATTCCAGGGTCTCCCAGGACCTCCGGGAACGATGGGCCCCACTGGGCAAGCGGGTGACCCCGGAGAAAGGGTAAGGGCGACTCAGCGCTCGGCTCGCGGGGCTTGTCCGTGTGTCTCTCTGCTCCGCGGCCGGCGTCCTCGCGTGTGCAGCCGGCATCCGGCACGTCAGCTCCCCCCTCCCCCACGCCGCGGGGCCTGCTGCCTCTCACCCCACCTCCTGACTGCGTCCGTGTCTGCGGGAGTTTAGGGAGCGGCCGTCCTTGGCGGCCCTGCGCCTGGGGCAGGTGGCCGCGGCGAGGCTCCCACGGAGGCCGCTACGCTCGGCTCACGGAGGGCCCTGTGGCCTGTGTTAGCCCGACGGTGAGCAGAGGGCTGCCGTGGCGCGCGGGGTCCGGACCTGCGTGGGAGCTTCCCGGGCTCGCCCTCCCCTCACTCCGTCTTCCTTGTTGGGGATCAGGCACCAGCACGGGAGGGCTCGCTCCGGGTTACAGGGACCTGTCTTGGGGTCTCCAAAGGGACTCACCCTGGACCCCCCCCCCAGGTCTGAGGCCCCCAGATCAAAGGCACACACCCCCGGGTCAGAAGGACCCATCTTGGGGCCCCCCTCCATCACAGGGACGTGGCCCTGGTCCCCGGGTCCCTGTGCGGCCCGGGGTTGCTGCCGGACAGGGCCGAGCGGGGACGCCGCGATTTCGCTCTGCCACCTGGTGGGGCTCGGGGGTACTGCAGCCTCGGGGCCCGTCCCGCCGGGCTTGTTCTCCTTTGCGTTGAGTTTTCCTGCGGGTCTGACTGGTGTGGACGGGAGCGCAGGCCCGTCAGGGCTGGCACCCAGATGGCGACGCTGTGGACAGGAGAAGCTAGGAGCGTGTGTGTGTCCTAACGGACGTCTATCCCCAGGGCCTGGCATGCTGCCTGGAGGGGCGGGCCTAACGGTTTGGGTGGGTGTGCGGCTGGGGACAGTGGCGGTGGACGGTCACGTGGAGAGGCCGCTGGGTCTGGGAGTGACAGAGGCGTCACGTGACAGAACTTGGCGCTTGGCAGAGGTTTGCTGACGGTTTGCAAGCTGTGGTGGGTGGGGGGCTCCGCGGGACCCGGGTCACAGGGCCTCCCGGGCCGCCGAGCCGCACGCACGCCACGGGGACAGCGTCGGGTCCCTGGCAGACGCGGACCCTGGTCTTACACTGGGGTTTGATTTGGGACGGCCTCTGAGGCACGAGGCCCTGCAGTGAGCGGCGCCCCGGCTTTCCAAGAGGGGCCCCGGTGGCCAAACCTGCTCCCAGTTTTTTCTTTTTTGATCACCCCTGTCGTTTCCCGCGGATTTTTTCCGAAATGGCAGGCAAGGGCAGTCCAGCTGCGTCTGGGCGCAGACCTTGGACCCCGCGGTTCTGCCTCCGGGACTTCCCTGACAAAGCTGCCCGGGCACCCACCGCCCAGCCTGCGCCTGTGGAAGACGGGCGGGGGCGCCGAGGGGCCCAGCGCGCGCGGGCGGCTCTACGGCCACTGAGCTCGTGGGCAGGACCCCGCAGCGAAGAGAAGGGGCCGAGTGCGCGCGGCGCTGGAGGGGGACCTCCTGGAGAAGGAGGACGGCTCCGGGGCCCCACGCACGTCCCACACACCCGCGGGCACGCTCTGCGTGCGGGCTGCCGTGCGTGCCGCCAGCCGTCCCTGCCCGCACCGGCTCCCGTGCAGGGACAGAGGGAGCTCGCCCGTCCCGCTTTGTAGAGATCGTGTTCCACAGCAGCTCTCGAGAACGGGGACCGCGTCGACGATACGGTCACCGGAGAAGCCACTGCGGGTTCAGGAGCGGGCAGTCCGTGTCCCTCGGGGGGATGCCTGGGGAGCCGCAGGTCCTCCGTCTTCTCGGCTGGGAACCGGGAATGGGTGTCGCCCGCCCACCTGCCGCGTCGTCCTCCGGGGTGTGGGCGCCGTTGTCCGCGGGCGGCCGTGCCTGCTGCGGAGCGCTGGGCCCAACGCCCATCGGTGTATTGGGGTGTGGCCAGTGGGAGTCCCTTTTGGTCAGGAAGAGGGAGTCAAACCTCCTTCTGGACGGAGAACGAGCTTTGTGCTCAGGCTCCATGGGAATCCGCCAGGATCAGTGAGGAAGCTGGGAGAGGAAACATTTGTTTTTTTGTTTTTTTGAAGATACACTGTCTTTCTTGTTTTACGTTTGAGTCTGGAAAAGGTCAGGGTTCATCTAGAGGATCTGTCGAGGGGCGTCTGTCTGGGACCTGCCTTCGGGACCAGACTAACAGGATCCGCGGCAGCCCCCGGGTCGGCTGTGTACACACGGGCTCTTGCAATTGCTCGAGAAGGGTCTGTGTCCCCTGGATGTCCCTTGCGCCTGTCCCAGCAAGCGGACACTTAGACCGCCTCGCCTTCCGTCCGAGCAATCGCAGAGAGAGTCGGTGGGGACCGGGTCACGAGGGCCAGGGCTGATGGAGGACACAGGCTTTGGTCCCCTGGGGGTGGCCCCGCCTGCTGGTGTGCCGGCCTGGAGAGTGCATTTCGGGATGGTGGACGCTGCCCGCTCCCCCAGTGTCCCCTGTGTCCCTGGATTGCCGTCTCCCACCTCTCCCGGTATATCGCTCCTGGTCCTGCCCAGAGCCCCTTCCCTCCTCATCCCTGTCCCCTAGAAGCCTGTCCTCATCTGCCCAAAGCCAGTGCCCCTCCCTTCCCTGCACTTGGCTTCTGGAACATTCTGTGCCATGGGGTCTTACTGCTCTGTGCTTGCCCTGTGCATTTCCCTGTGGGCTGTGGCTCTGACTTCCTCACCTGGACATAGCCCTGCTCTGTCCCCGTTGCATTGTGACCCAGCTGTCTTGGGCCCTCTGTCCACAGGGTCCCCCTGGACGCCCAGGCCTTCCTGGGGCTGATGGGCTGCCTGGCCCTCCTGGTACCATGCTCATGCTGCCTGTGAGTATCCTGATTTGTGGGGGTGGGCTCAGGGCTCAAAATGGGGTGGGGAGGGCGCCGTGGGCTCAGCGTCTGAGGGTCCATCCCCTGGCCACAGAACCACTCTGACGTGGGCCGTCTCATAGAAATAGGCCCTCTGAGGGCATTTCTGCCGATGTGCAGAATGGACCCTGGTGGCCAAGGTCTCCAGTTCTCTGCTGGGGTCCAGGGTCGGCCCACCTAAGGGGCAGGGAGTCTGGCTTTCTGCAACAAAGCTGAGTGGCATCTGTCCATCTCCGCTGGGATCTCCAGCTGGGCATGCTGCCAGCTGCTCCCTCCTTGTGCCTGCCCTGCCCTTGACCTCGTGGTGCCATCTCCTTCACTGGGAGCCCAGGCCCAGGAGGGCATGTGTGTGGCATGCTGGCCTGGACGGCAGGCTTCCGACTGGTGGCCCAGTGCTGCCCAGGAGGCTGGGCAGAGCTCAGGGAGACACCGTGTGAGCCGGGAGCTTGCCGGCTAAGCAGGCGTTTGCACTGGGCCCCGGGCTCTTTCTTATAACAGGTAGGGGTTGTAGGGTCTCAGGGTGAGGTGCCACAGAAGCCAGAAAGTTCTCCCCAGACCTGGGCCAGGTCTCCAGGGGGCCCCAGGGCCGAGGCTGGCAGGTGGGGCTGGGGCAGCGGGTCCTGGGAGAACAAACTCCCCAAGCTCTGCGGTCACCCGAGAGGCCCTGGGCCCAGGACGGGCACCTGCATCGGTGCGTCCCGGGTGACCCCCACCTCATACCCGCAGTTTCGCTTCGGAGGGGGCGGTGACGCCGGCTCCAAAGGCCCCATGGTGTCGGCTCAGGAGTCCCAGGCTCAGGCCATCCTGCAGCAGGCCCGGGTAAGTGGCTTCTGTGTCCCTGGTGCAGGGGTGGGGGTGGGGGTGGGAAGGGCTTGCCTCCTGGGGGATAAGTGACGCCTGCATCCCTGGTGCAGGGGCGTGGGGGGGGCTTGCCTCCTGGGGGATCAGGACACTGTGCGTCATGCACCTGTGTACGTCTAGCTGGGGGCCCAGGCCGGCACTGGGAGAGGGGCAGGGGGATCTCGGGGCTCCCTCGTCCATGCGGAAGGTCCAGGTTCCAGGATGTGGACGCACAGGGCCATCTGCTGTCGCGGGGCTCCGGGGACAGACAGACCTGGAAGGGGCTTCCCGCGGTGGGGCCGGGCTGAGACAGAGCCTCTGGGAGAGCTCCCGTGGGCCCCAAAACCCCTTGCCTGGCGTGGGGGTTCCCTTGCTTCCCGTGGGCCCCAAAGCCCCTTGCCTGGCGTGGGGTTCCCTTGCTTCCCGACGGCGCCACTCACTGCAGATCAGCTGGCGAGTGAACCGAGGTTTTAACTAACGATGTTCCCGGTTGCTGGTTGCCGTGACGAGAGCAAAGCCCGGTTCTGTGGGGTGACTGGGGTGGCTGATCGTCCCACGGGGTGTCGCCTCTAATGGGCCATCTCAGGGAGCCGTTAAATAGACCCTCTTCGGGCGATGTCTATGTGGCTGTGGCCGGCAGGGGCGACAGTAGGGGTCAGCGCACATGGGATCAGCCTCCAGGCGAGCTGTGGCTGCGGGATAAACGGTCCGCATGCTGCCGCCCCGGTGCCCACGGCCGGATTCGCCGGCCGGGCCTGCCTGTTCATCCAAGGGCTTTCACTGAAGCCAAGGGTGATGAATTTACAAGATTTTGTCGTGCAAACAAACCTTTTCCAAAACGGAAATGGCGTGATGCCGGGGCGGGGCGGGGCGCGGGGGCAGGAAACTGAGTCACAGAACAAGAGTGGAGGAGATCCTTCGGGAAAGGGGATTGAGCTGGGCTGTGGCAGGTGGGAGCTGAGCTCCAGGCGGGGCAGGGTGGGGGACAGCCGAGGGGCGTGGGCAGGGGTGTGGCAGGGGCGTGGCAGGGGCGCCCTGGGCAGGTGTTCGGAGAGCTCTGTGGCCGGGGCTCCAACAGCTCCCTCCTCCGGGAGCTATAAATCCCACCCCACGGAGGCCCCAGGGCTCTCCCCGGCTGCTGGAGGTGTCTCTGGGGGGACGTGCGATGTGTGCGGAGGGAAGTTCGCGCCCATCCGGGCCCAGAGTGGGAGGCTGCGTTCCAAGCTCACTCCCGGGGTGAAGGGCGGGGGCAGGCCTTCCGGGGCGGGGTGCTGGCGCCGGCTGGGGGGACAGGAGCAGGTAACCCATCCCCACAGCGGGGGCGCGCCACGCCCAGGTCCCCCCCCCCCCCCGCCTTCTCCGTTCCATTCGTGGTTGGCTCAGGCCCCAGGGGCGTCTCGGTGCCAGGTTTCTGGAGCTCCGTCTGACCCCTCCTGCAGAGGCCCCCGTCCTTGGCGTGTCCCGTCAGGCCTTTCCTGCCTGTGGCGCATCCCCCGTGAGGACCAGTACCCCGCTGTTCCTCAGCCTGCCCTGTTTTCTCTTGTAGCTGGCACTGCGGGGGCCGGCTGGCCCGATGGGTCTTACCGGGAGGCCCGGCCCCATGGTGAGTCCTTGGTGGGGAGAGTGGGGGAGCGTGGTGAGGGCTGGGGCATCCTTTGTTGGTCCCTCCTGGCCCCGGGCTCACCCGGAGAGAGCACCCTTTAAGCTCTTACCAACCACTGATATACCAGCGGCACCCCGGCGGGTCCAGGGGTCCTGGGGAGGGGGCCGGGGGTGTGGGGCTGTGGTGGCCTGGGAGCTGGGAGGCCTGCCACGCCTGCTCTGCCTGGGATTTTCCTCCTGACCCAGGGAGCCTTTCTTTCCGGTGTCTTTACTCTTTACAATCACGTTTCCTAAGTCAAGAGCACTTGAGTGGGGACAGACCCAGGATTTCTCACGTGCCCCCCCCCAGCTGCTCAAACCCTGCGTGGGGTGTGCCCGAGCACACTCAGGGCCGGCCAGCGGGATCCCCAGGGAGTGCGGGCGGCCTTTGCTGTTTGTAAGGAGACGGGATTTCAACACCTGCCAGGCCCGTTCCCCTGGGAGCCGTGGATTGGCTCTGTGCCCTGGGTCTGCACCAGCCCCTTCCCCGTCAGGGCAGGCTCGGGGCTGCTCCTGTGCACCTGCAGCTCCTGCCTTGTCGTGCGCCCCAAGGATGCCCACCCGTTGCCCTGAGCCGTGGGCCGTGACAGACCCCAGTCACACTCTCCCGGAGAGAGAAACAAGCACGGCGTGGGCTTCGTGGCTCCCGTCCCATACGCTGCACCGTCCAGCATTTTGTTCAAAACTAAGGGGACACCCACATCCCTGGGAAGTTACTGCTCGTCCCTCGGACTCTGAGGGCCGCGAGCGCCACTGATTCTCAGCGGGGAGCCCTGCCCCACGGGGTGACCCATTCCCGGAGGTCTGATGTGCATTCCTTAATCCAGACCGTGTCTCCCTAGGGCCCTCCGGGGAGTGGCGGTCTGAAGGGCGAGCCGGGAGACATGGGGCCTCAGGTACGTAGGCATCTCACTCTCGCTGCTTGGGGGGGCACCCCGTGTGCCTCAGAGGTGGAGGCCGCTGGAATGGGGGCTCCTACACCGCGTGTCTTCAAGGGAGCCGGTGGGAATTGTGGCTTTGTGCGCTGCAGCTGGGAGTGGGGCAGAAATACCTGTTCCACGCTGGGGGACAGCTGGGGGGCAGCTGGGGGACAGCGGGCTGGGTCTCTTCGGGGCCTCACATGGGCCGCAGGTCTGTGCCCGGCCCATTGCTGCCCACGAGCCCCCACTGGCCGGCTTGATGAGCACAGGGACAAGGCTTTGCTTTTGCCTCTGAAAAACACAGACCCAGCCTGACCCGTTGCCCTCTTTGCTTCCGGACAGGGACCCCGAGGTGTGCAGGGCCCGCCGGGCCCCGCTGGAAAGCCTGGAAGAAGGGTGAGTTTTGCGGGTCCCTCGGGGTGGGAGTCTGCTCTGCTCGGGGCCCCAAGCCCGGCTGCTCCCCTCCCACCGAAGGGCGACTGTTTTCAAGGCCGGATCCCCTTCCCTGGGGCAGGTGCGGCTCACCCGCCTCCGGTGCCCCGGCCTCCGTCCTGAGCACGTTAATTTAGTTTAACAAACATCTTTATTTGAGGCAGCTTCCCAGGCCTTTGGGGAGCAAGCGCGGCGAAGACAAAGTGACCAGTGGGCCTTATTTCCTTGGGGTGGACTTGTTTCTCCGGAAATGACCTCAGTTTGGTGGGGGTGGGGAGGCCAGGTGGATGTCCGGGGTCCCTGGGGGCTGGTTTTAGCGGATAGAACTAGTTTGTGTCCATATGACCATGGCTGCTGAATGGGGCGTGTGTTTATAGGTTAATATACATCAACGATCCCCGTCCAGACAAGCCAGGGAGAGCCTAATGGTCTCACATCACACCAGAAAGATGGTTAAGGAGCGGGTCTTTTCAGCCGGAGAAGGCTTCGAGGGAGGAGGGAGAGGGTTCCAGGTGTGAGCCTCTCCGAGGAGTGCTGTCCCCTGGGGCTGCCTGGCCGTTCCGCCTGGAGAGCGTGCGGGGCGGACGGGACTCCTTGGGAGGGCAGGGGGGCTAACAGTGGTCGCGAGCGGGAGTGACGGGGCACGGCCCTCGTGTGGCCCTCAGGACACAGGTCCCCGATGCCGGGGGGAATCCAGGCCCCGTGCAGGGTCAGACCCACGCTTCCGCGCGGGCCACCAATGCCAGAGTTCGGTGATTCTTGGGAGACAGTCTGGGATTTGTCTCGGGTCTGATTCCGGGAAGAGTTTTATTTCATTCAAGGTTTCTGTGAGTCTCTGTAGACGCGTACTGTCCCGTACTGTCCCGATTCCCCGGGAGCGGTTCCTCAGGCCGGCGTGGGAGGGCTGGGGAAGGCGGGGAAGGCCGAGGGCAGGTCCTCCGGCGGCTGGCGGGGCTCCGTGGCCTAGGGTGAGAGCACCCAGGCGCCCCGAGTGCGGCCGGGGTGGCCTTCTGTGATCAGCGGCACACGGGATGCGGGGAGGAGAGAGGACGTCAGTCCGGGTCAGCCCTTTCTCCTCAGCCGGCTGACATCGTGCGTTAGCGAGTTGACACCTGGTCGAGTCTCTGTCCCTGTCCAGGTGCCTCAAGCCTGGCAGGGCTCTCCCGGGGTGGCCGTGGGGCTTTTGTAGTGGGCCCTGCCCTTCGTCCCCGTGGCCATTCAGGTGGGGACCGTGGGCTTGTCCTTGCGGTTTCCTGGGAGTGGCTGGAGGTGATGGGTCCGGGAGTGGCCCCCGCGGATGGAGTGTCTTGCTTACAAGGGCAGCTGTGTGGCTTTCGTGAGATCCGCCACCACCGTGCGGCCCAGTTTTCTTCGTGGCCAATGGGACCGGTCCTCGGCACTTGCTTTCCGCGACTCCTGTCTGTAATCTGGTTTCTGAACGGTGGCAGGGTGGTGGCCGGGGCTTGGCTGCAGGGACGTGCTCTCTCGGGAGCCACAGACCCACAGACCTCCAGTCCCGGGGACACACGGCGCTGCCTGCTGGCTCTCCTGCGGTACGGTCTCACCCCCCAACACAGAGGGGCATCGTCGCATCTGGCATTTCAGGCGGCGAGGCTCAAAGACGGGAACCACGTCAAGAGGCACACAGCAGCCCCAGGAGCCTGGGCCTGGGTCCTCTCGACCAGCCCGGCCGCTTGGGACTGTGCGACTCTGCTGGGCCTCCCAGGAAGGCCCCGTGACACTTTGCCTCCTGTTCCAGGGCCGAGCTGGGAGTGACGGAGCAAGAGGGATGCCTGGACAGACTGGCCCCAAGGTAGGCCACACTCGCCACCTCCTGGGTTCCTCGCAGTCATGGCCACCATCACCGGCGTCATGCTGGTGACGTGGTCAATGTGTTGGTTGTGCGGTGACTGCAGTTCTGATGACAGGTTATGGTTCATGACGTCCATGCTCATCCAGGGTGGGGGCTGGGGGGGAGGAAGGTTCTGCTTGGTTCTGTCTCTCTGACGTGTTGGCACGAGGACCGGGCTGGGGGGGGTGACTGTCAGAGGCAGGTGTGACAGCTGCAGAGAGTTTGCTCCTTTCCAGTGGGTGGTGAGCTTGGCAGGGGTAGAATCCCAGTCAGAGAATCCATTCATGGAAGGAGAGGTGACACGGTCAGACACAGGGTGGGGGTGACGCAGGAACACCAAGTGCATGGGCAGGGAGCCTTCTTGTCCCGTGCTGGGACACCTGCTCCTCGGCATGGCAGGGACCGAGTAGACAGTGCATGTGGGTGAGTGTGGGGGCCCCCGTCTCGGCCCCCAGAGAGCCGGCCCAGGCTGTGCGCGGCACGAGAGGAAAGGCTTACGTCCCCAGCGAGCACGCCGTGATGTGGACAGCTCCTGCTACCTGGAGCGGCCAGAACGCGGGTCACCACCCTAGCCAGGTGTCCGAGCCATTTGTCCACTTAGTAACTGGTGCGGATGAGCTCACGTGCTCCCCATGCACGCCGAGCTCCGGTGAGGCTCTGGTCTCGAGTCCCTGGAGCGGCAGGAGGGAAGAAAGGCTTCTCGAATCTCTCCCCGTAGAGCACAGTCGTCTTCCAATCGCAGAAGCGTACTTAAGCCCGGCTACTCTCAGCCTCTCCCCACGTGGTTTGCAGCATCCTCGAGACAGGGCTCTGTACCTGGGCTCCTGGAGGCACCCTGGGGTGGCCGGGAGCCACGGTGTTGGCAGCCCAGGTCAGGCCATCCGCCGGATGAGTACAGGCAACTATGCGTGCTGGGTGCGGCTCAGCGCTGAGGGCGTAGCAGTGAGCAAGGTGGTCGCACGGCCATGGTCACTCTGCCACGAGGCTCAGAGTCTGTGGCCCAAGGACAAAGTCGCCTCTGTGTTTCTGGGCTTTGCTGGTGTTTGGGGGAAAAGAGCCCAGGAACATAGGCCCAAGGCAGTGGGGTGTGTGGTGAGCGGAGGCTGGGGTCACGGCACGCAGGGTTCCTGGGTACGGCCCGAGGCCGGGTGGCCAAGCCGTGTGCGGCGTGGTCTCTGAGAAGCCTCCCTGTTCCCTCGCAGGGTGACCGCGGCTTCGACGGCCTCGCGGGACTGCCGGGAGAGAAGGGCCACCGGGTAAGTGTCCTGTCTATGCGTTTCTGGCACAGGGAACCTGATGGACGTGTGTCTCGGGAGGCCTTAGCGCTCTCGCGTGGGGCTGGGTCCCCTCCAGTCCCAGGTGGTGGGAGTGGAAACCCACACCAAGGCGACCCCAGAAGGTCAGCCCAGAGAAAGCGGGTTTCTCCTGAGTAGCTTCTAATCAAAGAGCCCATTGGGCTCCGCGCTCGAGGGTGAAGGAGGGCGAGGGTGAGCCTGTCCTGGAGAAGCCCGCTGTCCGATCGGGGGGCCTGGCGCAGCACGAGCGGCCAAGGGCTCTTTGCACGGCCCACGTGGCTGCTGCTGACGAGGGCGCATGCGTGCAGTGGCCGGCGCCCCCGTCTCTCCTCCCGTGGGAGGCGGTCTCCATGCGACAGCCCTGGGCCACTTGCCGGACACTTTCTATCTTGCCTGTTCCCTTTGAAGCAGACCAGGCCTCTCTTCGGCACCTTGTGGACAGGCGAGCACGTGTGCGTGTGTGGACATGCGTGTGCATGCACGCATGCTGGTTGGCTGTGTCGGGTGGGGGGTTACCCATCATGCCCCATAGCACACTGAGAAATGGCCCTAGCAGTTTACCAAAGCTGCGTTGTCCACGTTCTCCAACTGCGACACGGAGACCAGAACAAAGGCACCCGCTAGGTCAGGGCCCGTCCGTGCGATGGATGAGCCCGTATTGAGCACCGACTGTGTGCAAGGCCTAAAGCCGCTTGGGGTGGGAGGGGACCCGGGGCCCACCCTCAGGACACTCACTATCCAGGGCGGTAGCCCTTTCTTGGGGGACTCTGTGTGGCTGGGGTGCTCCCCGGCTTCCCACGGAGAAGCTCGCAGGGTGTGGCTTGGACCTGCTGCAGTGTCCCTTGACCCCGTGTCCGTGGACCTGACCCGGACCCTGCCTCCCGACACCAGCTCCCCGAACGGACTTCCGTGGCTCCGGGAGTCTTCAGCGGGCTCAGGACGTCCAGAGTCGGAATCACAGAAAGTAGATGGGCATTTGGGACAGTCGTGGGCGTCTGCTCCCAAGGGCCTAATGCTGACCCTGCTTGACTTCCTAGGGTGACCCTGGTCCTTCTGGGCCACCAGGACCTCCCGGAGACGATGGAGAACGGGTATGTCCCGCCTGCCTGTCCCCTCGGGGGGTCTGGGCTGCGAACCGCTGGGAAATGCTGGCAACAGAGCTCTTGGCCACCAGGCGTGCCGCTGGGAGGGTGGGGCATGGGGAGGGTGAAGCCATGGGGTGTGGGACAGCCTGCAAGCCACTTCTGAGACGCTTGACCGTTGGTCCTGCCCTGTGTGGTGTCTCCGAGCGGCTTTCAGCTGTCACGGGCCTCAGAAAGAGCCCCTAGTTCCGGGAGGCAGGTGCCCAGGTCACTGTGGAGACGTGTCAGCAAGTGTGAGCGCCGTGTGTCCGCTTGTCCACGGCGCTGATGCAGGCTGTGGGTGCCAAGCCTGGGGATCTGGGGACGGGGGAGAGTCTGGAGTAGGTGGCTCTGGAGGTGGGGGGTGAGGTTGGGGCCGCGGCGGGAGGCGGCCCTCCCCGGGGGGCTCGGCAGGGCTGCGTGTTCGTCCGGTGACTCTTCCTGGGGCTGCGGCTCCGTGTGAGACCAGAGCACCATTATCCTGCGGTGGAGAAGCGTGGGGGGCTTCTGAGCCCCACCTGCTCATACCCCAGTCACTCACACCGTGTCTCGGGGTGTTAGGGGTGTTAGGGGTGTTTTAGGGACAGGGTCTAGAAGCCCTGAGTGTAAGGGGAGCAGGTAGGGCATCGGAGGGCGGGCCCGGCTGTGCTTCTGTCCTTAGTGGCTCCCAGGCTGGCTTTGTCCCAGCCCCTTCTCCCGTCTGCACCCAGCACAGCTCACTGCACCATGGGAGAGCCGGGCAGGGTCCTCCTGGAGGTGTGTGCGTGTGTGCGTGCATGCGTGTACAGGGCTGGGCGTGCACATGTGTGTGGTTACGTACATATGTACACACAGGGTATGTGTGCACGTGTGTGCGGGCACGACTTCATGGGTGCATGCGTGTGCATGATGCCCACGTGTGCTCATGTGCAGATGTGCAGGCCTGGGTGTGCGTGTGTGTGTGCGTGTGCGTGTGCAGGGAGGAGGGAAGGGAGCGGTGCGTTGACAGACAGAAGCGGGGTGTTGACAAGCAGCTCCTGATCTGGGACCAGTCAAGCCTGGGCAGCCTTTCCCTCTCCAGGCGGGAGGAAGACTCATCTGGGTTGCCTCCCCACACCGTGTTTAGGGCCCTGGCAGAGAGGTTGGGCTCCCTTGGGGTTGGCCCGGGGATCTGGTGATCTTCCGTGACCCCTTCCTACCCCAGCTTCTGCCACTCGTGCTCCTATCATTTGCCTTCGTCGCTCTCAACTTCCCTCCCTCTCCCCCTCCCCTTCATGTGTCATCCCCCTCCCTCCCTCCCTAGCTACCTGTTTTCCGTCTCTGTCTAGCTTCTGTCCCTCTGTCCTTCGTCCCTATCGTCACCCATCAAGGCGACCAGATCCTTCGCTCCCAGGATCCTTCCCGTGCAGCTTTCTCCTCGTTGGAGCTGTGGTTTGTGGCCTCCTGAGCGGTGTCCCAGGGCCCCAGATCGCGCCCGATCCTGCAGCTTTATGGGCGTGCGGACATTTCTGGGCCTTCCTGGCTGGTACCGGGACCAGTAAATCTGGCCAAGGCAGAAGCAGCCCCAGGACGAAGCACCGGTCGCGCAGCGGCAGGGACACGGTCTCCCTGTCCAGGCTTTAGAACTTGTCTCTGAAATCCTGCCGCGTTTCTCCCCCACAGGGTGACGATGGAGAGGTCGGGCCCAGAGGGCTGCCTGGGGAACCCGTAAGTCTTGATCGCGTTCTGTCTCCTCAGCATGGCGATGGGCTCAAGGAAGCTCTGCTCTGGGCAGAACCAGGGACCGACCTAGAGCATAGACTAGAGACGGGGTCAGCCTTGAAACAGAGACTCAGCTGGGGGATTCTGGAGGGAGGAAATGAAGGAGCACGTCGGACAGGCTGGTCGGGCACATATGACCTTCCCCAGAGGAAGAAGCTGAGGCCAGAGGGGCTGTGGTTGGGCCTCCAGGCCATGGGCCTCCAGGCCATGGGCCTGGTGCGTGTCCAAGGTCATCATGGTGGGTGTCCAAGGTCATCGTGGTGTGCATCTAAGGTCATCACGATGGGCATCCAAGGTCATCACGGTGGGCGTCCAGGGCCACCATGGGGGGAGTCCAAGGTCATCACAGGGGTGTCCAGGGTCATCATGGTGGGCATCCAAGGCCATCACGGGGGGCATCCAGGGCCATCACGGGGGGTGTCCAGGGCCCTCATGAGGGCGTGCAAGCTGCAGTTATGGTGGATGCCCAGCACACCGGCAAGTGTCCGAGGGCAGTTGCAGGGACCGATCCGACTGTCTGCCGTCCCTTCTGGTGTCTGCGCCTCCCGAACGAGGAGCCCTCCGTCAGGGTGGCCCTCCCGGGCATCAAACAGCTCTTTTCCCCAAGCCGACCTCTGTTTAGGGCCCAGGCAAGTTTCCTCGGCGAGAAAGAACACCACTTATGTTTTACTGAGGGTAGTTCTCAGACGTCTCGCTTCTGTCGTCCACGTCACTACGGCCGTAAGCCTCTGGCGATGTTAACTGAGGAGAAACGTTGCCAGCGCGGCACAGAGGGCCTGGGCTGCGCTCGCACCTTCACGGGGGACTAAATTATCCCTCGATGTCTGATCAGCCCCCCAGGAGAACCCATTACCTTGTCCTCTCCTTAACACGCGTCGAAGTGGTGCTTTCTGGGTTATGAACCCCTAGGAAGTGTTTACGGGGCCAGGCATTTACCTAACGAAGGGGACAGGTACTCGGCAGTGCGTGTGGGAAGGATTTCTCTTCCAGGGTGTCTGAAGCGGGTCCATCGAAGGGTGGGCGCGCCTTGGTTAAGGGCTGGGTGAGCCCCCGCGGGCAAGGCAGGTGCGAGCGGTTCAGGGTGGGGCCGTGGGAGTCTGGTGAACCGTGCTGGGGTCCTTGCTGCCTTGGGGCCCTGTCCCTCCACGAGCACAAGCGGCTGTCCCCACACGTGCCCCCCGCTGCAGGGGAGGGCGGGGCTGAGCTCTGGGCTGTCCAGGTCCCAGAAGAAACCTGAGCTCCGCTCTTCGTCTCTGCGTTTGGCCACCGTGTCCCCAGCAGCGTGTCCTCCCTCCGCCTTCTGGTGTCAGAAACGCAGCCGCGTGTCCCTGCACGGAAGGGTCTGAGAGGGAGCCAGTGACGAGACGTGGACAAAAGCCCGCCACGCAGCCGACTGTGTTTGTGGCCTCCGCGAGGAGAGCTTTTGTGTGCACCTGCCCCGCGCGTGTGTGGAAAGGCCCCCCCAACCCCCGACTTGAAAGGCTCTGAGGCTCCCCCTTCATCCCCCGTCTGAGCTGCCCGTTAGCTCCTGGCTCCCGCCTCTGCTTCCCAGAGCGGAGGTGGAGAGGCGGGGTCGGGGGAGGAGGTGAGGCCGGCCAGGACAGGGTGCGGCCACGCTTCCCGGGGAGGTGTGGACGCCTGCGCCGCAGCAAAGGCTCTGGCAGGAGCGAGGCTGCAGGATTTGCTTGGGGGCGGGGCGGGGCCGGGCTTCTTGGCCAAGTGGGAACTTGTTCCTTCCTCTTGCAGGGGCCCCGTGGTCTGCTGGGGCCGAAGGGGCCCCCGGGCCCTCCTGGACCTCCGGTAAGGCCTGTCACCTCTGCATGTCTGTCCACTCGGACTCTTGCCCGGGGCTGGTTGTGGTCAGCAGGGCTCTGCTGCTCACAGGCAGAAGGAACCCTCTAGCCAGTGTGCCTTTGCGGGTGGAGACACAGAGCCCAGCTGGCCATGCGGCTCTCCCTGTCCTCATGCCTCACGTGCTGTTACCAACAGCCTCCGGAGGCCTCACGTCCTCCTTCTGGGGAAGTTCTGGGAGGAGCCAGCCTGCGGGTCTGGTCGGGCCCTGTCCCGGTGGGTGGCTTCCCTGGGCCTGCCCCACCCCGCGCTGGGGCCCAGCGGCTCCGCTGTCCGCTGGCCCACTGTGCCTGTGGGATTATTTGGGATCAACTCTTGCCCCGTCCCCAGAGGGTGTGACATCCCGAGACAATGTGGGCAGGACACGGAGCGCAGTCCGGTGGGATTGTCCCTGGGCGCCCTGTGGGTCCTTTAGCGTTCTGTCTTGGTGTTTCTTTCCCTGTCATCCAGGGTGTGACGGGGATGGACGGCCAACCAGGCCCGAAAGGAAACGTGGTACGTGTTCAGGGTCTGCCGCCCGGTGGTTGCCACCAAACGGGGTGGGAGAGCGAGGAGGAGGGCGGTGCGGGCCCTGAGCCCTGGCTGTGCGCGGAGCCGCGGCTGGAGAGCTTGTTCCCGCCAGAGCCAGACCAGCCCGAGGGCACCGGCCCTCTCCCTGCGCGGAGCCCGGTGCTGACCGGGCGCCGTGAGCCGAGCCCACGGGAGACAGGTCTCATGGCTCTACGGGGAGACTTGAGCCCAATGTTTTTGGAAACGTTCTGCCAAACAGAACACTTTCTCGTCTGTTCCCTTCACGGGCTCCTTCCCAGCGGCTGTCTGGGTCGCTGGCAGAAACAACGGAGTGCTCCTCCCGTCGGGGTCAGCGTGGAGAGCCTCGCGGGTGCCAAGGCCTGGTTCCCCTCTGCCATGGGGCCGCCTGCCTCTTCCCGCCTGGCATGAGAGGTGTTGGGCATGAGAGCAGACTGTCCCCTGCCTGCCCTCCAGAGCTCCCACGAGTGGCCTGGCCTTTGTTCCCTCTAGGGCCCCCAGGGAGAGCCCGGCCCCCCAGGACAGCAGGGTAATCCAGGTGCCCAGGTAAGCGAGCAGTGGGGGGCAGTGAGGGGTGTGGGTGTGTTGGGGTGTCCTGGGCCCTGGGCTGCCTGTCCCCGCTGAAGGGACCTACAGCCTAGATGTGACTGAGGACTGAGCTGCTGGTGCCCAGATGAGGGGGAGGGTGCCGGGGAAGGTGGGCGGGTGGCAGGGAGGTGTTTGGAGCCACCTTCCTTGACCTTTCTTACCCTGTCCTCCTCTCTTAGGGTCTTCCAGGCCCCCAGGGTGCCATTGGGCCTCCAGGAGAAAAGGTGAGTGGGCTGTGCAGGTGTAGGGACGGTCCCATCTGCCAGCGGGGTGTTTCCACCCCGGCAAGCTCATTCCGCCACGGCGCAGGCTGCGGAAGTGCCGGTCATCCCCGGCCTGTACGAGCTTCTGTCCTCCCCGGCGGCAGGGACGCTCCGTGCCCTGTGCACGGAGCAGATGAGCTCAGGGGAGAGCGGGATCTTTGTCTTTCATTGACCCTATCACTGGGTCATCCACGCACTCCTTGTCTAGCTCTGCGTAGGGTCGCCGGATTAAGGAAGAGAAGAGAACACGGCGTTCAGCTATACCTGACCGTTTGTTGTTTGCCTTACGTCCAGCCTGAACCGGGCGTCCTGTTATGTTGTTTGCTTTTGTTTTGTGTTTGCGAAATCTGGCCGCTGAGTGTATCCTGGCACCCGCCAAGAGCTCGTGCTCAAGCCCCCCCTGCTTCTCTTGGCTCAGGGCTGCCTGTAAGGTGTGGTTCTCAGCCCCACGGATGGTGGGAGCTCCCAGGAACCTGGAGCAGCAGAGGGCGACGGTCCCCCCTCTCCGGGGGCTTCAGTTGCTGGAAGCTTCCGTGCCTCTGAGCATCCTTTTCCACCGATGTTCTTTGGGCAGGTGGAGGGTGGGCGCCCAGGGAAGAGGTGATTCGGAGGGCTCACGGGGTCTCCGGTTTGTTCCAGGGTCCCTTGGGTAAACCAGGCCTCCCAGGAATGCCCGGTGCTGACGGACCCCCGGTGAGTACCCTGCCTGCCTCACCCCTGCACACGCCACCTGGCCACGGTGCCCCCAGGGGCGGGACCCGGCACCCAGGCCTGCGGCCGCCCCTCACCCCCCATTTCCTCTCCCTCTCCTCTGCCGACGACGACCCGACCGATTGCAAGCTTGCGTGCCCGGTAGTTACCTGGCTTTGGACACACTTTCCCAGCGTGGGTTCCAAGCAAGGGGTGGAGACGGCGTGAGCAGGACTTGAGTTACCGGGGCTGCTGCTTCACGACCGGGGCCCAGCCCGCGTTTCTAACTCCGAGGAGGGTGGGCTGGGCTCCGAGCCGGTCCTTGTGTCGCTGGTGTTGAAGGGAAGGACGGCGGAGGGTATTTTTAGCGATCACACGCTGAGAAGGAGGGTCTGCACGAGCGCATCTGCAACGTGCGAGCACAGCTGTGGGGCCAGATTCGACGGTGCTAGAAATAGCGAGCCAGTGATGGGTGGGAGGGGCGGGGAGGGGCTGCGTGGTTGGTGTGGGGGCTTCATCCGCTCCCACCGCCCGCTTTGCACGTTGCTGGTGGGATCTGGGGATTTGGGTTCATTTTAGAAGATTCACGTGATGCTGTCTGCATAGCCTGTTTCCAAAACCGTGATTGGCTGAATTACCTGTTTCGGGCAGGGTGTCTCGTTAACTTCTCAGCCGTTAAAAACTAAGCAAGAGCTCCGTACGTTGACAGTTCATGGGTGACCGTCTAAGGCACGGCCGTCGGCTTCCCTGGCTGGGCCCCGGGCATCACATGTCCGCCACCGCCCTGTGCCTCTCCAAGCCGGCGGCTCACCTGCCCCACCGTGCGTGAGCTGCCCTGGGCCTCCCGTGTCCTCCCGTGTCCTCCCCTGTCTGTGTGTCTGCGAGCGCGGACATAGCACATCACGTCCCTCCTGTAACTTACGTTCATACTGAATTTCCTCTTCTGATTGTAAAATAACACAGCCAGTTCAGAAAATTAGTGAAGTAAATGAAATGACAGCAAAATGAAAACCACCTTGACGCCATCTCCAAGGCCCAGCCCATGATAGCGGGAGGCGCCTGTCCTTGTGTGCCCACCCCCTGCCACACATCTTCTGCAGTGTTTGGGGTGAGGGGCGTCTCCCACAGTGGCTCTGGGGAGAGGGTGTGGGAGGTGGGGTGGGCTGCCAACCCCCACCTCCCTGACCTGACGGCTTCTGCCAGGGAGACCCCAACCCCATCCCCACACTGACCCGTCCTCCCACACGCTAGGTGCCTGGTGGGGTCTGGTTTTCCTCCCACTCGTAGACCCCGCCACCCCGCCCCCCCCCGGGGCCCATAGGCTGCACTTCTCTTCCCTCAATGAACGCCTGAACCCAGAAGAGGAGCACCCGCAGGTCCTTCACCATCAGACGCCCCGGGGGCGGGGAGGGGGGGACTGGTGCCGGGACCCCTGCGAGCCGGCTGGTTGTCTCCCGGGAATTTGCAGGAACAGAGACATTGAAACACACTCTCGTTGCAAGGCAGCGCGCTGTCGATCATCCTTAAACAGACGGTTTTGTGTCTCTTTTCCCTCGAGTTGGGTTTGGCTTTGGCTGCGGAAAGGAAGGTTGATTTAAAGCCCTTTAGAAGGAAGGAGTGTTTCCAGGCAGACGCGCCGGGGCGTGTGGTGAAATTATCCCGGAGAGCCCACGGCGGGGACTCGGGGGCGTGTTATGGTTCGAGGGGGTACTACGGAGCTAGTAGAAACCGACTTTCGGTGCGTATTCAGTGACACGAGAAAAGGCCCGCCGCGCGATCTTAAACCACATCACGCGACGCCCGTCTTGCGTGCCTTGTGCGGAGGATGGATGGGAGGGTCTGCAGCACGTTTAGCCAGGGGTGCCGTGGGCGGTGAGGTTAGGAGGGACCACGTCTGCTTTTCCTCTTGCCTGATGGGCCACAGAGAACATATATTACTTTTCTAATCAGAAAAGTATCAAATACACATAATTTAAGCTTTATTATTTTTCCATTACACAAGTATATCCTCGTTATGGGGTATTGCAAAAATGCAAAGGAGGGGAGACAAGCCTGCCTTTCCCTGGGGGGAGAAATCAATCTCTTATTTTGGTGTATTTCCTTTCCGTATTTTTCTGTTCTGAACGTTTTTAATAAGCTTTGTGCGTCCCCTGCCCGTAGTTGCTCTCATTCTCTAAATGCAACTTAAAATGCGCCTAAAGAAATTTGGCCACTGTTCAAATAAAGCTAATAATTACGGTAACGGCTGGCGCGTGCTGGCCGTTCGCTCCATGCTGGGCACAGTCCTGAGTGCCCGGCGCACCTGCTCATCCCATCTCCGCAGCGACCTGTGAGGCAGGCACGTGGTCGTCTCCACCCCGTGAGCGAGGACATTACCACGTGGAGGGCGTGGCAGGCCCTCCGAGGGACCTACTTGGTGCCCAGGGCTCGAGCGCTCCCAGCTGCCCTCCCCGTACCCCCAGGTCCATAATGGAAATGGGCTGGAGTAAAGTCCCCCCAAGAAGCCACGTGTTGGCGGGCCAGGATCCGCACCCTCCTGGTCACCCCAAGGCAGGACACCCTCTCCTTGGCACTGTCTGGGTCCGGCCCTGCCACCCTGAGGCGTGGGTGCCGTGAGCTTTGTTTGGAAAAGGCAGCGCGGACGACGGGGTGTCTCCCTGGGCCGCCCACCTGCTGCCTGATGTCCCTCCAAGGCGGGCACCCGCAGGCTCTGCCCCGCGGCTCCCTGAGGGCACCCCGCCCTCTAGAGGGACTTCCGTAGCCTCCTGCTTGCTTTGCCCTCCCCAAGCAGGCTGTTGGCGACAGCATTAAATCCAAGTGCACGGCTGACAGGAATCAGGGAACGCCCACAAGTATTATTCTCCGAAGGGGGAGACTTCGGTCGTCACAACGCCGTTGTGTTCTAGGAACAGGGTCCCGGTGCTTAGAGCCCCCGAGCTGAAGGAGCAACTAGTGCCCCCTCTCCTCTGACACATGAACAAGTAGAGGCCCAGAGAGGGCGAGTGACTTCCCTAAGGTCACGCAGCGGGTCGGGGGAACCAGGCCCAGAGTCAGACCATGCCCTCGCCGCACCCCGCGGCCTTTTCACTGGAGTCCCTGGGCTAATTCCAGACAGGGAAGCGTTTCCCTTTCTGCTTTTATCCGGGGCTTGCCTCAGGAGCTCAAGGGCGTAAAGCTAGTGACCGAGCTCGGCGGGAAAGTCAGAGAGCTCGCGTTTCTGAGGAGGGGCTCGGCTGGGGCTCAGGTGGACAGGGCAGTGCCCCGGGGGCCGCGACCGTGTCTGCTGGGTGTCGGCTCTGGACCTGTATCATGGGAGCAGGTCGTCCCCTCCCGCCTGTACCAGCTAAGAGGTTGGCAGACAACCCGCCCGAGGACTTAGGGATGCACCCGGACCCCAGGCGAATGACAGGGCGTGGCCTCTGTCCTGGCACCAGCCTGCCCCCCGCCCCGACATGTCTCCCAGCGCTAGAGTGTCCTGCAGACAGTGTGGTGCCTGCCCACTGTGGCGTGTCCAGACCCCCGGTCCCGTATCATCCCTCCTCCCTCGGCACAGAATCCTTGCGGAGCAAATGCCTTGTGGTCCCGGTCCTGGCTCACCTGCACTTGGGGGCGGGCTGGGCCGGTGACATCATTATGGGAAGATCCCGCCCATGGGTCCACGCACATCCTCCTCCATGCCAGCTCAGGTCATCACTGGGCCCGCACAGAGCGCACGTACGGAGGGGGCAGCCGAGGGTCCGGGCTGAAGGACTTGGCTCGGGGCCCGTGGCTGGGAGTGACCTCCGGGCTCAGCTGCCCGATGCCTTTGACGTCCGCATCTCTGGCTGGGGGTGGGGGGGGGAAGGAGATGGGGGCCTGGCTCTCCCTCCCACATGTGACCACAGCTGTGGGGGCCGGTCACCGACTAACACCTGCCTTCTCTCTCATGACAGGGACACCCTGGCAAAGAAGGCCCTCCAGGAGAGAAAGGAGGCCAGGTGGGTTCAGAATGACATGAGTGGGAGCAGCCAGGCTCTCCCTCTGGTGTCTGTACCTGGGGACCTCCTCCCACGCAGAGCCCTGTGACCCGTCCACACCCCTTGGTTACTGCACATGGGGCTGCAGGCACAGCCGTCACCTGGGCCACAAAGAAGCCTGGTGACAGGGCGGGGCTCCTCCTGATCCGTTACCATTGTTGGTTTGGGGTCCAGGACTTGGGGGTTTGAAGGTGGGAAGGAGTCTCCAGGCAGCCTGAGTCCCCAGGGTCTGCCACCCTGTTTGTAGCCAAAGTCCCCTTGTGCCTCCCATGGTATCCCCAGCCCTCCCTGGGCCCGCCCCGCTCGGTGCACTGGGACAGTGGTGAGCAAGGCCTGTTGGCTGTCACCGGCATCCCCTCCCACATGGCCAGCCCTTGTCTCCTGCCCCAGCCGGCAGCTGTCCCACGTCATCCGAGCTGCCTCTGTGGGGACTGTGCTCCCGTCAGGGCAGCCGCCCTCCCAAAGCATCAGAGCCCCCTCCCCATCTCGCTGCCCCACTCCCACTCCCCAGCTGCCGGGCTGGGGCTGCCGTTGGGTCGGTCCCTGGTGTTCTCCTCACGGGACGCAGCGTGCGCGTCTGCTTTCCCGGGGGGCTGGGTCCCGTGGGAGCAGGTCCTGCGTGTCTCCCGAGGAGCCTCTCCCGAGGGTCTGATCTGGGATGTCCGCTCTGCTCGGAGCTGGGGGAAGGCAAGCCTTCCGGCTGCGCGGGGAGGACACAGAGCGCCTGCCCCCCCGGGTCGGAGGTAATGGTCTCCCCCCTTTGGTTTCAGGGTCCGCCTGGCCCCCAGGGCCCAATCGGCTATCCGGGTCCTCGAGGAGTCAAGGTGAGATTCGGCTTCCTGTAGGTCAAGGTTGGGCTTGTGGGGCACAGCAGCCCTGGTCCTCCCGGGCTCGTTGGATCCTGGGACAGAGGGGCTGGGCAGGCGGCCAGATGGGGCTGATCCCCAGCAGGGGACGTCTCTGTGTGTCACGATAACACAGCAAGACGGTGGCTCTCTGTCCATCTGTTGGGACACCGCTCTAGTTGTCACCTAGGGCCTGTTCCCTCCCAAGCCCCAAAGGGACGCACGCCTCAGCCAAGGTGAAGAGCCTGACACTTTCCTGGGGGGTGCCCAGAGGGCAGCTTCCGGGGCCTTTGCACGTCTGGAGAGCGCGAGCCCGTCCCTGTGGACAGCACCGGGGCAGACGGAGCGGCGGCGGCGGGGTGGGGGTGGGGAGCCGCTGGTGGGAGATGGCCATTCATCCCCAGCTGCGTTTCTGCCGCTGAAGGCCTCCCAGAACCTGGTCCAGCGGGGCACAGAGCTCCGGAGCAGATCCCAACGCCGGGCCTGGCTAGTCCGCCAGGGCGGACCATGTTTGAGTCGCGTAACGTGGTCTCCAGCCGCGCTGGCTCTGGACACGTCGGGCGCGGTTATGCGGAGAGGGATGTGTCCCAGGAACGCGTGCTGGGCGGGGGTGGGGCGGGGTGGCAGAGTTCTCCCTTCTCTGAGAACAATGCGGCGTCGTGTCTGAGAGCTCCAGGCGGCTTCGGGGCTTGAAGAAAGCTGATGGAGTCTTTCCTTCCAAGTGGTTGTAACTTGCTGTGCAGGGAAATGCACAATGTGCGCACACACAGCCAGCGCAGCCCGAGGAATTTGCGTGAACACACGCACGGGCTCCCGGGCCTGCCCCGCATCGTTTGGGCGCTTACGTCTCCCGAGCATCCTCGTGCCCCGGAGCGAGCGGCCGGCCTGCGGGCGGAGGACAGAGAGGCTGGGAGCTCAGGGTGCAGTCACGGGCCCCAAGTCAGCCTAACGTCGGTGCCTCAGCAGGACTCAGACCCAGACCTGCTTCTTCCGAACCCAGAGCCCCGGGGCTGGTCCCCGACCCGCCCTGCTGCGTGTCCCGGGAAGCGTGGCGTTCCGAGGGCCCAAGCCGCCGCAGACGGACTTCCCGGGGCCCGGAGCCCTTGGAGGCCATGCTTTCTCCCCGAAGCAGGCTCTTACCAGTTCGCCTACTGAGTCGTGCCGGGATGATTATTCAGCGGAAATGCTGATAATGTGAGCTCTCGCAGGTTTATCTTACAAATTCTGTCACAGAAAAAAGTGCCTGCCGGCCCCATACATGGCTAATTGCACAGGGCTGTGTCTGCGAGCTGTAGGTGTTTGCGGTAAAATGTTTATGGAGGATGCTCTTATCTTGTCTGTCTGATTAAAATTCATTCACGCCACCAGTGAGCCACTTAGACTTGGAAGCGCGGAGAGGGAGGACGAGCCGCGCCGGGCGCTCTTGTCATTGGAGAAGTCGCTTCTCCTTCCCGGGCTTCGGAAGGAGTCTGCGGCCGGAGGGGCGGCGGGCCCCCCAGGGAGGGGACTGCGCAGGGCGGAGAGGTGGCGTGCGGTCTCCGGTAGGGCCGGCCCTCGGTGAGCGCGGCCCGGCTCTTCTCCCTTGCTTCCGGGGAAGCGCCCCTCTGTGAACCTCCACTTCCCCGACCTTCCCGAGGGCAACTGCGTGGGCCTGACTGCCAGCAGGGTCACCCCACCGCTCTGCGAGCCTGCGGGAGCCGGGCGGGCCGGGGGAAGACGAATACGAATTCTCTCAAGGCCTTGGGCAAAGCCCTGTCGCTCTCTGGGCCCCATTGCTTCCGGTCCCCCAGGGCTGGCCCGCGAGGGCCACAGGGGATGCTGGCATCCCGTGGTACTCCACCAACCAGGGCGCATTCGTGCCCCCTGGGGAACATCGGGGGACATTTCTGACCATTACAACTTGGGGGGCGCCTACCGTCATCTGATGGCTAGAGGTCAGGGACGCTGCCCCGCCCCCTGCTCTGTAACAGGGCAGCCCCATGACATGGTCACCCAGCCCTGGATGTCAGGAGGGCCGGGGCTCCAAGACCCAGTCTGTTTGTCCCCTGGGCAGCACTCTCCTGACCTCTGACCTCAGGTCCAGGAGAGGTGGGCAGGGGAAGCCCCCCCCCCCCCGACCCCGCCAGCACGGGGAGAGGGAGGAGGCTGGTGCCAGAGCCCCCAGGGCATCAGGGTTTCAGGGTAACCACGCCTCCCGTCTGCCCGGAGGCATAAGGTCGCCTGGGGCCAATGGGGCCTGCAGTGCGTCGGGGCGGCAGGAGGCCGCACCCCTGAGGCCTGTCCCAGCTCCGCGTCCGGCCCCAGCTTTGCTTAGAGCCCCTCCTCAGTCCCCAGGAAGACGGGCAAACCGCATAGGCCATGCAAACTTCTCGCCACCAGAGGACCGCTGGCCGCTGAGGGTCCCGGGAGTTGGCCCTTCTGTCCTGTCGGCAGCCTCAGCTGGAGGCTGATGGGGGGCCCGGCCTCTCTCTGGGGTCCTGCGGGCAGCTGGTCTCTGGGAGTCAGCGGTCAGTTCTGCTCCCTGCTCGGAGGGCCCAGGCCGTGGCCACTTAACACCATGCCACGGATGGCCTGGGCGCGGCGCTGGCATGGGGTGGGGGCACAGGGAAGAGGACACGTCTGTCCCTTACAGTTCTTGTTTGGCCCAGAGATGAGGTACGTCCCGAGCTGATTATTACTGGCGGTGCTGTCCTTATTATTAGTTGGTGATTAATACGATCATACCTGCGGTCATGTATTAATAGTAATACCGAATGACCGTAGCACACTGCTCTTGGTAACTGAGCGCCCACTGGGACCTGGGGCTTGTCTGGCGTCCCCCTTCCACCAGCAGGAACAAGGTAATGCTGGTCTTCACCCCTACTTCCCAAATGAGGAAACTGAGGCACCAGGTACCTGGGACCGTGTCAGAGGCCACAGAGCTGGGGCCGGGACCTCATTCCAGAGCCCACCTGCTCCCCGGACCTCAGGAAGGCGGAGGTTTCTGGAAGAGGGTGGGATGCCTGTGGAGGCCACCTGGGAATCACAGACACGGGGGGCCTCGCGTGGGATGTGAGGACAGGAGGTTTCTCTGTGAGCCCAGGGAGCCCTTCCTTTGAGACTGGGAGCGTGAGGGAGGCTGTCTGGGCTGGGGCTGCCGAGCGCTCTCCCTCCTTGGCATTCGGGGTGTAGAGCCTTTCTTCCGAGAGCTCCGAGAGCCTCTGACTCGCTTGCTTCCCTTTGTGTTTGCGCAGGGGGCGGACGGCATCCGCGGCCTGAAGGGCACCAAGGGCGAGAAGGTGAGTGTCGCCTCCTGCCGGCGCGGCGCACAGCGGGGTTCCCAGGGCAGGGTTCCGGCAGGTGGTCCACTGGGACAGCGTTGGCCACAGCTGAGGCTGCCGTGGCCTCTGAGACGGAGGGGTTGGTGCACCTGCGGGCCAGGCTGTTTGCAAAAGGAAAAACGTGTCCAAGAGGACAGGCTGTGGGTGTCCCTCCTGGCGGGGTTGAGTGGCTGGGGCTTTGCAACCCCTGCCCAGCACACAGCCCGCCCCTCACCTGCAGAGGCTGTGGACGTCCCACGCCCCACTCCCACGTGGCTGCCTCGCAAGGGGAGGGACAGCCCCTCGCACTGCCACGGAGTCGGGCGTGGAGGGAAAGTGCTGCCGCCATGGCCAACGGCTGCGCCCGGCGTGGGTCCTCTCCTGGGCACCTGCCAGTCCCGAGGTGGCTGATCACAGGACCACACTAGGCAGGGGTGGCAGGGAAGCCAGAACCTCCGTGTGGTGGCGTCTGCTCCACCCCCCGGCCCGTCTCTGTTCTCAGAGGGCTTCCTGGTGAAGGCAGGCGCGCACACGCTGCCTCGGTTCCCTCTGGGGAGCTCCCTCCGGGGAGTGGCCAGGGCGAGGCAGACCGAGCCCTCGTTCTGGGGCATCTGAAGTGTGGGGACGGAGGGCCAAAGGGTCAGGGACGTGCACACTCCCCACAGGGCAGACCTTGTCCCCGGCAGCAGGTCCCGTCTCCCCGAATTCCTGGCCCGTCCACCCAGGCCCTGCATCCTGCTGGAGGGGCTGCCCGGAGCCCCCAGAACGCCACATTTGTCTTGTCACTTTTGTCCTTAGCTGAAGACCGGGCTGCCCAGGAGAATGTGGATTGGGTCGCACAGGGCAGGCCTCTCCTCCAGGAGGGTCACTGTGCTGCCCCGAGTTGGTTCTGGGCAGGGAGGGGGGTGAGGAATCGCCCCCCGGGAACCCGGGAACTTGGCCCCTCTGAGGCTGCTGCGGGTGAGCCCCTGGCACTTCACGGAGCGGCGGCGGCCTGAGGAGGAACGCGTTCGCGCCTTGTCCCAGAAAGCTGCCTCCCTCTGGGTGTGAGCTCCTGGCCGGCCTGGGTGTTGAGGGCCGGGCCCCGGGTGGACGAGGCAGGTCGGGATGCAGGGCCTGGACACTGGGAGGGAAGCGCGAGCCGGGTAGGCCTGTGTGACCCTCCTGAGGGTCTCTGGGGGTGTCTCTGTGGACTCGAGTGGACCCCAGGCCACTGACGTGTGTGAATCCCCAGATTCACCAACAGCAGGAACGTGTCCTGCTGGGCCAGAAAAGGCAGGACCGTCACAGAGGGCTGGCCCCACAGCAGGACTGCCTGAGCCCCAGGCCCTTCCCTGCCTGCAGCGCTCGCTGGTCCTGGTTTCCGTGGGGCAGAAGAGCCCCCTCTGCTCCTCGCTGGTCAGCGGTTACTGGGCCCCAGCGGTGCCCGGACCGGAGGCAGCTGGGGGGGGAGGCAGCTGTGCCCAGCTGTGCGGGGGTGGGGGGTGCTGGGCTGCAGATCGCCGGCTTAGCCCCACGACCGCAAAGGGTTAGGGGGACGCCCTTCACTCAGCAGCCCCCCACCTGGCGCGTCTCCTGCTTGGGCCGTGGCTGTGCGGCTGGGGGCCCTGTGCTGACTGTGGGGGCCGCCATCCGGGAGGTGGGCTCTTTCATGCATCCCGGGCACTGTCTCGTCCCTTGTCAGGGTGAAGACGGCTTTCCTGGGTTTAAAGGAGACATGGGCATCAAGGGTGATCGGGTGAGTGTTTTGGGGTGTCGGGGCAGGGGTGGGGTTGGGGGAGGGGCAGGGCTGTGGGGAGGGGCCTTGGAGGGTCAGGAGAGGGGCTGGGGCGGGGCTGCAGGTGGGCCTGGGGGCGGGGCTGTGGGGCGGGGCAGGAAGGCCGGGGTGTTTGGGGCCATAGGTCAGCTTCTCTAAAGGTGAAGCCTCCCTGGGAGCTCTAGGCCCTTAGGCAGGGACAACTGGGGGCCCAGAGGCCTGGCTCTGTGCGTGTCTCCCCCACCACTGGCCCCTCATTTCTGGCTCAGAGCCACGGTGACTCTTGTCTGGTATTAAGCCCCATTACTGGGGTCACCTGTGGCCACCTAGCCCCTGTGCCCTGGTTCCGGCCGGCACTCTGGACAGCAGAGCAGTTCCTTTGGCTCAGAGGGTGGGAGCACTGTGGGGAGCAGAGGGGAGGGGCTGCCCTCCGTCCGGGGAGGGCCGGGGTCCCTGCCCACCCCCGCAGGATCTCGGTCCGCTAAGTGTTCTTGCGTATTCTGAGGACCCAGGGCAGCCCCTGTGTCTGTAACCTCATCCTGGGCGATCAGAAGCTGCAACAAACCCGTCGTTTCAATCAATAATTCACCTCCGCGGGGCGCCTGGGTGGCTCAGTGGGTTAAGGCCTCTGCCTTCGGCTCAGGTCATGGTCTCAGGGTCCTGGGATCGAGCCCCGCATCGGGGTCTCTGCTGGGTGGAGAGCCTGCTTCTCCCTCTCTCTCTGCCTGCCTCTCTGCCTACTTGTGATCTCTCTCTCTGTCAAATAGATAAATAAAAAATCTAAAAAAAAAAAAAAAAAAAAAATTCACCTCCGCTCCAGAGGCAGCCGGCCGGTGCTGGGGGAGGAGGAGGTGGCTCACTAGGCAGGTGTCCCGCAGAAAGCCCCCGGCCGCGTTTTCATCTAAATGAGGAGAGGCTGATGCAGACAGTGCGGCAGGGAGTGTCCGGGGAGCGGGCCGCGGCCACACACTGCGTTGCGGGCACTTCGAAGGTTCCCCCCGCCCCCAGCCTCAGAGTGAGCCCAGGCCAGGCAGGAGGGAGCAGGTGCCTGGGCGGCCCGGCGGGCACGGACGCACTCCTGGATGGGCGGCTATCAGCTGACCCAGGGCCGTCACGTGGCTGCCAAAATTATTCCCTGACAAGGCGGGCCTGCAGGTGCCTTTTCAGAACACGCCGGAGCCCCCGAGCCCCACACGCTCGGCGCGACGTCCCAAGCTCAAAAGGCAGAAGCAGTCTTGGCGTCTATCAAAGGAGGAGGAATAAAAGGGAGAGAACGGGTTCACAGTTATGTCCCCGTTATGTTCCTGCCGCACATCGCCGTTCTAGAACTTTCTCCATGGTGACAGGACCCCGATGGCCCACATCGAAGGGGCCTCTCTGTTCGGCTGGTCAAAGTCCTTTTTTTTCTGGCTCCAATAAGGCAGCCCGCCTTTAGGGTCTGTATTACAAGGACGCATTTTCAGAAGAGGTTGCACAAAAGACATTCGTCAGGCACATGCCCGGCTCCGTCCGCGGGCCCGCTGTTGGAATTAGGAGAGGGTGGGACTGGGGCTGGGACCTTTCCTCAGCTAGGAAGTCCGAGTCATCCATTTTAATTTCCTCCAGAGAAATTTCTGCCCAGCACGTCGCATTTTCTAGGTGCTCAGTAAATGTGTGAAGGACTCTTGTTAATGGAGAAAAACGCTTGTTAGGGACCCAGGGACCTGGGCCTGCAGACAGGCTGGACCTTACGTATAGGGGAGTCTCTGGTCTTCATCTGTGTGGCGTGCGTTTTTGTTGTGGGTGGCATGACTGTGCTGCAGTCATGGGACATGGGGGAGCCGGTGATCAGAGGGAGGGCTGGCAATGGGCAGAGAGCCAGGGTGGACGCTCAGACGCTGGCTGGCGGGCGGCCAATGACCTCGGCAAGCCCCCAGACCCTCGCTCTTGCCTGGGCCCAGGCCTCCCCATCCGTACCATAGGCACGTTGGATGGGGCAGTGTTGGGACCCTGTCATCTCCGGGACACGTGCCGTGGTCTCCTGTGTGCCAGCCGTGCTCAGACAGCTGCCTGGCCAGGGGCTGTGGTCCGTCCCTATGCCTCCTGGGGCTTCAAGGGAAAAAGCGGGTCCCCGTGCACGGGCTCTTCTGTGTTTGGAGAAGTAGTGACTCAGAGTTCCTGTGTTTAGCGGACATCTCAGCCGAGAGGGGCTCATTTGGAGAAGGTAACTGGGAGGCAGGAGCCTGTGGCCTTGAGAAGAGAGCCGCCTACGTCTGTGCAGAGGGGCGGCCTGGCCGGTCAGCAGAGCCCTGTAGCCTGCACGCCGCTCTGGTTTTGTCTGACCCGAGCACGTTCCATCTGCTTGGGGCCGCCTGGTGGGCTGAGTGGCTCCTGCCACAAGGTCTTACCCGGACTCTCAGGCCCAGACGGGCTGCTGGGAGTCGTGTGGTGGGGGTGAGACTGGGGGGTTCTCCCTCACCTTCTCTTTTCTGACTTGCAGGGGGAGATCGGCCCCCCTGGTCCTAGAGGAGAGGATGGCCCCGAGGGCCCGAAGGGTCGTGGAGGTCCGAATGGCGACCCTGGTCCCCTGGGACCGCCTGGGGAGAAGGTATGTGACTTGGGACCCTCCATCAGAACCTTCCAATGGCCTTGACTCCGCCAGGCTGAGGCCCCCTGGGGGGATGGGTGTGATCTGACTCGGGTCCTGCCCCCTTTGCCTCCCTGGCACCCTTGCCAGCCTTCCCAGGGAATTCGGCTGTTGACAGGCTCATCGTTTTCTCGTCCTGAGCCGGGCCTTTCTGAGCACTTTGCCAGCAACCCGGGAGAGCTCCTTCTCGCAGGGTTCCCAGAGCCTGGGGCGGGAGCCCCAGCAGCCCCGGCTTTGTCTAGCATGTGGGGCTCCTGCAGCTGTCCTTAGCCTGCACTCGGGCTGCGGGAGGCCGCCCCGCCCTTCCCCTCCGCCCTGGCACGGGGGTGGGCTCCCAGAGCGCCCCGTCTTGCCCCAAGGCTAGGACGCTTTTACAAAGGGTTAAACAGAATCTCAAGGGTAAAAGTTCTTTTGTGGAAGATTTGGCTCAAGTTGCTTTTGCTTCAGCATCATATTGTCTCTACTTGAGGAACCTTGGCTTTTCTAACTGGCTAAGGCAGGATTTTCGGGAAACGCCATCCCAGGGGGCAGGCAGGGGGTCTCTCTGAGTCCTTCGGTCTTTGGAAACCACAGCCCGCTCGGGGCCCCCGCTGACACGTGCTGGTTTTCTCTGCTCTGAGAACGTGGACGGAGGAGGATGGTGCCGGACGGATAACACAACGCCTTGTCTCTCCCCAGGGAAAACTCGGAGTGCCGGGATTACCGGGTTACCCAGGAAGACAAGGGCCCAAGGTAATCTGTGGGCACGTCAGGTGTTTGGACACCCCCTCCGGGCTCCTGCCTGCCCTGCTCCCTCTTGCCCGGTCGCCGCTCCTGGGGAGGCTGCTGCGTGCCCCTGTCCCCCGCCGTGTTCACAGCCTTTGGCATTAGTCTGGCCAGTTTGGAAGGAGGTGCTGGGACCGTTAGCAGAGCCTTTCAGAGCAGGGGGCAAAGCCAGCCGGAGCCGAGGGCTGCAGGCAGCCGTGGCCGCTGCTTTCTCTCCACCGGGCACCCGAGAAGCCGCGCTCACCTCTGCTTCACCCTGGAGACTGGAAGGTTATTTGCTCGTAACTGAGCGTCAAAGGGAGATGAAACCTTCCTCATATGAAAATCATGTCCTGCTTTAAGTGAAACAGCTCCTCGAGGGTTTGGAAATCACTTAAAACATGATTTTTTTTTTCAAAACTCATCTTTTATTATTCATGTTTCTTCCTTAAAAAATAACCAGCCGCCTGCACCGGAGACATAATTAGTGGAGGAGGAGAGCTCCTGTCTCTCCAGGTTTATGTCGGTGCCTTCCTGCCTTCCTGGCTCCCGGGCGGCTCCAGACTCCCAGGCTCTGTCTCATGGGCGGGGAGGTGCCCTGGGGGTTAGGGTAGGGGCTGATGGACAGGTTTTCTCTCCTGAAGTGCGTGACCCTCGGTGGGCAGAGCCGAGAGACGTTTGAGGGTGTGTGGTTCAAGTTCAGGCAGTGTCCTTGGAAGGCAAGGGTGGAACTTGGAGGCTGCCTGGCCGTTCTGAAAGTCCTTGGGAGCGCCTGGATGCAGGCACGGAGCTCTGTGGGACCTACACCCGGGTGTCCGTGGCTCGGTCTCCTGCCTGGATCGGCAGGTGGGCGCGGGGGAGGGGATGGGCCACGCTCAGCCCCTGTGAGAAGTGCCAGGCTTGGACGTGTGTGAGCTTTTCCTGACCTAGGCACATGCTCAGGTCAGGATCTCGAGCCGCACGGAGAGTCGGGACCCATTCTGAAGACAGTCACCCCCACCTTTGAATGTGAGCGCGGGGGTGCCTTCGTGTCACGGGGAAGCTCAGCTCGTAGGTGTCTGAGTACTCACCGCACAGAGTCCCGAGTGCGTCGTTTGTCCGCGTGCCCCTTGTAGGTTTCTAGAAGGGACAGCTGTGAGTCGCTACAGTCAGGGCATAAATTTGCATTGATTTCGGACTCTGCGAGCTGCTCTGCTTTATTTAGAGGTGTTCTGGGAAGGTGACAAAACATGACAACAGGCACAGTAAACAAAGTATCTAAACGTGAGATCCACACGTCACCTCTGGTTCGTCTCAGGGATCTGTGAGGCCTGTTCCTCCCAAGCACCAGCCTTTTGAAGACGTGGTTGTGGAGAAAGGGAGAACGGAGAAGCATGGTTAAGACAGCTTTGGTTTTTAGATGTGGACTCTATGAGCTGCTCAGGAAACTTTTATGGAGAGGGTGGGCGACGCGTGGGTGGTGGATGATGGGTGGGTGGATGGATGGGTGGGCGGGTAGACAGGTGGATAGATCGTTAGGTGGGTGGATGGACAGCGGGGGTTGATGGACGGGTGGATGGGTGAGTGGATGGATACACGGATAGATGGGTGAGTGGACAGATAGAAGGACGCGTGGCTGGATGGACGGATGGACGGTTGGAGGGATAGGTGGGTGTGTGGACAGATGGGTGGGTTGGGGCGTGTAGTTGTGTCTGAGGCTGCGCACTGCACGTGTAGCATGGCTCACCCTGTGGCCCGGCTCTCACACCTCTTCATCGATCACCTCTCTTCCAGGGTTCTATTGGATTTCCTGGCTTTCCTGGTGCCAACGGAGAGAAGGGTGGCCGGGTAAGGATAGCCTGGCCTCTGGTCAGGCGGCTTGTTCTGCTGCCTTGGCGTATGGGTTTATTGGTATATATGGGTATATTTTCTATAATATCTCATTTATTTTTACCCACTTTGCTGCCAAAACTGCTTTCCGGACAGCTGACCTTGAGCTCGTGACCTTTGGCTCCACAGGCCAGAGACTCGTCCTGCACACGAGGCCGGTGGCGGTGGGGTCGGAAGGGCAGCAGCAGGAGAGGGAGGCGTGGGGGGGGGGGCGTCGTGCTTTCTTTTTTCTTTTTTTAAAAATTTATTATTATTTTTTTATAAACATATAATGTATTTTTATCCCCAGGGGTACAGGTCTGTGAATCTCCAGGTTTAGGCATTTCACAGCACTCACCATAGCACAGACCCTCCCCAGTGTCCACAACCCCACCCCCCTCTCCCTCTCTCCCTCCCCCCGGCCCCCCTCAGTTTGCTTTGTGACATTAAGAGTCTCTTATGGTTTGTCTCCCTCCCGATCCCATCCTGTTTCGTTTACCCTCCTCCTGCCCCCCAACCCCCACGTTGCATCTCCACTTGGTCCTATCAGGGAGATCATGTGATAGTTGTCTTTCTCCGACTGACGTATCTCAGTCCGCACGATACCCTCTAGTTCCATCCACGTCGTCGCGCTTTCTAACGACCATCACGACCCGACAGCTCCTCCGGTCATTCGGAAACCCGGATTCATCCCTTTCAACCCAAGTGACGTTTCCCCCAGGCTAAGTTTAGAAGGAGAAAAAGGAATTTCCTCCTACTTTGTGTGTCACCTTTTCCACACGTCCGGACTCAGGAAGCTCCTCTCCCTCGTTACTCCCCCGCTGCCGTAGTCACAGGGCGTCTGCCCAGTGTGGCGTGCTGTGGTCCTCTCCGTTGTCGCCGTGAACTTCGGCGCTCTGTAGGGACGGGTGGGGGAAGCCCTGCCCCCACTCTGACCTGATGCTCTGCTGGCCCAGGCTTCCCGGCCGGGAGCTTACATGAGGCTGCCTGAGAGCCGCCCCTCAGGACACGGGATCCGCGGGCCTGTGGGGACGGAGGGGCCGGTCTGTGAGATGTGGGGGGACCCCAGGCCTCAGAAGGAGTGCAGCTTTTGGGTGTCCTGGGACAGGCCTGCCCCACAGAGCCCCATACTACAGCCCCCGGCGCAGGCGGGGGCGGCACCTGCTCGGAGCGTGTGCTCCAGACTGTCCTTACTGGGTGGGAGCAGAGACCGTGAGCTCTCCTGGAAACAGACGCGTCAAACCAGCCAAACCCACGTGAACAAACGTGTCTGCCCGATGCACGGGGCAGAGGGGGTGGCTCCTGGCGGAGGCCTCGTGACCTCTGACAGCACCCTGCAGGGAGCCTCTCCGGGGGTGGGGGTCATGACATTCAGCGTTCGGTCCTGTGATTTGACCACACGTCCGTGCTGGCCGTGGAGGAGTCTGCCAGGCCAGGCGGGGATCGAGGCCCCGTGCGGCTGGGTCACATGGAGCCGTGGAGGCCTGGCCGGCGACCTGGGCTGCGTTCCAGTCCGAGCCCCACTGCTCTCTCCTTGCCCCGCCAGCTGCTCAGGAGGCCGGCCGGACGCCGGGGTCCCCTCCCCCACCCCAAGCCCCCGTGGGCCACCGTCCTGCGTTGGTGGCACGGGTCACCGGGGACACTGCGGAAACCGAGGTGGTTGACGAGCAGGGCGGTGTGAGGCCTGGGGCTTGCACTGGTGAGCTCGTGGTTCCAGGCCCCGAAGCATCCATGCAGGGAATTTCCAGGGATTCTGTAGCTCGTGAGTGGTGGTAACTGTATCCAGTGGCCACCGCGGTAAGGACGGGGCCAGAGGCCAAAGATATGAACTTTGATAAAAGGGAATGGCTTGGGCCACGGCCAAACAGGACTGACCAGAACGTCCACTCATCGTGGGAGAGAAATTGTCGCCCTGCCCCTCCTGGGGTCTGGGGACACACAGGCAAGCCGAGGACGTGGCATCTGGAGGAGCGCGGCCGCGCCTGCTGTCCGAGACGGCCCCGCGCACAAGCGAACCTCGTCCCGCCGCGGGTTTACACGCACACCCCGGCGGAGACCCGCACGTTCACTGCTCGCTCGTGGGCCGCCCGCGCCCCAGGTCCCACAGGCAGCGGAGAACCTGTCACCCTGCATGGAAGAGGAGCCCCGAGGACGTGACCCTGCACGGGAGAGGAGCCCCGAGGATGCGCGTGCACCCAGTGCCCCCTCTGGAGAGAGATATCTGTATTCTGGGACCTTCCCCAGGGAAGGAGAGAGGAATTGTCTCCCAGTGACAGTGACCTTCCCTGACCCCTCGTGGTTTTCAACCCTCCAGTGACGGCGGCAGTCTGGTGGCTCGCCGCCCCTTCTCAACCAACTTGTGGGGTAGTTCTTGGCGTCCTGACACTGTGTCTGTCTGTCCATCTGTACAGACAGCAAGCGTGGGGCACCTCCTTGGCCCCCGTGTCCCAGGTGCCCTTGGAGCCCTGAAGACGCAGTGGAGAAGCCCACATCCCCGCTCTCGGGGACCTTGCCTTCTAGAGGTTGGGCCAGTGGGCAAATCAATAAGTATGGATGTGCCCGGTGTGAGCTCGGGGCACACAAAGCACACGAAGCAGGATGGGCAGAGAGGGGTCGCCGCAGAGGTAGGCAGGGTCAGGGACAGAAATCTGGCACGAGTGGGCCTGACGGGGGGGGGGGGCGAGCAGGGGTCAGGGCCAGGGGCCGTCCCACGGGCGAGAGGACAGTGAGCAGGTGGTAGAGGGGGGAAGGGACAGCGTCTGCAGGATTCAGAGCCACCCCGGGGGGCACGCTGGGGTCTTGCTGCTTGACCGATGGCGCTTGGCGCTGGCTGCATTTAAAATGTCCTCGGAAATCATTGAGATGCGGACGAGAACCAGGGGGAAGGTGGTGAGAAGCGGAAGTTCCTGGTACTGGTGGCGGAGGCTACTCCTCGCTGGCCCTGAGCCCCCGCTGACCCGGAGGGTGGCTCCGCGGGGCTGGCGGCAGAGGGGGACCAGCGTCCAGAGACACCATCTGCGTTTGGCTTCTCGGCGCAAGCAGTGCTGTTTCTGGGGCTGCTCACAGGCAAGCCACCAAGAAGACCGTGCTCGGGGTGTTTCTGTCCAGCAGCGTCCGTGCCTCTCTGGCGTGGCTTAGTTTACAAAGAAGACCTGGGAGACCTGAGTGGACCTCGGCGGCTGTCCGCGCTGGGCGGGTCGTCTCCGCGGGACGACCGTGGGCCGGGCGCCGAGGGTGGGGGTTTGGGTGGAGGCTGGGGTGCGGAGACGTGCACCCAGTGCACCCCCGAACGCCAAGCAGCAGCCAGGGCTGGCCCCGGCCTCCACGCTGGTGAAAGTCGACCGTTGGAAGAAAGCAAACGTTTCATTAATTTTCGTATGCAAATATTTATTTGAAGGCAAAGGATATTGCTGTATCATTAAAGCGGGGAAACCAGAGTGCATTGTTAAAAGGCAACATAATTATCTCATCATCATACATGGTTTTATTAAATTCATTTCAAGATGGGAGGCTGCAGAAAGCTGTTTTGATTCTGGTAGCAAACAAGGAAGAGCTGGGGAGAGGCCGCGTGTCAGGCGGTTAGCAACACAGTTCTGTCTTGGGCGTTATCATTAGAAACCGGAATAAGATTCTGGAAAATCAGTCCAGAGGCGGCGGGGACCCCCGGGTGGCGTTCAGCCCGCTGCTCCCGCACGCCGTAGGTAAACTGCCTTTACCAGTTATCAGAGCTTTGCTTCGGAGGAAAGAAAAAGATACAGCGCCTCTGTTTCCTGTGGTTTGGAAAATGCAGAACAACGACAGCAAGAAAAAGGAGTCCCCATTCTATTAGAAGAAGCAAATGAGTTTGGGTGTATGATTTATCTATTGAGTTGCAAGTTTGCTTGTCTGCGGAGCCTGTTGAAAATTTAATGGCTAATATTCTCGACAGTAGCAAAAGTAAATTATGTATGAAAGGGGCTGACGTTCTTCTCCTGCAATAATGATCCCCCCCCACCCCCGCCACTGGGAGAGAGAGATGGAGAGAGAGAGGGAGAGGGCGGGCGGAGGGGTGTGGATGCTTGTGAATAGGAAACCTGATAACAGTGGTACACATCCATCAGGGTGCGGGAGGAAAATTGGATTTCTACAGGCCTGAGCTGGAGCACAAAGCCCTGTGTATTGAATGTGCAGTGCAGTCCTTCAGCCTGGAAAAGTCTCCTGTAAAAGCAAAGATGAGGAGTGGGGGCCTTCCTCCTTTCTGTCGCCGAGCCCTCTCCCCGTGACCGGGAGATGGCCAGCACCAAGGCCGTGGCAGGTGTCTCGAGCCACTGACCAGCCCCTCCTTCTCTGGTTCTAGGGCACGCCTGGGAAGCCGGGACCACGGGGGCAACGAGGCCCGACGGTAACCGCCCTCCGGGCTTCCAGAAGCGGGAGCGCGTTGTGGGGAACCTGCTCGGTGGGAGGGGCAGGGAGGTCTCGAGGGCTGGGATGCTCCGAGCTCACCTTTCCTCTCTCCTGCCTGCGCAGGGTCCGAGGGGTGAACGAGGCCCCCGGGGCATCACTGGGAAGCCTGGCCCCAAGGTAGGTTTTCAGTGTCTTCTGGGGCGCCTGCTGGTCACCCGTGGCCTTCTCATTTGGAGAAACAAAAATGAAAGAAAGGGTGTTTAAGAAGGAGCTGGTCCAGCAGCTCTCGGGCAGGTCAGGTTGAATTGAATCCCGTGTCTCGACCCCGAGAGCCGAGGTGGGAAGGGCCCCTCCCGATACTGGAACCCCTGAGATAGCAGCCCCGAGGCCCTAGGAGGCCGGGCCCACAGGGCTTTGCACAATTGCCAAACCGTCCTGGTACCCGCCATCCCGTTCTGGTGGGGAAGCCTTGTTTCTTTTCTTGAAGAGCATTTGAAAGCTGTAGAGAGAGCTTTGCCAGAAATGGAAAGAAAGTTCCTTCTGCCTCAGGAGAGAGCCTGAGCCCGTCTCCCACGTCCCCTCCTTCCGCCAAGGGGCACCGACGCCAACTCCCCCTGGTTCTCTGTGCGGAGCCGCACGGCCTCCAAGCAGCACCCCCCCCACCCCACCGGTCCCGCCGGGACGCCCGTCCCAAGTGCATTCCCACCAGGGACATGGGCCTTCTGGTTGGCCGGGGAGCAGAGCCGGGCCACCCCAGGCTGACCAATGTGCCCGCTGGAGGCCACTGTGCGTTCTTGCACGAGGAGCGCGCTCCCGAACGTGGACGTAAGGCTCTCCTGCGAGAGCCACTAAGGCCAGGGAGCGGCCCCTGCCTTGGCTCGGGGGCCCGGAACGGACACCGCGTCCTGTCCCCACAGAAGTTCTCGATGCGTTTCCTGGTGGGAGCACAGCCTTTGTCCCCCCGCAGGGGACTGTCCTCGGGGAAATGTCACAGCCCTGCAGATCGCAGCTCAGTGTCTGACCTGGGTGCAGAGGCGAGATGACAGACGGCTGTGGGGGGTGCGCCCCAAGGGCAGGTGCTCTCTGCTCTTTCCTGAGAACCGAGTGACCGGCACACGGGCTCACGTGATGTCTGTGACTCTGACCCCAGCGATGTCCCGGGCCAGAGTCTTTCTGCCGCAAACCGGGTAATAACGCGGGTCTTCTTGCTCTGTCCCTCCCTCCCTAGGGCAACTCTGGAGGCGATGGCCCGGCCGGCCCTCCGGGCGAACGGGTGAGCGTCTCTGGGGGAGCAGCTTTTGCCTGAAATGTCCCGTCCGTTTCTTCCTGGGGCGGGCCGGGGGGGAGGAGGGCCTGCCTTTGACCCTCTGGAGGAGCGGGTTTCCCTCAAGGTCAGTGGGAGTGAAGCCTCCTGCTTGCTGAAGGCAGCAACCCCCTCCCCTTGGCCGTGGTCTTGGGGCTCAGAGGCGGCTGAGCCGTCAGGAAACCGGGCCCTCGGCCCCATGCTGGCCCCTCAGCTCCCCGGCCTGACCTTGTACATGTTGGTGAGGAGGGGCTGGAACAAATGGAGAAAGGGTCCGGGGGTGGTGGGAGCAGAGAGGACCGTCGCTCAGAGAACCAACAACAGAAGACAGCGGTGGGGGCGGCCGCATGCCCACGCGGCGGGGAAATGACTTCTGTGCTCAGCTGGCCGTGCTCTGTCCCCAGGGACCCAACGGACCCCAAGGACCCACCGGTTTCCCTGGACCCAAGGGCCCCCCTGTAAGTAACGTGTTTCCTTGTTGCACGGGCACGGGATTCCCGGAGACCTTCGTCCTTCCCCGGGGGCTCTGTGCAGGCCTCTCCCGGTGGGCCGGTGGGGGGGTATCGGCGGGGAGACTGGCTGGACAGAGCTGCCTTTCGGAAGCGCGGGTGTCACTCTCACTGGGAGCAGCAGGACCTCCTCGTGGGGCCCAGTGTGAGTGTGCTGGGGCCGCGCCGGGTGACCACCGACAGCAGCAACGTGCTCTCTCACAGTCTGGAGGCCAAAACTCCAAGTCCAGAAGCTGGCTGGGCGGGTGCCTCCCGGGGGGCCCTGGGGGAGACAGTCCCCTGACACTCTCCTGCCTTCCTGTGGTTGGGGCTGGCTTTCACCCCGTCCTGCCTCTGTCCTCACGTGGCCGCCGCCTCCCTGGGCCTCTTGGGGTCTTCAAACCTCTGTCTTGTTGTGAGGACGACAGTCACTGGGTTAGGGCCCACCCTAGTGCCGTACGACCTCGTCTTGACTTGATGACATCGGCAAAGCCTCGGTGTCCGAGTGAGGTCACACTCCCAGGTGTGGGGGATGAGGGCTCAACCTGTGTTTGGGGGATGCACCTCAGTAATTTGGAAGAGGCACCGTGTATGCCTAGAGGTCAGCGACCAGGACAAGACCCTGGGTCCCCAAGCCACCTGCCTCAGTTTCCCCCTGGGAGGTGAAGAGTGGTCCTCGGGATGGCAAAGGTGCTGTGACAAATGGTTACAGGCATTTTCTCTGAAGTGGGGTGGCAGTCACCCCCCGGTATGGGATTAAATCCCAAAGCAGTGTGCATGTCAGAACCGAATCAAACTTCTTCCCTTTGCTTCTTTCTTCAGGGCCCCCCGGGCAAGGACGGGCTCCCGGGACACCCTGGACAGAGAGGAGAGACGGTGAGTATGGGCGGTGTGGGCACACGGGGGTCCGGGAATGAGGGTTGGCCCGGCCTCTCCCGCAGCCCCGCACGGGGGCTCCGCCTCCTGTGCCCAGTGGGCTTGGGAGGGAGCGGCCGCCTCGGGAAGGGCCCCTGAGGCCCGGGCCGTCTCCCGCTGACCTGGGGTCAGCCTGTCTGTGCACAGCCCCAGGCAGGCCCGCAGCACCGGGGCAGCTCTGGGGGAAGAGGCAGGTGCTGGCCTCTACCTCGTCCCAGCGACTGTGGTCCAAGGTCACATTTAAACCATCATGGCAGACAAGATGCCACCTGCACGCGGTTTCCTCTTCCTCCGTGAAATCCCTGTGAGGGCAGCGTCGCGTTCAGATGGGGGGGCGCCGGGAGGGCTCTGCGGCGTCAGACGGGAGGGGAGCCATGCGTGGGGCTGCAGGATGGCCGCGGGCCTCGCACCGGGCCGGGCCTCCTCTCTCCGGGCCCTTCCGGCCTCAGGCTTGACGGCAGGAGCTGGGCAGGAGCTGGGCAGGGGCTCCTCCGCGGAGACGGCGGGCTTCCAGCTCTGCTCACCGTCAGCCACTTTGCCACCCCACACCACGGCCCACCTCGCCCTTCCCTTTAGGAGAGCCCGGTGCCGGCTGTGCCTTCTGGGCACTTCTGGTTGGGAACAAAAGCATTTTTCAGAAATAAGGTCACTTCCTGGCCCTGTGGGCCATTTGGGATTTGACCCAGCACATGCTGTCCACCGCGGGCATGTCCTGGGGGAGGCTGTGGTGGGGGACACCTGTGACCTTGAAGCTCCAGGCTCGGACAGCTGGGGAGCCCGTAGTCACCAGAGAGGTGGGGGACGCTGCTGGGAGGCCCTTTGTCCCCACAGCTGGGTTTTTTTGGGATCACAGGTCTCTGAAAGGCTCTCACGGCCAACAGGGTCCGTGTCCGGCGAGACTTGGAGCGCCAGATTTAACATCTTCTTGGTGCCTGCTCTAAAAAAACGCATCCCTTTGTCTCTCTGGTTCGCTGTGATGAAACCTCTTTTAATCACGCCTTCCCGGTGTTCTGTCGCGCGGCGGGTGCTGACGAGCGCAGCGTACCTTGCTCTTTTGTTTATAGAGAAAAATTAAATCCTCTCATCTGAGCTTTGCGTATTTTTCTCTAATGCTGTTCCGAGGAGACGAGATAGGAGGCTTTGCCAAGTGTGTGGTTTTCTCCCTCTGACTTTTCCTGAAGAAAGGCTGCTAGAATAATGAAGCTCTAGAATAATGAAGTCTTTGCTGGGAGAGTAGCCCCGGGACCCCCCGGTACCTCCGCCGTGCCTGGCTGTCCTCGGGGACGTGGGAGCAGCCCTCTCCGGGACCGGCCGGGACAGAGGGCTCCAACGGGGGGCCCAGACACATCCTCCGGAAGTTGTCTTTCTGGTCAGGGGTTGACGTCAGTCTTCAGGAAGTACACACACAAGAGACCGATTCTTCTAGATGGGAACCCAAAGCCCGTTTCTGGGCCAGGGGCTGGAGACCGATTCCATCCTCAGCAGCCAACGGTCGTCCTGCCTCTGGGGCAGCCAGAGAGGCCTTCCCGGCCCTTACACTCAGGCCGCCGGCTCCCCTTGGGCTCTTCGACCCTGGCCCACTAAGCAGGGGGTCTTCACCCTGTCCCCCACCCCTCACTTCTGCCCCTGGAAATGCTGCCTACAAAGAATTCTGCTTGAAAAATGGCCATTGCTGTGCGTTTGTGCCACTGCCCTGGGCCTAAAGAGAGGGGCCCTCTGAGAATTTGAAGAGACACCGACTCGCCACAGGTTGGCACGGTCCAGCGGCGTCGCAGGGAGTTTCAAAGGCCGGCACAGTGGCCATCCTCCCGGGGAGGCAGGGGACCGCCCCTGACCGTCAGCCACGTGGGCAGGTCCGCTCGCCCTCTGGCTCTCGCTGGGGCTTACGGCTTCCCGCTCCAGGTCCCGGAGCTTCTGCCCACGGCTTCCCGGGCGTCACATCTGCACGTCTCCGCCAGCTCACGTGGCCCTGCAGGTGGCGTGTCGTTGGCATGTTTCGTGCTCTGTAGACGTGCCAGAAATCAAGCCCCGCTCTTCGCAGTCTGCTTGCCCCTCGAAGGAGGTGTGTGCAGCGCAGCCAACGTCCGAAGGGAAGCCAGGGTCGTTGCCCGCGAGCGGCGTGCAGGCCAAAGCGAGAAGTTCCCGCAGAACTGAGCTCACGGCACCTTCCAGCCGCTGGATTACAAAAGCAGCCATTTCCACGCATGCCCAGGGCCGGTGAGGTCACCTGTCGTGCGGCAGAGACCTTAGTGACCCGCCCAGGACGACCTTCCAGAGCCGCTAATGAGAAATGGCCCAGAGGTCGCGCCCGAGTCGAGGTTCCAGAGGCTGAGAACCGACAGCATGTCGGCTGGGAAAATGAACAGTTAGCGGCATTATAAAGATTAACGGTTTTAAAATCTATTTCTCAGCACAAAACCAGGGCAGTGGCAAGCAGTGAGTGAAGCTAACTTGTCTGGCTTCGTTATCTTCTTGAAATTAATGCGGACCCAGAACAGGAGAGCTGGGCCCTCTGGGTGAAGTCGGGAGCCTGAGCTCCTTGGGGCCGGGGCGGGGGGTCTGGGGCGTGAGGCTTCTGATGGGAGCCGCTCGGCCTGCTCAGATGCTGACTCTCTCCGCAGGGTTTCCAAGGCAAGACCGGCCCCCCCGGGCCCCCGGGCGTCGTCGGGCCTCAGGTGAGCGGTGGCGTCCACGGGCCACCCGTGTGGCAAGCCCACGCGGGCGGGAGGTGGCCCCGGATGCGGAAGGTGTAGGTGCAGCTCCTGGAGAGTCCTGCGTCCCACAGGCTCGTTGGCATTCACAGCTGAGCCCCGCACAGGGAGCCAGATGGGAGAGTGGGGGACGGTCTGTTGAGCAGTCAGCGAGAACAGAGAGGGCCCGCGGGCGGTTGGGGCTGGGCCAGCCAGGCAGGGCCCCGCTGTGCCTGATCTTCCCTGCTCCCCGGTGTCCCCGCCGCAGCCCAGGCCTCCCTCCCTGGGCTCTGGTCAGCGCCCCCGGCCTGTGCTGCTACCCGCCAGCGGAGCTCCCGCTGCCGGGCAGCTCGCCGCCGGGCCTGATGGCTTCGAGCTTACTGGCGAGCTCCCACCTCGCAGAGCGGTAAATGAGACGTTGACCCGCTGTGGCCTTGGGCCATGGGCAGCATGGACACGCCGCCCACCTCTGTGTGGCGACCCGGCCCCCCTCACGGGCCCAGCTCCCTGTTACACCCCACCCCGTCCGTTCTGCTCTCTTCCTGCTGGATTTTTATGGGAAGGAAGAGACTCGGCGTGGGGTTTGGCGGGCACACAGCGGGCCCTCGGCCTCCACAGCCCGGGCTGTCCGTAGCTTGGGAAGAGAAGGTTGCTCCCTGGCATGTCTCTTGGAAATGTCTGCGGCTGACACTGGCTTCCCGCGCAGGGTCCCACGGGAGAGACGGGTCCGATGGGCGAGCGTGGCCACCCTGGGCCCCCAGGTCCCCCCGGGGAACAGGGGCTCCCGGGCCTGGCCGGGAAAGAAGGCTTGAAGGTGAGTTGGTCGGGGCCTCGGGCCGGCCCAGGCTTCCCGAGGGAAGTTTTCTCCTGCCCTGAGAAGACCCCGAATGAGCAATTTCTCGGACAAATGCTCTTCGTGCCCGTCCGCTTCCCAGACCACAGACTTGGCCCCGCTTTCACCGGGTCTGAAGGAGGCGGCGAGCGGGCTTGTTGCAGGGATGGGTGGTAACGGGGCTGCGGCTCAGGTCGTCCTTGGCTTTCTGCCCCAGGACCGGGTCTTGTTGCCCTCCCCTCCCCCAGCCGCCACACCGGCTCCCAGAAACACGCTTCGTGTCTGAAACTAATTTAGCAGAAAGTGACTCTCAGAAAGTTTCCCATCGCTAGAGGCGAAGGAATAAATAATAAAAGTGGAAAGGAAAGCAGTCACTTTTCAGTCCTACCTCTTAGCGTGGGTCCCGCACCCCCTCGTCGTTCCTCGGGGTCCTGTCCCCACCGCGGGGTGCCCCAGGTGGTGGTCGTGATTGCACGACCATGTACCAGCTTGAGATGGCGAGCCCTCCCCTTGCCACGTTCCAGGGAGGGACACAGCAAAGCCAGGCGTTTCGATCCCACGTGCAAGACTGAACCCCAAAACCACGAGGCAGTGTAAAACCTCACCGGTCGGGTACATCCCGCACGCCTCTGCGGGTGCACACATGTGCGAGCTGGGATGCATGTGTGTCCCGAACGTGACACGACACACGTGGGCACGGCAGGTGTATATCGCAGTCTCCGAGGGGGCCCTCAGTTTGGAAAGGAGGCCATGGGCGTGCTGGCCGGAGACCCCTCTGCTCCCATTTGAGGCCCCAGAGAAAGTTCTGGAAGCTCTTTGGAACAAGTCAAACCCTGCCTGAGCGCAGGTCGAGCCGGGGAGGAAGCCCGCCCTGCCCCCGCCTCCTCCCCCCCGCTCTTGGACGTTGCTCAGAGACTCATCGATGGCTCTGGTTTCAGGGTGACCCCGGTCCTGCCGGCCTCCCCGGGAAAGACGGCCCTCCCGGGTTACGCGGCTTCCCTGGGGATCGAGGGCTTCCTGGCCCAGTGGTGAGTGAGTGGCCCGGCGGGGAACGGAGCTGGACACCGCCCAGCCCGGGGGTCTGTCCCCACGATGCCCCGACCCCACTCTCGTTGCTCTGCAGGGCGCACTTGGACTGAAAGGCAGTGAAGGCCCGCCTGGCCCGCCCGGCCCCGCGGTGAGTCCTGTGGCCGGCACCGATGTTTTCTTCCATCCTCTGTCTCAGGACCTAGTCTGCAGGCAAGGCAGGGTGGCCTGACAGAGCACACACATCTGCCCTGGCCTGCCGTGGGTCTTGAGAAGTCCATGGGAGGAGGGGGACGGAGGGCCGCAGGCTGGCCCGGGGGGACAGCAAGCCAGGGGTGCGTGGTGAGGGCAGGTGGAGAAGTGGGCAGAGGGAAGGCGGAGCCACGAGGTCCCATCGCGCTTTTGGGGGAGCGAGGAGCGTGCTGGCGCGCTTAGTGTAGGTCTGGGCCGGGGGCTGTGGCAGGGCACAGATCTCTCCCGCCCCGGAGCATGGATTTGAGGGCCGGAAGGCCCGCATGCCCTGGGCTGCCCACACAGAGGCCAGCCAGCACAGGTCCAGTCTGTCCCCAGAGCTGAGGGCCCTGGGGGACTCCTACAAGTGTCGCCTGTCACCTGAATGGTCCCTCCAGCATTCAGAGCCAGCTCTGAGGCCTCTGAATATACGGTGTCCCCAGAGCTGCCTCTGTGGTCTGGGGGACACGGGAACCATGTGGGGCTGTGACCACCCTGCCCACAGATGCTTGGGCTGACACTCCATGGACATGTGACTCCCCCCGCTCCTCAGATGGGGCCCACCTCACAGCCCGTGCTCTGCTGCACAGATCGGGGGGTCGCGGGAGCTGCCCGGGGCCCCGTCTGGGTCTGGACACAGACCACAGAATAACCCCACCTTTTCCCAACGGAGTCATGGACGGTTTCAGAGGGTCGGCAGCTGGGAAGCCGGGCCTTTCTTTGAAACGTTGCCCTTTTTTCCGATAAAGGCCAGTGCTGACCCTCTAAGTAGACCCGGTTCCCGCCCGTCGGGAGCGCTCCTGGGTCTTGAGCCTCCCCCGTAGAATGCGGGGGGCAGGGCAGAAGGGGTGCTCTTTGTGGGCAGGCGGGCCCCAGAGCGGCACCCAGGCGAGGAGGTCACCCCAGGGGGGCAGCTGAGGAAGAGGAAGAGGAAGGCTTGAGCTGGGCATCATAGGAAGGGAGGGGCTCAGAGAAACCCAGAGCTGGTCTGAGTCGTCCATGCTGCCCAGGGCCCTGGGAGCTACTGAGGGATCTGGAGTGAGGGTGAGCGGAGTGGAAAATCGTATTCATGTATTTTGAGAGTCTTGGAAATGAACCATTTTCTCGCCCACCCCAGGGATCTCCGGGGGAGAGAGGCCCGGCCGGAGCTGCTGGGCCCATCGGAATCCCGGGGAGACCCGGGCCCCAAGGACCTCCAGGGCCGGCTGGGGAGAAAGGAGCTCCTGTGAGTACGGCCTCGGGGGCGCAGGGGCCTCCCCACCCCAGCCTCGTCTGTCCCTGCCACTCGCGTGGGTGCCTCAGAGGCTTGCAGGATGTGGGAGGTAGATGGAACCCATGCTTGTCCCCCAGGCGAGTCTGTATGTCCCCAGCATCCTGACTGAGCTCCAAGGCTGGGTTCCCAGGGCTGGCCAGGTTTTATCAGGGAGTGACCCGAGCCAGAGGGGTGCTGGGGAGCGTTTTGGCCAAGACCTGGCCTGTCGCCCCTGTGCATCTGTGTCCCGGCACGTGCACATAGAGGGAAGGGCCGGGGACAGCATGTGTCCCAGTGTGGCCTTGGCCTCAGTCTAGCCTCTGAGCACCATGTGTGGACGGGTCCTAGCTGCCTGCTGTGTGCACAGCCCCTCCGGCCGGCCCGAGCCAGGCTGGTCTTTGTGTGAGAAGGGTGGGCGTTGGAGGTGGGAGTTCCCTCTGCTGGTCTGGGGACAGGAATGGACAAGAGATGGGTTGGGAGGACGCTTCCTCCTGGACCCCCAACAGCCGACCTCTCAGTGACCGTGCGTGTCCCCGCCCATCCGAGCGTGGAGGCATTGGGAGTCCTCCCGCCCCAGCCTCAGTTTCCCGGCAAGAGATTAACGGGTCCGGGTCCGTCTTGTCTGGACTGCTCGTGGGAAGCCAACGGCTGCCCTCCACTGAGGGCTGCCCCCGAATAACCACAAAACGCCCGTCACTGCCCTGGCATGCTCCTGCTCTGACCGCGTCTGGCGTCCCCCGCGGGTTTTGCAAACTGCCCCCTGCCTCATGTTGCAATGGCCGTGGAGACAAATTCCACTCCAGCTTCTGGTCTGCGGTCAGACGTCAGCATGAGTGGCGTTCCGGGGGGAGAGGGCAGATGTGCACACAGGTGATCTCCGACGGGGTCAGGATGCCCGCCCTGACGGACTCCTGCTGGAGGGACAGTCTTCCTCCTGCGTCTTGCGCTCTGCGTCGCGCTCTGTGCTCCGTGGGCGGGAAGGGCCCGGGTGCGTTCTGTAGGCAGGAGCTCCCCGTTGAAACCAGCTGGAGCGTCTGCCCCCCAAGAACCCGTTGAGTCCGGTCTCGGCGATTCTGATGGCGGCTAATCATTCCCGCGGAGGCCAGGGACATCCATCCGGTAGAACCCGCCTTTGCTGGGGCGTTCAGCGTGCACAGAGCGCGCAGACCGGTGGGAAACAGGTCTGTTGCTTCGGGAGAGTAAACGCTCGAACGGAAACCTCTCCGAGGGGCACTCACTAGCTGAAAGCGTGTCATTCTCCCCAGATAGCTCCGGGGAGAGAACAAGGCCAGTTGTCTCCGAGCACAGCCGACCTGACCAGTAACGTCAGGCAGGAAGTTTCCAGGCGAGCCAGAGTCAGCCTGGGCATTTTCTGGATTCATTAGGGTAGAAATTTATCTTGACAGGAATGAAATTGAGGGCCTGGGTGTGACTTGTGTGGCAGGAAGGGATGGGACGGAGCAGTGAAGTCCGGGCAGACGCTGGCCGTGTTTAGGTCCCGAGACCGAGTGCTCGTGTTCTCTCCTGTGTCCGCCTCCCCAACATGCACCCCAACCTCGTTCTGCGCTCACGGAGTGGTTCTGACCCTGGGAAATATGAGCAAAGCTGGGCCTTAGGATGTTTGAGATTCCCACGGGCGACCACGAGGGAAATGAACCAATAGAATTACACGGAAAGAGAGAGGGGCGTGTGCATGCCTGTTTGGCACGGGGTGTTCGCAGAAATTGGAAGGGTGGGAACGTGGCTGGAGGCCAGAGCTCAGGCCCTCCTGGCCACTAGCACAGATGGTCCCACCCGCAGGCTCAGGAATCTGGCTGGCTGGGCTGACTCCCGGCCCCACTGCTTGCCTGCCGTGCCTCAGTTTCCCCATTTCTAAAGAAGCGTTCTTTCTAAGAAGGGCACAGACGAAAGGCAGCGGTGCCCGGGAAGTGGGTGGCACGGGGCTGGGCTCGGCTCAGAGTCACCCTCCGCGTAGCAGGGGCTGAAATCCACGGGGACCATGACAAGGGTCACTGCCCCAAACTGCCGGCTCCCCGGCCGTGGGCCCCTCCTCTTCGGGGTGATGAATGGTGGCAGGACATTCCCATGATGGAGCTCTGTTTGACCAGGGATCTTCTCTCCTCTGTAGGGCGAGAAAGGGCCTCAAGGCCCAGCTGGCCGAGACGGCCTCCAGGGTCCTGTGGGGCTCCCCGGTCCAGCTGGCCCCGTGGGCCCCCCGGGAGAAGACGGAGATAAGGTAAGGAGAGCCGGGACAGGCCTTTCTGCCCACGGATCACATGCAGCACGGCCCGTGGGTGCTGGCTGCCTGGGGACCCCGGCCCACCCTGTGCGCTGGGCGCCAGTGTGTGATTTCAGGAAGCTCACGGTTCCGCGGTGGTCGGGGAGACCGTGGGCACTCGGGGGGCCCTGGGAGACTCTTCCGCGTGTGTGGGCTGCCGTGTGCCGGGACCCTCCCTGCCCGCTCCCGATCAGCACGTCGGCCCTGGGCGTGGGGCCGCGGTAGAGAGGTTTTACTCGGCATCGGTTCTCCAATGTCTCGGCTTGCATTGTCCAGGCCCCCTTCCGCTCCCAGCTTTCTCATTCCCGCGCGGCTCCTGCAGGAGCTGGTGTCTCGGTCCTCGTGCAGCGGGGACAGTGGAATTTAGCTCTTCCGGTGAACTCTACATTTGTGATACACTTCCGACTTGTCCCCTGTGCACAGGGGACACCGCCTCTCGGGGTGGGGCACAGCTCCGAGCAGCAGACGCTAGAGGCGTTCATACCCACCCCGGGGCTCAGTAGCCGAGCGGCCCGTTCCCACGGTGCCGTGCAGGCCGCCTACCTGACAACGTCAGGATTGTCATCGATCCTCCTGTCCACTCAACTCCTGTGCCGCGTGACATCCCCGCCTCGCGCCCGTGCACTGTGTTAGAAGGGAGATCAACGTAATTTATGGAAACGTCTCTTCCTTGGAACGCGCTCTGGCCGCCCTGGAGAGGACATTAATCTTAATCCCCAAGAAAAGTAATTAGGAGGCGCGGATAACACGCAGACGGTTCCAGGCTAACGAGCCTTCCTCGTCTTCCCACAGGGAGAGATCGGGGAGCCTGGACAGAAGGGGAGCAAGGGGGACAAGGGCGAGCAGGTATGGGGCCGCGCGCCGCCCGCGCTAACACTGTCCTGGACACGACCGCGCCGGCTGCCCGGAGCAGGACGCGGCTCCTGGGCTTCCTTTCCCGCTGGAACTCGTGTGTGGGTGGCGGGCATGCACACGTGCTCTGGGGGGTGCACACATGCACACGCGTGTTCCTATCCGTGGGCGTCCCTCACCGGCAGGCGAGCAGGAAGCATTCGCAGCTTCGCGGAATAGAGTGGGGGTCTGTGCGCCGTTGAGCTCCACGGCCTGGGTCACGGCCGCCCCGTGACGCTCGGGACTGCGGCACCCCCAGGAGCAGCGCCTGAGCCGTGTCCCTTCATTTTCCTTGTGTGCTCGGAAGTCCCAGTGCGTCCCTCGGCTGCCGGCTCCTTCCTGGCAGTGGGGACCTTCCTGCCACCGGGTGCTGGGCGCACGCCCAGGCCGGCGCTATCCGGGCCCCTGGCTTCCCTCTCTCACTCGTTCCTGGGGCCATCGTGGAATGTGTGTGGGGGACGCGTGGGGGCCGGTGTCACACTGCCAGGCATGGACTCCACTCGGGTCCTAGCTCGGCGTGGGGAGCCGCCGGTGTCCAGCCTTGTGTTCAAACAGGGCCTCTGGGCCCAGGTCCTGGGCGTGTGGTGGAGCAAAGACGAGGCTCCGGGGCCGCTCGCCCCCGCCCCGCCCGTGATGACGCGCTCGGGCCCGAACCCAGAGCCGGCAGGGAGCCGGTGCCATCAGGCTAGACTTCTTCCCTGGGTGGCCGCGCGCAGGGGCTGTGCTGACCGCTTCGCACCGTGGTCCCCCCCGCCTCCGCTGTGATCCGGGAAGCAACCGTGTCTCTTTTCCCCACAGGGTCCGCCCGGGCCCACTGGTCCGCAGGGCCCCATCGGACAGCCAGGCCCCTCCGTGAGTATCTGTGCTTCAGGGACCCCCGGACATCCCGAGCCCCTCCCGCCAGCAGGGCATAGCCAACTGCCCCTCACCCACCCCCCACTCTCTCCTGCAGGGAGCCGACGGCGAGCCAGGCCCTCGCGGCCAGCAAGGCCTCTTCGGGCAGAAGGGTGACGAAGGTCCGAGAGGTTTTCCTGGGCCCCCCGGGCCGGTGGGGCTGCAGGTAAATACAGGGTTTGGGGGTCGCTGCTGGTCTACCTCAGACACCCTCTGCCCCTCCCTCTCCCCTCCCCTCTCCTCCCCCTCCCCTCTGTCCCCTCTCGTCCCCTTCCCTCCCCCGGTCCCCCGTGCCTCCACGTCCCTCCCCTCCCTTCCCTCCCCTCTCCTCCTACACGAGAAGAGTGGGGAATCTCAGACCAGGCTTTGGGGACCTACCAGGACCTCCTCCTTAGTTAGAAGCAAGGCCAGTTTCCATACCTGCAGACGTGTCCGTGTTTGGGTCTCTTGACTAGCGGGACGTCTCTCTGAGCTCACTGTAGAGACGCCGGGAGGGATCGGCCGATCGTAAACACGTAAAGGAACACGGTGCCTTCCACACGGACCACCCAGGGAGGGTGGCTGGGAGCGCTCGGGCGCGTTTCAGCTCCGAAGCTTTGCGCGCGTGTGCTCACCTGCCCACGGGCACACGTGTGGCTTCCTGGGGCTTTTGGAAAACCTGAGAGTCCTGCTGTGTGTGTGGCAGGTCTGTGCGCGGCTTCTTCCCTCTCCTTTCTCGAGTTGCGTCCAGAGTTTTAAATATTCTTTGGACATGTCCCTTTTTGTTTATTTTTGAAGACGTGATGTTTAGTCCCGTGTCACATGCCGACATACTTGGTGACATGATTTGTTCAGACATTTCCCTGCTGTCGGCTCATCAGGTTTTACTGTTTACTGGGACTCTGCAGCAAGGGTCTCGGTCCACAGATCTCCAAGCACTCTCGGGTGATCTCCTCGGGCTAGTTCTGAGACTTGGTGTCGTGGGGGCATCCTACCCGGCCTCACGCGAAGCATGCGCAGAGGCCGTCGGATGCCTGCACGGCGCCGGGGCGGGGAGACGGCGGACGCCGTGGGGGTCCTGGGGTAGCGGAGCGCCCGCCGCTGAGTTTCCGCTGTGTTCCTGCCACAGGGTCTGCCGGGACCTCCCGGAGAGAAGGGCGAGACCGGGGACGTGGGTCAGATGGTAAGTGCGTCCAGGGCGCACCGGTCTGTCTCCCACTTCTGTTGTGGGCGCGGTTTGCGTTTCGTCTGTGCTCAACGGCTCTCCTTCCCCTAGGGTCCCCCAGGCCCCCCCGGCCCCCGAGGCCCCTCTGGATCTCCAGGCGCTGACGGACCCCAAGGGCCTCCGGGAGGAATCGGCAATCCCGGTGCCGTGGGAGAGAAGGTGACGCCCGCCCCTTCCTGCGGTAGCATCTGATGTGCGAGTGCGTGCAGGAGCCCCGGGGGTTTTGTGTGTGTGTGTGTCCCACTGCGGATACGGAGACACACAGGGCGTGCCTGGGCCATTCCTGTCGAACGCACTTAGACACTTAGCAGGTCTATGCGGGGGAGTTGGGGGATCTGACCCCTGTTCGCCGTGGCCTTGTGCACAATCCCCAAGCCACACAACCAGCAGCCGGCCCCGCCCCCTCTCCAGGATCTCCGATGGGTCTGCTTCTCTGTCCTGGAAGTGCTGGGGGTGGGGATTTGCTGTCCCCCTGGTGGTCAGTTCTGTGCTCTCGCGGCCCCGGGGGCCTCATCCGATCTGGCTGATTTTGGGGGGATGGGTCATGGGATGCCTCCGTGAGCATGGCGGGCTTCTGTGTGTGCACACGTGTGTGTGTGTGCCCATACAAGCGTGAGTGTGCGTTACTTCTAACACACGTACCCTACCTCCTTGGGACAAAAGGAACGAGACCGACATGTTTCCATTCGTTTGCATCCTCGTACATCGTTCCCAGAACTTTCTGAGTTCAGCCTGTTAAACTGGAAGAAATCCTCCGTCACTGCTCATTTTTTACGATACGAGCATTACCGGTCCTGCTAGTGGTGTCCTGCTAAGCCCACGGATTTGTGACACCTCCTGCTTCTGGTCGGAGGCGACTTCTTCTGGGCTCTGGCCTCCGCCGGGCGGCTGCACCCTTGACAAGCTCTGCCTTCTGTCGGCCTCTGCCCAGCCCTTCCTGCCTGTGCTGTCCCCCCGGCACTTCTGCCGGCTTCTCGTGATTCTCCCCCAGAGCTCACTCGGAGCGCCATCTGTGACGCTCCGGGTGCTGCGATCCCCTCCTCTGTGTGACCATCACAGCCTGCCCATGTCGCTTCTCCCGACACAGATGTGTCTGCCCTCTGATCCGGGGGCTGTCAGAGTGCAGTGACCACGCTCTCTCCCCGGGCCCCCACCGCTCGGGCCTGACAGCTGGGAGGACTTGCTAAGTGCTTGGAGCTGGGACCCTTAATCTCCAGGCCACCGTAATCATGTCCTCTTTCCTCCTCAGGGTGAGCCTGGTGAAGCTGGAGAGCCTGGCCTGCCCGGAGAAGGGGGACCCCCGGTGAGTGGACTTGGGGGCGGGGTGGGGGCTCAGCACCATGGTCCTCTGCTGGGTGGGAAGCTCACACTTGGCCTCAGTTTTCCCATCCATGCGATGGGCCACGTTTCCCCTCACGCTTGGCTCCTGGAGGAGCTGTAACAAGCTGGAGGGGGATGGGGGCGTGAGCACGCGTGTGCGTCTGTGTGTGCGAGCATGCCTGTGTGTACACGCACGTTCGTGTTCATAATCCTGTCCTCTGGGCCCAGCGTGGGGCCCCGTCAGGCGCTCGCCGTCCCACGCATGGGAACAGGGGGCCACGCCTGAGGCCAGCCCTGCGCTTCGGGAAGCGGAATCTGGCTCTGAGGCCACTGACGCTGGCCTTTCCCTCCAGGGACCCAAAGGAGAAAGGGGTGAGAAGGGCGAGTCCGGCCCTTCTGGTGCCGCTGGACCCCCTGGACCCAAAGGCCCCCCTGGGGACGACGGACCCAAGGGCAGCCCCGTGAGTAGCTCTGAGATGCTGGCGGGCTCTGGGCGCGGGTTACCCTCACGGTGCTGCTGTAAGGCCTGCTGACCGCTGTGGTCTGGGGTAACGTTTCTAAGTCTAGAGGTTTCCACACCAGCTGCCAAGCCAGGGCTGTGCAGGTGAGGAAGAGAGCTGTGGCGTGGGGGCTGTGGGGCCCCCCGCGCGGAGCCCGGGCAGCTTGCTGTCATGCTGCGTGAACAGCCGTCTGTGGGGGTGCCCCCTCCCATGGCCTGCCCTGGCTTTGCCTCCGGAGGGGGTTCTGCGCGTGGAACATTCTAGAAGCCTGAAGGTCTGGGTTCTGCCTTATTAGCCTGGAGCTCTGGGAGCAGAAGTGCGGGCGGGGCGCCTGTCTTCCGTGTGCGCAGAAGTGGGACGCTGAGCCTGTCCTGCCGGGGGTGGTGTGGCTGCGACGAGGTGTCGACCCCCTGGTGTCAGGACCGAGGGTGTTGCAGGGGTGGGTGAGGTAAGGTTGGGGGAAGCAGACGCAGCGGCAGCGGCTCAGGCGCTGAGGGCCTAGATGTGCCTGTTTTCATCCCTTTCAGGGCCCTGTCGGTTTTCCCGGAGATCCCGGTCCCCCTGGAGAGCCTGGCCCCACGGTAGGTGTTCCGGGCCCCCGAGCCCCTCACCCCCCGCAGCCCTGCCCCTGCCTTGGCCAGCCCCAGCTCTTTCTCTCGATTGTCTTCTGCGAACTCTCTTTGGGACACGGTGCTCTCCCAGGTGGCGTCCTGGTGGTGGTGGTTCTGGGGCACGGTCCTGCTTGAGCCCACCATACCTGCACCCCCCAGATGGACTTGGAGCCTCGGGGAGGGCCTAGGGATGCAGCGCATGCTGGTGTGCTACTCGGGCGCCATCAGGAGGCAGAAGGAACTTGCTCTTGTCCCCACAGGGTCAAGATGGCCCCCCTGGTGACAAAGGGGACGATGGTGAAGCTGGACAAACGGTGAGTCCCCTCGTGACCTCCGGGGACCCTGGCCCGGCTTTCTGGTGGAGGCTGGCGGGCACTTGGGGATTTGCAGCTTGCTCTGTTCACTTCTGAGAAAAACCCAAGCCCGGTTACCTTGTAGGATCAGCTCTAACCGTGATGGGGGCTGCAAGCCCCCTGTGGGCTCTGTTGAGAGCTAGGGATGCCGTGACCAGGGTTTGGCACAGGTCACCAGGGGGTCCACAACTGCCCCAAGCCCACCCACGAGCTTCAGCACGGCCTTATTTCTGCCTCATTGGGCCGCGCCTCTCTTCCAAAGGGCTCTGCCCGGCCAGCCCCCCGGGGCTGAGCTCACCCTAGACCTTACCCCTTATACCCGACACTGAGTTTCTGAAAGCTTGCTTCATGCTGAGTCTCTCTGGTCCTGAACCGCCCCAGTGGTCCTCCCCTTGGGGATGGACAGCCCAGCGTCCTCCCGGATTTCCCTCACCCCCGTCCTGCACCAACCAGCCAGATGGATGCTGGGCATGTCCTCCCCATGGGCCCGGCCTGGTGTGACTGGTTTCAGAGGAACAACTAGTAAAGAGAGCTTGGGGAGACCACTTGGAGGCCGGGACCCCCTGCCCCCTGGCCTGTGACTTGGGATGACCCTGGTCCTCCCTGTGCCTCGGGGGTCCACTCTGTAGAAGAGGATGTGTGCGGGGTGAGGGGTTTGTGGCCAGAGCTCGCCCCCCAGTATCCAGAGTAACTGCTGTGCGAAGAGAAAGTTCTCTCTTAAAATGCGGCCACTTGGGGTGCCCGGACGCTCAGTTGGTTAAGTGTCCGACTCCTGGTTTGGCTTAGGGCGCAGTCTCAGGGTGGCGCGTTCAAGCCCGGCATCGGGCTCTTTGCTCTGTGGGGGGAGTCTCTTGAGGACTCTCTTGTTCTGCCCGTCCCCTTGCTTGTGCGCTCGTGCCCGCCCCCTCAAATAAATAAATCTCCTAAAAAAACTAAGATCAAATGCGGCCACACTATAGATGTGAGCCAGGCTCCCCACACTGCCACAGCCCCAGCACGAGGCAGAGGCCAAGTACAGCCTAACTTCATCCGGGACCTCTCGCAGCGGCTGCACGGGAAGAGAGAGGCGGCCGCAGGGCTGGCCGAGGACAGAGGACACTGGGGACTCCTTGTGTGTCAGCCTCACACCAGCCCACACCCGCCATGCCTCTGACCGACCCTGATTCCCAAATTCTATGTTCTCTCTCTGACACCAGGGATCTCCAGGCCCTACTGGCGAACCAGGACCATCTGGGCCTCCAGGAAAAAGAGTGAGTGATCCTGCGACTGTCCCGGGCCGCCAGCATCTTGCAGGAGCCTCCCCCACCCCCTCCCACCCCCCGCCCCCCGCGCAGCCCCGCGTGCTCTCGGTGGTCCTGGTGGGCGTGTGCCACAGCCTGGCCACATCTTCAGCCCTCGTACCTGCTAGGTGCCTCACCCCTGCTTTGGGGAGAGGCCAGACACCATCAGTCATGCCCGGCGTGGGGAAAGGCGCCCACGAGGCCGGAAAGGCCTCACCCCCTGGGTCAGAACTTTCTCAAAAGTCTGAGCGGGGGACACGGTGTTTCTCTGCACGGGGAATACTGAGCCTTTGGCCAGTGTTGCAGGAAGCCGGCCCGTCCGGTGTGCGACTGGGGACAGGGCCCCAGCACTGCCGGCTGCCAGAGGTCCCCCTGCATAGACTGAGGTCTTTCCCAGAACCGGGGTCCCTGGGACTCATTCCGATGGCCTTTCCTGGCTGGCCAGGGCCCGGCAGCCCCCTCCCCAACCTCCTGGCCCTCCTCGCCCTCCCCGTGTGCCCCTTGAGCACAGGCCTGTTTCCCTCCAGACACTGAGCTCATCGCTCTGGCTTCCGCAAGCTGCTTCTCACACGCTGTTCCTTTGCTCTGTTCCAGGGCCCCCCAGGCCCCGCAGGCCCCGAAGGCAGACAGGGAGAGAAGGGAGCCAAGGTAACGTGCTTCTCTGCCTAGCCGTGACCACAGAGCTTCCAGAAGCTTCCCCGCCTGTGTGACGGCCCAGTGGGGTGGGGGGTGCAGAGGTGTGGACCCAGGACAGCCGTACGGGCATCCGGAGGCTCTCACCCCACACGGGGACGGGCCTGGGCACACGGGCCGTCGGTCCCTCCAGCCTGAGGGAAGGGAGGCAGGTGCCCTGTGCTTGACCTGCCGCCGCCCCCACGGTCGGAACAGAAGACGGGGCGTCTGCGCTGAGCTCCTCGCCCGCCGCCCAGGGCCTAGGGCCCTCGAGGGGCTGGTCCCTGTGACTCCCATGGCCCTGCCCCCTCCTTGAGCTGTCCTGTTGGGAACGGAGGCTGTGGCGGGAGCCATCCAGCCCCGTACGGGCCTAGGAAATGGTGGCCCTGTCCCCGCGAGCGCAGGGCCGCCCGGGAGGGCCGTGGGGGCCAGGATCGCTGGAGACTGGGAAACTCCGCTGGCTGAGGAAATCAGGGGACAAGGAATGGGACAGGACAGCTCCTGCACAGAATGCGGAGAACCTGGAGCAGCCCCAGCCGTCTGGGGGCATCTGGGGTCCTCGGGCCAGGGGTCCTGGCCCAGGGCGGCCACAGCCTCAAGCGTCTCTGTCCCTCTGTCCTTGCGCCCTGCAGGGGGAAGCCGGCTTGGAGGGTCCTCCTGGGAAGACTGGCCCCATTGGCCCCCAGGGGGCCCCCGGGAAGCCCGGGCCTGACGGCCTGCGAGGGATCCCGGGCCCTGTGGTGAGTGGACGGGGCTGGAGACGGGCGGTTGCTGCAGGGTTGCAGTGTGGGCACGGGGCACAGGGGCACGGGGGACACGGGGACAGAGCCCGTGGGGCTCGTGCTGACGGCCCCTTGTGTTTCAGGGCGAGCAAGGTCTCCCAGGCTCCCCAGGCCCCGACGGCCCCCCTGGCCCCATGGTGAGTGACGACCTCAAGCATGCTCCCGGGGAGCCGTGGGGAGGGCAGAGCGGGGGAGCACAGCTCTGACCCCGCCGTCTCCTCCTTCAGGGTCCCCCAGGACTCCCCGGCCTCAAAGGAGATTCTGGCCCCAAAGGCGAAAAGGTAAGAGAGGACCTGGGTGCCTCTGAGGCTGTGACTCGGGCCCCTCAGACACGCGGGGTTTCTAACTATCAGTCACCCAACTGGTCAGTGCCCGCCACAGGCTGGGGACGGGTCCTGGGGGTCTGAGAACCACAACCAGCCTGTGCCGCGTGGGGTGCTCCGTCACTGCCCTCGGCGGGGACCCCGGAGGCCTGCCCGCGGCTCCCGGCAGAGGGGTGTCCAGGGTCCGAGGAGCCGCCCACTCCGGACACGGTGGCCCGCTCTGGACACGGTGGCCTGGGATGCTTCTCTCAGGGCGAGGGCCAGGGCCCCACAGCAGAGCCAAGCCCACGCGCCTTCTCAGGTCTGGGGGACGTCTTCTGCTCACGTGGGTTTCCTGACACGTGTAAGGCACATCCACAAACCAGACAGTCACATCTGAGGGACGGAGGGGTCTGTTCCTTTCCACTCTGGTACCTGTCACCACTCAGCCTCTGAAGTAAGGAAAGCTGGAAACACCCTTCTAGAACTTTCTGCAGGCTCATATAAAACAAACACACGGCAGCCTCTGTCGGAAGTTTTTTTGAAAAAAATTGCAAATTATTACAGTATCTGAAATACTCAAGCTTTTTCTCACGGAGGTCCACAGAGTTTCCGTGCCCTGTAAAAAAAGGTGCACACTTTGACGCGTACACGACGCACAGAATCACTCAGGAAAACACCGTGTCCTCACGTTGGTCTGTACCTGGACCCACGTCTCCCCATCTCTCAAGGGGCGACGTTTACCACAGACCGTCCATGTCATTCCTGCGGCCTCGTCCCTTGACCTGCCTTTAGGCGCGCTCCCCCGCCGGGAGGAGTGGGCTGGTGTCTCCGTGGTTCCCGTGGCAGGGACTCGCTGCCCCGTCCAGCCGGCTCACGGGGTTGGCGGAGACACGCAGCCCCAGTGAGCGCCCCTTCCTGCCTTTGTCCATCGACAGGGTCATCCAGGCTTGATCGGACTCATCGGACCTCCGGGTGAACAGGGCGAGAAGGGTGACCGTGGTCTCCCCGGCCCGCAGGGCTCCTCTGGCCCTAAGGGAGAACAGGTGCGTGAGGCGGTAACCCCTCCCCCACCCAGTGCGGCCCCTCACGGGTGGTGAGTAGCTGCTTATAACCTGGTGCCCAGTGAACCTGAGGCCAGTTAGAGCTGGAAGGACGTCCTCACGTCCACCACCTCTGGATGGGAACAGCGGGGCGGCACCACCGTGGACTGGCCACCCGTGACTTCCTCCTTGGGGCCCCGCTGGGCCTCAGAGGGGAGGCTGGTTCACCCCGAGGCCTCGCAAAGTTCTCTGACCCAGCTGGCTGCCCAGGTCGCTGGCGAGGCTCGGCCCATGTTTGCCAGACACGGGGGCAGGGCCCGCGCCCTGACCCTAGATGTGAAGACGTGGCCCCAGACTTCCCCGAAAACCACAGCGCTGCAAACCTTAGCCAGAGACCTCCTCCCCGCCCTGCACAGTGAGCCACTGGACGTGGACTCCGTGGTCAGGGGAGGGGTGATGTGTGCCGTGGAGGTGGGCGGGGGCATGTGGCCGGCCCGCCGCGTCTGTGCCCCTCCCATGTGAGGGCTTCGTTTCAGACAGAAATCCCTGCCACCCAAGGTGCGCGTGCCCTTTTCGGTGCCCCCGCCGGGCCACGCCTGACCGCAAGGGGACCGGTCTCATGGGGTAGGCCAGGGAGGCAGGGGGTGAAGTGGGACCCACATGGGACCCTGTACGGTCCTGTGGGGTCCTCGGGAGCCCTGCCCCACACGCTGGCATTCTCCCTGCGGCGTCGGCCACGTCCTGCGCTGGTGCCGTCCAGGGCGTGGCAGCCCTGTGACCTCGGGAATTTGGAAGATGTCCCGGGTGTCGGCCCCCAGTATAAGCACCGCTCTGTGCCCTCACCGCAAGCCGTCCCTGCAGCGTCCGTGGTGGGAGGTGCTGGCTGGAGACTGTCTTGGATTCTGTCGGCGATGAGCTGCCCCAGGCCCCAAGGCGGAGGGGAGGGGAAGGGCACCTGCTCTCGGCCTCCCTCTGCCCGGCTGTCCCTTCAGCCCCAGGGGAGGGCCGTGTGCAGTTGGGTTCTAGGCGGAATGAGCCTTGGGGCGCCCTTACAGCCATGGTGCCGGGTGTGAAAACCAGCGCGAGTCACCGGCTGCACCCGCTGGCCTGGCCTGCGCGGACCGAGGGTCTGATCGGAGGCCACGAGCTCCAAGTAGGGAGAAGCGTATGGAGCGGCAGGCAGGCAGCGCAGACTGGACCCCGGGACACTCTGTGTGTCCTGCGCTGGGGTTGGGGAGACCCACACTGTGAACGGGAAACAAGGCGGGACCAAGCCAGCCCCTGGGTGTGGAGCTTCTGAATTTCCAATTGGAGCGTTCGCAGGGATGACAACACACAGTCCCCTCCCCGCGGCCCTGAAGACGGGCCGGCCCGGGCAGCCAGCCGGGGGTGATCAGTCTCCTGGAGTGTGTTCGGGCCCCACCAGGCCCCGTGAGGAGAGACGGCTCCCCTCCACGGCAGCCGGCCCCTCGTCAGGGGGCGTCTGTTGGGGGACAGACCAGGAGCGTGGAGAGCCGTGGCTTCGAGGCAGGAGAGTGTGTCTGTGACCCTCGTGTGACGTGTGACTGTGTTTTCTGCTCCTTTTCAGGGCATCACTGGACCTTCTGGCCCGATCGGTCCCCCGGGCCCTCCCGGCTTGCCGGTGTGTATCTGGGAGGGGTGGGTGGTCCCGTGTCATTCTGGGGAGAGCAGGGAGGCAGGCGAGCCTGGGCCATGGGCCTCTGCGCGGCAGGAGGATTACAGGACGGCCGGGAGCCCCAGGTTGGGCCCACCACCGAGTGGCCGTGAGGCCCGGGGTGGATTTGCCCATCCTTCCCACATCGGGGCCCCAAGCAACAGAAGCAGGGAAGGGGGGGTCTCTGGGCCCCGGTTTCAGGCGGCGGAGGGGGGGGGGGCATTTCAGGAGACATGATGTGGTGCCACAGACATCCCGGGCAGGGTGAGGGAGTTGTCCCCATCAGCGTGAGCGGGACTGCCCGTCCCAGACGAGAAGGGTCAGGGACTACCCAGTGCGGGGTATCCCCCACATTGCTGGGGCCCCTGGCATGCCAGAGCCGTCCTACAGGGCTGGGAGCCCCCACCTGCCCCTCCTGGGCCCAGCCCTGGGTCCCCGAGGCCCCGGGCGGCCCCGCAGTCCGCGCTTGCTGCTGTTCCTCTGACCCCGGCCGCCGAACTGTGCTTTCCCGGCTGGGGGCGCGCGGAGCAGGGGGATTGGGCTCAGACAGGATTGTCCTCTCCATGTGGCCGAGTGCCCCGCCCTGCCCCCGCATCAAGCTAGTGCAAGCCCCACTCCTGGGAGAGGGGATTCGGGTGCGTGCTGGGGCTGAAGAGCCGGTCAGGCCTGAGCAGGACAGTGGGCCAGGGGGACGCCCGAGGATGAGCTGATGTTGTCCCCCACTCTCTACAGGGTCCTCCTGGGCCAAAAGGTGCTAAGGGATCCTCGGTAAGTGCTGCGTGTGCCCCAGATGGGCCCCTTCCGCCCGGGGAGGGTGTGTCCCCCTCGGTGAGAACCACCCCGCGCCTCCTCCACCCTTGACTGGCGGCAGCACTGTCCCCCCGGCTTCTCCAGCACCGACCGTCCCGAGCGCGTCCCCCACCAGTCGCGACAGACGCGGCCTGCGGTTCTTGCCCCCCACTTTAGCAGGAAGGTGCCCCCAAGTCCCCATCTCGGGGCATCAGTCTCTTCCATCTGGGACTGGGGACGGGAGGGTCCCCGCCGTCCTTCTCCCTGGCACGTTCGACTTTGCCCCTCGTGGTCTCCGCGCCGGTCCCCGCGGATCGTCCTGGAGCACGGAGGGGGTTTAAGTCACAGCAGGCCTCGGTGATGACCGTTGGTCTTTTCTTTTTCCCAGGGTCCCACTGGCCCAAAGGGTGAGGCGGGCCACCCAGGTCCCCCCGGCCCACCGGTGAGTAGCCTTCGAAGACTTGAAAGTCAGGAGAGGGCTCTCCCGATGCTGAGGCCGTGGTGGGAGTGTCTGTGTGTGCTGTTCACTTTCTAGAACTTGGTGGAGTCCGGGGCCGGGAGGGAGGGAGAGACTGGGTGTGTGCATGCCCGTGATAGCGGGCAGCCCCCAACAAGGCCCCCGGGGCATGGGTAGGGGCCGTGATGAGCCCGACTGTGGGACACCCTCCACGGGTCCCCCCTGCTCGGCCCAGCAGCCTCTCGATTCCCGTCTCTGTCCTCGGCTGGGGCTCCCACACCGGCAGGCATCCGTGTGGCCCCACTGCGTGTGGCCCCAGGCTGGGCTGTGGGGCAGGGGAGAGCGGGTCGCTTTGAGCCCGGCTGAGGCTCGAACCCCAGGCCACGGCCGGGAGGAGGGCGGTGCACGTGCAGGGAGGCCTGGCGCCAGGGCTGGGCGTGAGGTGCCCCGGGGCAGGAAAGAGGGAGGAAAAGCATGCGGGGGTGACGGGCGTCTGCGGCCAGGACGTGGGGCCCCGGCCGCCCTGGTGCTGCTCCCATCGGGACCCACCCGGTCCTGTGCACACGCAGGGCCCCCCCGGCGAGGTCATCCAGCCGCTGCCGATCCAGGCGTCGAGGACCCGGCGGAACATCGACGCCAGCCAACTGCTGGACGACGCGGCGGGCGAGAACTACGCGGACTACGCGGACGGCATGGAGGAGATCTTCGGCTCGCTCAACTCCCTGAAGCTGGAGATTGAGCAGATGAAGCGGCCGCTGGGCACGCAGCAGAACCCCGCCCGCACGTGCAAGGACCTGCAGCTGTGCCACCCCGACTTCCCGGACGGTAGGGGCCTGCGGCGCCCACGGGGGCTGGGCACGGGGCAGCCTGTGCCGCGGGAAGGTCACCGCCTCCGTGTCCCCGTCTGTGCCGCGGGCTGCCCGGGCATCTCCCCTGGAAGCCGATGGAGGCATCGCGGGACGTGACCGGGTCCTGGGAGGCCAGGGAAGGAGGGCAAGGCTTTGTGGGGGCACAGAGCCCCGTTCTGATCCGGCCTTAGCCGCTGTCCCACGGGTGACCCTGAGCCTCGTGTCACGCTTCCGTGGAAAGGGGGCCAAAGCCCTGCCTTTCAGAGGAAGCAGGAGGGCATCGCGTGCTCCACGGGCACAGCCGGCATCGGCGCTGTCAGCAGGGTCCGTGTCAGACCTGGAACGGATGTCCGTGTCGGGGTGCGCTGGGGCCGGTGCTCTGGAAACCGGACTAGCCCCCAACCAGAGCCACTCCCGTCCTCACTGCCCTAAGCCACACGCAGCCGGCCTCTGAAGTATAGCGCCCTTGGCCGGCTTTGCCCCCCGGGACGTGGGAGCAGCTTTCCTCCCTGGCCGCGGGGCTGTCCCCGCTCCCGGTCCTCACTCAGCCTGGGGGGCGAGAGCTTCCGACGCCGACCCACCGAGGTGGCCGGCCCACCCTCCCCTGCCCTCCCCTGCTCACTGCGGCAGGGGCGCCGTGGCCCCCACCGTCCAGCTGGGCCCTCGGGGATGGGTCTGCCGTGGCTCTGGACGCAGCACGGAAAGCCGCGTGCGTCCGACGAGCCCGGGGGAGGCCTGTGCCGGCGGCCCGTGTGCCCGGCCGGCCGTGTTCTCCACTGGGCTGACGGGTTGCGGCTGCTTCTGCATCCACGCGGGGAGCCGCTCACGATCTCTGTCCGCCATCCAGGAGAGTACTGGGTGGACCCGAACCAGGGGTGCTCCAGGGACTCCTTCAAAGTGTACTGCAACTTCACAGCCGGAGGGGCCACGTGCGTCTTCCCCGACAAGAAGTCCGAGGGGGTGAGTGCCTGCCTCCCCGGCTGCCTTCCCGTTGCGGCAGGGCCGGGTTCAAAGCCACGGTTTCTCCCCCAGAAGCAGACCTGAGCTGTGGGGCGGGGTGGGCGCAGCCTGGAGCGGTGGCCGGGGAGGGGACGGCCGGCCCCACGTGGAGATTTCAACCACGGGGCGCTCAGCTCCTTCCTGACACGGCCCCGCAGGTCTGTCCCCAGACCCACCGGGATCCATGCGGGTGCCTCGGGGGCAAGTCCACGGCCCCCCCGATGCACGTTCGCCTTGTCCTCGGGGTCCGCTGACGTCTGGGCACCCTCCTGTCCCTCCCAAGGGCAGCATGTGTGTCCCAAGTCTGCTCTGTGTGGGATGTCGGTCACGAGGTTCTGATACTGGGTCGGGGGAACAGCAGCTAATGGTCCCTTCCGTGGGCGAGTTTGTGTGTGTGCGGATGGGAGTGGACGTGAGGGGGGACACACGTGGGGCCGGTGTGTGTGTGCGTGTGGACGGGCAGGGGGACGTGGGCTGCTTTCCCCTTGGGCGCAGGACAGCTGAGGCAGACAAGGTCTCCAACTGCAGGATGACCGTGACGCAGTGGCCTCTGCGTGGGGCCTGTGCAGACCCCACGATGCCCCGAGGCGGCCGGCTGTCCAGACAGGTTGTAGCTCGGTGCAGGAGGAGTCGGGCCTCTTGTGGTCTGCAGGGGTGCCGTTCCCTCACCCCTACATCTCGCCGTCCCTGCGGGGAGCTCCAGCACCCTGGACAGAAGGCCTGGCCACGGGGCAGGGGCTCCGCCGTGACGGGCACGATGTGGGGACCGCTGTGTTCTGTGCGCGCTCCCCGACCAGAAGCCCTGGTCACTCGGACGCCCACAGCACACAGCCTGATGCTCAGAGAGAAAACGCAGGCCTCGGGAGCCTCCTGCTTGACAGAGCCCCGGGAGGAGATTTGGGTGGAAAAGGCGTTTTTTATCTTTTCTTATGACTGGCTGTCGCCAACACGTGGCCTTGTTGCTGGAGGATTAGTGGGCGCCCCAGGAGCCCGAGCTGGTGGTGTCGGCGGGCGGACAGCAGGCCGGGGGCCGAGTGACCCCCACCGCTCCGTGCTCTTCCTCGGGCCCAGCCCCCTGAGGGGAGGGACCCTCTGCCGGCCACCGTGCCTGTGCCCCGGTTCCCAGAGGAGGCATGTGTTATCTGAGCGCGGACATGGCGTGCCCGGAAGCACACGCAGGAGGGCGGCTGGGCCTCTTTCTCTCTCTACACGCGACCAGCTCAGAGGGGAGCCCAGGGGGACTGAACAGGGAGTCAGGCTCCCGCCTCCCCCAGGGCACGACCAGGACCGAGCGGAGCAGAGGGCCTGTGGGCCCGTCCACCGTGCTCCCTGGCTTTGTGGCGAGGGGCTCCCTGTTCCTGCTGCTGGAGCCCGCGGCAGGCCCTCCTCCTAGAGGGGGTCATGGGTTCCCTCACGGGCCCCACAACACGCCTGAGCCTGCTCGGTGCTAGGCCCGTCCTCGGGAACGGCGCCGGCCCGTGCCCAGCGACCCCCTAGTGGGAGCCCCCCTTCTGGGCAGAGGCCGTCCGTCCCGATGACGATCAGCATCCTGCTGCGACCTCGGGAGGCCCCTCCCACCACACAGCCACGCAGGACACGCGCATCAGATGAGACCCCACGAGGGGGCGGCCGCGGGTCCTTCCCTCGGCCGGTCCGTGCACGCCGGCTCCTCCCGTCCCCAGTGCCTTCGGCACCCGGGCACGCATCCCCCGCTCACTGTTCCGAAGCCGCGGCCCCGCACGAGAGGCCGGGTGTGCACAGACGTGCGAGTCGCAGGCGGCTGGCCTCCCCCAGGCCTCAGTGCAGTCCGGCCCAGGGCGAGCACCCCGACCCCGCGGGAACCCCCTCGGCCATGGGGGGGCGAGGTCAGGCGGGAGAAGGCGTGTTTGCAGGTGGGGGGGCGCTCCTCGCGGCGGCGGGAGAAGTAACGCTGTCCTTCTGTTTCTCTCCCTCCCCCGCCCGCTCTGCGTTTAGGCCAGGATCACTTCTTGGCCCAAAGAAAACCCGGGTTCCTGGTTCAGTGAATTCAAGCGCGGTAAACTGGTAAGGCCGCCTCTGGCTTCCCGCAGTCGCCCTTCACACGCGTCCGTTCCGTGTCTTACAGAGTAAAATGGCCCGCTGGCCCAAAGAGCGGCCTTCCACCTGGTATAGTCAGTACAAGCGAGGGTCCCTGGTAAGTGGCCGCCGGGACGCTGCCCGCTTGCCGCTCGGCCTGGCTCTCGGCTCTGCATGGCACGCGTGGCCGCCGTGCGCCGCACCTGCTCTCGCCCCCTCGGCTGAGCCGCTCCACGGCGCGGGACAGCCAGACTCCGCCTCGGCGCCCACGCCCGCCGTCCCCCGATGAGCGCTCGTCCGGCCTGGGAGCCGGGGGATGGGAGCCGGGGGACAGATTTCCAGTCCGGCCTAGTATAGGAGCTGGGTGCCCAGGGCATGGCCAGGAGTGGGAACCAGACACTGGGAGCCGGAGGGTGCTCTCCTGCTCGGTCCTAGTGGCCAGGTCAGATGACACGGGTCCCAGACCCCTAAACCGAGCTCTTCCCAGGAAGGGGGCCACGGAGGCCACGCCCCTGCAGCTGCCGGGAGGGGGACCACCCTGATGGCCCGCCTGGCCGTGGGCTTCTTGGCGCACCCACGAGCCTCGGTTAGCCCCGGCTGTAACTCCTGGGGAGCCGCTCTCAGTAATCCGTCCCAGAATCGGAGAGACGCAGGCATCCCTTGAAGGAAGCGAAGGGGATGTTCTGTTGCCGGCCGGAGACAGCCGGTCTGCGCTCCTTCATGCCAGGCCCGAGGCTGACCTGCCGGCTCGGGCACGTTGCCCTGACCGTCCCAGGGGTTTGATCTGGGCCCTGTGCCCTCTTTCTAGCAAGTGGAAGGGCCAAAGGTCGAGGTGGACGTGTCGCAGGCACCTGACTGTGCTCCTTGCCTTCGCGTCGTCAGATCTGGTCGTCCCCCACTCTGTGCCCTGGGAGGGGTCCTTCGTCACCTAGAAGCCGTGCTGTGGGAGCTCCGCGACCTCCCACCTGACCAGCCGCCGTCCATGCGGGCACCGTGGCCCTCTCGGGAGGGACTTCCACAGAGGCCGGGCCCCCAAGGACTCCCGGAGCGGGGCCTTCCTGCCAGCTTTGCCCCGTCCCGCCTCTCGAGGCCCCTCACTCTGCGGCCTCCGGCCCCTCGTGGCTGCCGGCACCGCCCACGCTCTGTGTCCTTGACTCTAAGCCGCTCCAGCTTCTCCCAGACCCACTGGGGGGCCGCGCTCACCTCGCCACGCCTGTGGGGACGCCCTTCCGTGTCTGCGCGGCCGGCGGGCGCCTCGCCTCTTCCTGCCCTGCCCTTCCTCCTCCCTCCACCCCTGCTGCGCTCGCCCCGGAGAGAGCAGCCGCGCACAGAAGGACGCCGCGGACGCCCCCGCGGTGCAGGCTGGGCCCAGCGAGCCGGGTGCTGGTGCCCGTGAGGGCGGGTCGGGCACGCTGGGGTCCTGGACAGAGACAGCCGGGCATCCCTCGGGGCACCCCGCACCTCACACAGAACACCCGCTTCCCACCAATGACTGGGGAGTCGCCTCCCATCTCTGTCCCATTTCAGACCTGACACCGAGCTTGGAGGCAGAGGTTTCCCCCAGGGGAAACCACCTTCTCCTTTGGGTTTTCCTGCTGCCTTATTTCTAGCTCTCTGGGACCGTCCTGGTGGACGGGACGCAGAGGCAGGTCCTGTCCTGAAGAAACAGGCCTCTGCTCTGGTCGGGGCCGCTCTGGCCGTAGCCCAGGAACACGGGCGTGCAGAGCCGCTTTCCCCGGGAGGGTGGGGTCCAGCCCCGGGGGCCTCAGGTCCTTCTGTGTCCCTGCTGCATGCATGGCCTGTCCCCTGCATGCATGCTTCTCCCAGTCAGTCGAGTGTCCTCCCAGGAGCGCCTGATGGCCCGGATTGCTGGTTGGTATTCGGTTTTCCTCCCCAGGGTCTGACCGTGAACTGTGCGGTCACTGCGGACAGAGCTGCTGCTGGGTGGCAGCACAGTGTCCTCCCGGCCCTGGTGGGTAGGGACAGGGTCGCCGGCCGGGCCCCCGCCTCCACGCCGGCTAGTTCTGCGGACGAGTGTATGAGCGAGCGGACAGTATGGGCCTCGATTTGCCCTGGTGTGTCCGGCGCGGCCTCCACTGATGCCCAGAAACAGCGGGGCGCCCTCTGCCTCCCACGGGGAGGCTGGCAGAGCACGGAGGCGGGGAGGGGGCCGAGCCTCATCCGGGGGAGGGCAGGCATCCATGTGTCCTGGCCGTGTCTGGCTGTTCCGGAAGCTGGAGTCTGCAAGGATGCGGAAAGTGAGACTCACCTCTGGGGACGCCCTGAGCCCTCCCTGCGCCCCTGGAGCTCAGGAGCCTGTTTGTGGGGAGCCGGTGACGCCAGAGAAGGCCTTTGAGAATGGGACCGTCATTTCCTAATGCCCTGCTCTGGGCTTGCCATCAGGGAGTCCTGGCCCCAGAGTGCCCCCCGCTGCCCCGTGTGGCCTGGGCACCCCTGAGTCCCTGCACTCAGGCCAGGAAGGCCTGCTCTGCTGTCCTCTGGGTTCTGGGCCCCGGAGAGGCAGGAGCGGCCTTTCGCGCCGTCTTGGGGCTCCCTCGTCCTTGCAGGAGGGCGCCCGGTCACCCTACCCTGCAGCTTGTGGCCAAATGGCTCAGGCCCCTCTTGTTGCCGGGACGTCCCAGCACCCCATGCGTGCCCCTACCCGGCCCAAGTTACCCCCGAGGCCCCCTGCCCTCTCTGTCTGCACTGCTCACGGCTCCCTGGCCAGGGCACCTACCAAATGTTTTTCATCTATTACCATAATCTCAAGAGATCCTTCCTTTAGCCGGCCTCTGGGTATGGCGACAGGAGCTCTAGGCCGAGTCTCTGCCCCGAGGGTGCTCATGGTCTGGGGAGGGCTGCAGACCAGGAGGGCCCTGTAGCCCAGGAGGGAAAACAGACAGTGAGCCAGGCCGGGGTGGGGAAGGGCACCTGACCCGGGCAGGCCTCCTGGAGAAGGCGCATGACCTGAGCCCTGGACGAGTAGGGTCCAGGCAGGTCAGGAGGGCAGGTGGGCTGTGTAGGTCTCAGAAAGAAATGCGGTGCGTTTCACTCCGTTTCGGGGAGCCCCCGAGAGAGCCAGTGTGTTCTGGCCTCGGGGACTGGGTATGTGGCGCATCCCCAGGGCGGTGCCCTCGTTCCAGCTCGCCTTCCGGAGGAGACAGCACGTGGACGGAGATCGTAAAGGCTGGGCCGCGAGGAGGGTCCCGTCCCCTCCCTGCTGAGCGCCGGCCCTCCTGTCCCCCCAGCTCTCCTACGTGGACGCCGAGGGCAACCCCGTGGGCGTGGTGCAGATGACCTTCCTACGGCTGCTCAGCGCCTCGGCCAACCAGAACGTCACCTACAACTGCTACCAGTCGGTGGCCTGGCAGGACGCCGCCACGGGCAGCTACGACAAAGCCATGCGCTTCCTGGGCTCCAACGACGAGGAGATGTCCTATGACAACAGCCCCTATATTCGCGCCCTGGTGGACGGCTGTGCTGTGAGTGTCGCACGCGGCGGCGGGGGGCGGGGGGCGCGCGGGGCCTCTGCCTTCATCCCTCAGGCGAGGGTGCGGGCCTGGGAAAGCAGAGCCCGGACAGGAAGGCCAGGGAGGCGGGTCCGTGGCCCCGGCCGGCTGTGACGCGGGACCGGTGTCCGTCTGGCCTGGATGAGAGAGTGTCTCCTCAGGGCCTTCCCGAGCGGCCGGGACACGCACTGTGCTGGGCGGTGGCTGCGGGTTCGGGGCTGGCACCTGCCCCCGAGCTAGCGTGGCCGTGCTAGGTTGTGCCCAGGCCCCGTGCGCCCGCCAGGAAGGGCCGTTCCGCTCGCCGGCCTGACTGGAGGCTTGCTCAACCCGCACGGCCCGTCGGTGCCGGGGCCGCGTTCACGCCTCGGGCCCCGGGCCCCGGGATGCTTGCCCTCCTGTGCACCCCACCTGTGGCCTCCCAGAGCGAGGCCAGGGTCCCCACCGAGGGTCAGCTCCTCGGCTCTGTGCCTCTGGACGGGGGCTCTGCCTTCAACCCGGGGGGTCAGAGCTGCGTCCTCGTGTCCTGGGAGGTATTTAGGGTGCAGCCATGAACCAGGGGGTCCGGTCCCATTGAAACCCTCAGGCATGTCCCTCGTGTGGCCTTTGAGAGGCTGGAGGTGGGGGCTGCCTTGTGCGTGTGTCTGTGAGTCTTTCTGTCCCACCTCAACGTCTGTCCTCCGGTTCTGGACTCAGAGGTTCTGTCCGTGGTGGCCAGGCCAGCTCCCGTGGGGACAGGGCCAGCGTGGGCTCCAGCCCCACTCTGTGTCCAGGGCCGGCCCCTCGCAGGGCCTCCCTCTAGGCTGGCACACAGGGCCCGTCCCTAGAAGGTGCCGTGCTCTCCCCGTGTGGCCCGGAGGCTCTCCCGGACACTCTCAGCACCTGTTCCAGCCCGCGTCCTCCCCGCACATTTCCGGGTGGACCGCATCATCTGAGATGTCTTCTTGTTGGCCTGGCAGTCCCACCCTTCGTCTCCCACCCCACTTTTTGAACGAACAGCCGGAGCGTCTCTCAGAACTGGTCCCAGTGTGTCCCAGGCCAGGGAGAGGCGTCCCCGAGCCCTGAGCGGCCACCCTGGGCTTGCGGGAAGCCAGTGCTCCTGCCTCGGGGTTAGTGCTCCCTGCTGCTCCCAGACCCGCGTGCGTGCGAGGTGACGGTTTTCCCTAATGTCTGCTGAGGCTGTCTGGGGCTGTCCGGCCAGGCCAGAGTGTCATGGACGGCTCTGCGGGGCTTCTGGGTCCCGCGGAAACGGGAGCGCACAAAGCTGCCCAGTAGCGACCAAGAGCGGAACCCGGGCTCACCACTTCTGTCCTGCCTGGCTGGGGCCCTTGGACGGGGCAGCCCCCTCCAGCCCTGGGGAGCGCTGTTCCTGCTCCCTACCCCAGGGCCACCTTGGGGATGATGGGAGAGGCTGCCCAGAGCGCAGGGTTCCCCGGAGCACCCTGTCCCTCCTCCCTGCTCCCCTGCATCCTGGGGTTTGTGTGGGTCCGTCCTTGGGTCTGACTGTGGAGTGAGCGGGACTCATCCCCGTTTGCAGCAGAGGAGTCCGACCCCCTGGTTAGGGGTCCAGACACACCGGGGGAGGGGCCTTCGCCGCCGGCATCTGGTCGCGCTTCTGACACCCACCCCAAGCTGTGTTGAGAGGGTCGTGAGGCAGCAAGTAGAATTTTCCCGGTGTCTCTGCCTCCAGAGGAGAGGCAGGACCCCGGGGCCTTGAGCCCGGCTCGGAGCGTCCCGGCTTCTGTGGCAGGAAGGGAGACACTCTGGTGCCAGTACCCGCCTCCTGGTGAAGCGAGCCGACGGGTTCTCCGGAAGAAGGGAGGCTTCCCTGCGAGGGATGCTGGGAAATGCCTCTCGGGAGTCGGGAGCCCCCAGCGGGGAAAGGGCCGGCCGCCCCTGGCTCCGGGCTCCAGCTCACACACACCCGTCGCCCCAAGGAGCTCCTTGGGAGGAGCCTGACGCCCCGGCTCCTGCTCATCACAGAAGCAAATCCCGGAGCCCCCGGGGGTTCCCAGCAATGCTGCCCAGCTCAGAGCCCCACTCCGGTCTCTGCCGTGGGCCAGCCCAGGGTCCAGCTCCCGTCTTCCTTGACCCCAGAGCCAAAGGCCTTCCTTCTCTGGCCCTGTCTCCTGGTGGCCTGGGTGTGCTGGCAGAACGCTAGCCTCCACGCACCAAACGCCTCTAGGGTCCCTGCGGGTTCCGGGGAAGAGCTGCAGGTTGGGTCTCCTCTTTAACTGCAGAAGCAAAATCCGAGGTCGGGAGAGGTCCGGTGAGCTGCCCAAGGCCCTCAGGATATGGCAGAATGCGGTCTCCCAATGCCTGCCCCCTTCCCACCGTAGTCCATTTCTGGTTGAATGCCTCCCTTGACCAGCAGCTCACTACCACCTGGGGCAGTCCTGGCCGTGACCGCAAAGTTTCAGTGTTAAGAAGATCTTCTGGGAATTGAGCTGAAACTCTCTTGCCCATCACGTCTACCTCTCATTCCTGCTTCTGCGTCTTAAGTCGGGCAGAGCAGACGTGACTCCAGACCAGAGTTCCTTGGCCTTTGCATCTTCGGGGTGTGTGGAGTTGGGCTGGGGGCTTTGTCTTCATCATAGGGTGTTCAGTAGCGTCTGTGGCCTCGACCCCCCCAGAGGTCAGTCCCCCACCTAGCTGTGACAACCCCAAATTCCTCCAGACACAGCTGCTCGGCCCTCGCCTGGGGGAGCTGCCATCCTTCCAAAAGAACAAAGATTTGAGGGCAGCCCAATGGCCCCACTTTGCTCAGAGGTGGAAGGACCCAGCTCCTTCTTCTCCACCGTGGGGTCCAAAGAAGCCAGCGCTGCTGGCCAGGAGCCTGAGACCGAGCCCCAGCACGGCTGCGATCCAGGCCCCGATCCCGCCCCAGAAAGCAGCGGTGCACCCGCACTCCTGAGAGAGTACTGCTGGGCAAGGGAGGGTGCCCGGCTCCGTGGCGGTCATGTCCGAGCTCCACCATGGTCCTCTGAGCCTCCCTGGAGGCCGTGGCGAGGTTGAGCTAAGGGTGACTCGAGACACTCATGGAGGTAAAACAGACCGTCTGAGCAAGGGGCTCACCGCAGCACGCCGCGCCCTCCCTCTGCCGTCCCTGGCCCTCTGCCTCAGTTTACCCAGTACTCCTCTAGACCGGGGAGTGGGTCAGGTTCCCTCCTCTTCTCACACTTGTGAGCGTGCAGTCTTCTTACTTCTGGGTGGGATTGCCAAGGGCAGGGCCGGCAATCCACCGTTACTGTCTCAGAACTCTTCATTTTGAACAAGGAGCCGGGGCTCGGGTGTGTCCCGGCGGAGCTATGTTCTCTGTAGCTGGTCCCGGTGGGGTTGCCATGGGGTGTCCCAGCTGGCAGGGGCGGGCGTGGGTCTAGGGCTGCGGGGAGGGCTGAATGGGATGTTAGGTGGGGAGGGGCGCTGCCTGCCCTGGTCGGGCACGTCTCCCTCCCTCCACCTGCCCGGACAGATGGCGCAAACCCACTTTCTCAGCGGCTGGCCATGGGCACATGGGCGTGGGAGCCCAGGAGCGTGGGGCGGGGGAGGCTCAGCCCCGCGAGGTGGCCCCACCCCCACACCCCACCCCCCTTGCTGACGGGTGACCCTCTTCTGTTTCCTAGACGAAGAAAGGCTATCAGAAGACCGTTCTGGAGATCGACACGCCCAAGGTAGAGCAGATACCAATCGTGGACATCATGTTCAATGACTTCGGTGAAGCGTCACAGAAATTTGGATTTGAAGTGGGGCCGGCTTGCTTCCTGGGCTAGGAGCCACGAGCCCGGCCCCCAAGAGCAACCTCGTGACCTCAGCGCGCCGTCTGCGGGCGTCCTGGACAGTGAAGGCCCCTCGTCCCTCCCCTGACCTCGTCTGCGCCCGGCTCCGCACCGAGCCAGACCCCAAACCCACAGAGAGCAAAGGGAAAGAGCCGAGTCCCCCACCCGGAGCTGAATCACATGACCTAGACAGCCCACAGCCCCCGGGTCCCACCGCCGCGTCAGCCCCGTTCTGTCCCCACCGCACGCCACGGGGACGACGAGGCCACACTTGTCGCCGCCGCGCCGGCCGATCTGTCTGCATAGAGAGGCCGCCGGGCCGGGGCGTGAGGCTGCAGGATTTGGAGATCAGTTTTTTTTTAAAAATTCAACTTGAAGATGTGTATTTCCCCCGACCTTCAAAAAATATTCAGAGGCAAGCCTCGTAAAGGTCACCCCCTTCCAGCCAGAGCCTCTGTTCTCAGCTACACGATCCATTCATGGGCCAAATGTCATTCTGCACGTGCCTTTCCGATGGATTAAAGGTGCTTTCGTCTTTGTGAGTTTTAAGTAAATATTTGTATTGTTTTGTCATACATGTTCAGTGTCCCCGACTTTCAATCACGCATGTCAGCCCGGCTTCAGTCCCACTGGGAGGCTGGGGAGGGGGGTGGGCGTCCAGTGCCGGTGAGGAAGGGGCAGCCCCGCCCCCACCTGGCCAGGAACGTGCAATAAGGTGGAGGTCCGCCCAGGGCGCCAGGAGGCCGCGCTGCTGTTTGAACAGTGGGTGCCCGGACCCCTTTTCAGATGATTTTTTGATGAGCTCTAGATTTTTTTTATTTTTTTTGGAGAGGAAAAAAAAAAAGAACTTGATGCTTTGCCTTTCCTACATGCACTTAGATTAAATCGCGGGCATAAATTAATTTTAATTGCTTCCTTTCCCCGTTTTTCTCCCCGCGGAGCCTGATGGGAGGGTGTCCCCCAGAGTGGGGAAACCACATTCTGTAGATGATCATTAAATGAAAATTGGTGCTCACTTTTACCCTTTTCCTTTGTGGTGCTATCTGTTGAGATCTCCTTGAAAGGGGACCCTGGGGTCACCTGGCCGTGCCTCCTCCCCCCACCTCTCTTGGTCCTGGGCTCAGCCTGCACGGGGCATGGGTCCCTACCGAGGACGGAAGGGTGGGCGCTCGCCACCGTCCTTCCCGCTGGCCCACGTGCTTCTGCGCCCCGAGACCGCGGCGAGGCCCATGGCTAGCGTTACGTTGTGCTTCTGTGATTGGAGAAAACACACCCATGGTCGAAGATGCCGCCCGCGCTGTCCGCCGTGTGCCGACGAGCAGGTCGTCTTCGGTTTGCCGAACGTTTGGTGCTAATTTCTGTTTGTGCTCGGAACTGAGCTGAAGCCGCATGTGCAGACGGGGAGATGTGCAATGAACTCGGGGGGTCTCTCTGGGGCCGCTGGCGGGGGCTGCTCCCCCGCACCTGAGCAATCTGGATTTCCACCTGCAAGCGTCAGCCGGCCTGGAACTGGGGGCTGGGGGGCTGCTTCACGAGCGAGGGCCGGGGGGCCGCCTTCTGCGGACGGAGCGCCCGAGGGACCGGCCAGGAAGGGCTGCCCCTCACTGTGAAAAGCAACGCCCTTTCCTTCCGTGCTGGGGGGAGCGGGTGGGGCCCCCGGGCCCTGCTCGGCCCCCTTGGGAGCCGCTGTGACCCGCAGTTCTGGTGCTGTCCTCTGCCCGCCGGGCCGCCCTTCCCACTGGGGAGACCACAGCAGAGCCCCCCCTCAGGCGTCACGAACACCCGCTAGTATTTCCCGCATCCCCGTGGACATGGAGTCTCGCTGTCGCCAAAGAGAAGTCTGGCTCCGAGGTTCTCCCGAGCCCAGGAGGCTGACACGTGCCAATGACTCTCACATTTGTCTCTTCCAAAGCGAAGCCATATCTGAGGACGGCCACGCGGTGCCCCGTGGGCCTTGTCTAGGTCATGTGATTCCCCCCGAGTCCCCCCTTACGCTGTCCTCCTCATCCTTGTGGCCCCTTCAAAGTTGTTGTCATTCTACGGAAGTCAGACGTGTCCCCTTCTCCCGAGGCCACCTTGCCATGGTATATTGCAATAAAGGACTTCTTACGTTCGCAGACGCTCTCCGGTGTGGTTCTTGTTCTGCCTCCTCTCCGATGGGAAGGGGGAAAACCGACCAACAGAAAACCCACAGCGAAGGTTCTAGGCCATCGGGCCCTTAAAAACACGATGTCGGGTGACACCTGCCCATTGCTTGAGGAGCCCACAGGCGTGTTCCCGAGTCCTGTCTGTGATGCCCAGGAAGGGGCCTTTCACAGTGGTTTAAACCTGGGTGACGCAGACGTCCTTGAAGGGTCGCTCAGTGAGTGAGCTCACCGTTTCCTCCCTGAACACCTGCGATGGGCCGTCTTCCCGGTGTGCCGGGGCCTTCCCCTGCATGGAGCCGCTCGCTGTGTGGAGCCGGTGGCCGCAGAGGGAGGGCAGTGCCGCCAAGGCGGTGCATCCCCGCGAGCAGGACGGAGGACAGAGCCGTTCCTGGGGGGCGGGCAGGATGTGGCCGGGCGCCAGCTCGGGGGTCCAGGCCTTGACCGTGTGCAGACCTCACCCTCATCGGGGACCCTGGTGCACGTCCCCGAGCCTCCCCACTGCACTGTCCGGCTGCACCTCCGGATCCCCCCTGAGCTCGTGGGGCTCGTCCGGCCACCGACCCCCAGAGCTGCTCCTGACCCCGTAGCTGGGGCTCCCTCTCATGTGCCGTCGGCCCTGATCCCCAGAGCGGCCGCGTCCCCAGTGGACCCAGAGGGGGTCCTCGGCTCACCCGTGAGGAATCTGCAACAGAGTGAGAGACGCGTTCGCTGCTTCAAGGCAAGTACCCGGGAGTGTTTGCTGCTCCGCCGGAGACTGGACCGCGGGCCTCCGAGCGTGGTCCTGGCACCAGCAGCACCGGCAGCGTCCCCTCGGTCCCCCTGCAAGTTCGCGGGCCTCCGAGCCTCAGACACGAGGCCTCAGGTGGCTTGCTGCTTGCTCGGGCTCCGGACCTGCGGCCGTCCTGAGCGCGGTGGAAACGGGCCCGAGAGCCAGAAGCTCGTCTGGCACAGCCACGGGGCGGCCGACGGCAGGGGCGGCTCCGACCGCTCTTCACCCCTGCGGTGGCCTGCGGGCAGGTTATATCCAAGGGAAGAGGCCAGAGCCGGAAGGGCGGTGGCCAGGCCGGGCGCTCTTGGCCGCACGGGAAGGTGGTTCAGGGCAGACACGAGTTCTGGAAGGAGCTGGCGAGGACCGACGACCTCCAGGGCTGGAGGGCACAACCCTTTGTCAGGACCTGCGTGGACGCTGGGAAGCGCCAGGGGACACGCCAGGCTCAGCTCGGCCATCAGCGGCGTGAAAGACCACCTTGGCGCCGACTGTGATGGCTCCGGATGAAGGAGGTAGGACTGCGCGAGGAGCGGCCCCCGTCGCAGCGGGACGGGCTTGAGGGCTGCGGCGGGAATCGGGAGGGAGAGGGGCTGGCGGGCCGTGCACGGGGCACCGTGGAGCTGGGGGGCCTGGCAGCGGCTGCCGGCGGGATGCTGGGTACCGTCTGTGACAGCTGTCCCAGAGACCACGCCACCTTAGCCAGAAGGTGTCAGTGGCTGGGACTCCCGGAGCCCCGCGGGCCCCAGCGGCTGCCCCGAGTACCCAAGGGTGTGGCGAGGGAGGCGGCTGCTTTGCTCTCAGCCCCAAAGGGGAGCAGACTGAGGCCGGGGGCAGGGCGGGGACCCAGAGCCGGTCCTGAGTGAGGCCTGCCCGGGCCGAGTCCTGCAGAGTCCCCCGTGTCTCTGGGCCTCCCCCATCCTTGAAACCAGCCAGACGCAAGCGCCTGTCACTCCGCTGGGTTAGGGGGAAGAGCCGGCATGTGGGGACACGGCCCTGAGCCCAGAGCCCAGGGATGCTTGCAAGGGGGTGTCCCCGGGACTGGACGCAGGCGCTGCTCTCCTCCGCCCACCGTCCGTCCCGCCAATTCGTCAGCAAGAGCTTGCCGGCCACCTGCAGCCACCACGTCCAGGCCGGGCCCCGTGGAGAAGGGAGTCGAGACGTGACCCCGGCCTTCGCTTTGGTGTCAGGAGAGATGAGAACTTGTGGCAGTGACCGTGTCCCAGCCCAGCCTCGCTGCAGAGTGGGGTTCAGGGTCCACAGCTCGGAGTCCATCTGGGAGCCCGGTTTGCGCGTGGGCCCGCGGGGTTGGGTGACGGCTGACCTTTCCCGTTGGTGCTCCCGGAGGGCCGCGTCCGCTCTTGCTGGACCACGGGAAACATCTGTCCCCAGGAAGGAGCCAGCAGGTCATTGTTCACAGTCTGGAGCTGGAAACCGCTCAAGTTTTCCCATTTTGAAAAGTGTCCTCCGTCCCCTTATCCCAGCGCTGCTGCCTCACGTTGGAGGGAGGAGGGGCACGGAGGAGGGAGGGATGTGTGAGCACCGGCCTGGCAAGAGGGCCCCTGGGGCTGCAGAGCTGAGCTCCCGGGCCCCAGGTGCCGGGACACACGTCCCTCTGTACCTGCCGGGGCCCTCGGCCTCCAAGAGCTGTGCCGGTCCCAGCCGGCCGGGGGCAGCGCCTTCATTCGGACGACAGGTGGGTCACCTATGTGGATAGGCGTACGCACACCTGCCAGCGAAGTCAACCCGGCAGCTGGGGCCCAGGAGGCCTGGGAGCCCACGGACACCCCGGGGAGACCCCCGTGTCTCTGGCAGCGCCCGCTCCCAGGGCCTTTCCTTCAGGGAAGGGACTTCGCAGGAAGCACGCTTCCCCCCACCCCACCCCCGGCTTCCTGGCCCCAGCCTCCTCCTCTCGCTCCCAAGACGTTCTACTGCAAACCCTCCTTCATTCGTCTGGGGGATGATGTCCAGTTTAGTGATCGTCAGCCGCAGGTCGGGCTCTGGGGCAGCAGAGGCAGAGGCCCCCCCGCCTGGGTCCCTCTTGCTGGAGGAAACAGACGTAAGCAGACGGAAGAGCGGGAAGCCCGCCAGGAGGGTAAGGGCCCAGGTGAAGTAAAACACGTAAGGGATCCAGGTGTCCCTTTCCTCTAAGCATAAACAAAACCATAGAAAGTGAGAGAGAAAATGTGCGTCTGTGTGCAGAGTGCGTGCATGCGTGTGTGGGTGGCGTGTACGTGACGTGTGATACGGCAGGACCCGTGTTCGGCCCGCTCACCCCTGGGGCCATGTTGGGACAGAACCAGCGTCTGCAGTCACCCAGGTGACAGGTGACCGTGCAGGGACACGCTGAGCATGGTCCCAGTCTGGGTATTTCTAACATGGAGTCCACAGGGCTTGCTGAGAGAGGTAGGGCAGTGCGGAACAGGGAGCCCACGGGGGATACCAGCTTGGGGACCACACCCCCGGTACCGTTTGCACGTGGAGACACAGGTGCGGCAGATGAATGGAGAGAGGACAGCTGTCTCCGTGACCCAGACTCAGATGCCACCAATGCCCTGTACTTGGAGCCTCCGTCTGCCCATGAGTAAGATGGGACACACGACACAAGGGTCACTGCTGCTATGGGACCAGGGGTCCCTCAGAACCTGCGGGCTGCCTGTGTCCTTGAATGCCTGAGGCGTGAGGACGTGGGTTTCCCAAGTTGCCCGTTGGGGAGGGGACAACTCATGCTCGTGGGAGGAAGTGCCCTCAGGCAGCCACTGCTGGGTGCGGGGACAGCGTGGTCCTCTGGCGATGGCCCCTGACATCTGCTCACCGGCGGTTCCCCTAACCTGCCTGTCCACTGCCATCACCCGCACCACTTCCCGAAGGCGCCGATTCTCTGTGGAGCCCAAGACCTTCTAAAGCAGACGCCCTGGGCATGGGGGTGGCTAGAACCCCACAGGCTCTGTGATTGGTAGGGGCCGGGGGCCCTGCAGATACAGCCGTGTTCCTCCCGCCCACCCAGACTTCGGCAGGTGGATCCCCCTCTCCAGCCCTGTCCCCCCGCCCGCCCTCGGCCACCCTCCCCGCCTCAGCACTCCCACGACACCCTTCATGGCACAAAGTGGGCCGAGCCCGTACCTGCAACAGACTCACAGGCCAACCACTCACCGGTGGGACCCGAGACATCGCTCCGAACAACGTCCGGGCTGTGCAGAGAGTCACGTCGAGCTCCTATACACGGAGGAGATACAAACATGTAGGCAACAGATAACAGATCGAATGTGTGAAACGTACGGCACGTGGAGGCTGCCAGAGCGCCAGGTACTTCTGACCCGGCAAACACCGTCCGGAGCACGGAAAAGGAATTGCCTCACTGGGTCCGACCACGCCACGTGTGAGACTTTATCACGAGGTCGATTTCAACCGAAGAGGGAGCGATCCGAAGGGCCCCAGAGGAGGTAACAGGGACCGTGGCTGCCAGGGACCCTCTCCCCACGGCCCGCCTTCTGCACGTGGGGAGAGCGGCCCACCCGCCTTGGCTGCCCCAAACCGCCGCGCTGCCCAGCAGCCCCTCCAGGAGCCGGGCTGTGTTTTTGTGCCCCGGGCAAGAAAATACCACTTCCCAGCGACCTCCCGGGAGTAAATACGTCAACAAAAGCCACGTTGCACAAAACATCCTGCCTTTTTTGTTTTTCCTTCCCGAATGGACAAGTGCTGTCCCGTGGCTTGGGGAGAAGTCCAACTCGCGGGTGTTCGTTGGGAACTGACCCGGTCTCTGTTGCCAGGATCTGGCTTTCCCTTTGGGATGTTCTCAAATTCACTTTAAACCGAGGAAGCGTTCCAAGAAGGACACCTGCGCGGGCATTGGGAGACTCGAGTTTCCGGAGAGACAGACTAAGAAACCACTTCCAGGGTTGGTGCCATTCATTACTACATCAAAATCACCCCAAAACTTAGAGCTTCCAAACAACACACCGTATTGGGTCACATGCCTGTGCTCGCAGGGATCCCCACTTTGGGGCCTCACACAATGGCAGGCACGGTGCCGGCCCTGGCCAACATCTCACCCAGAGACCCCACCAGGGAGAGACCTGCGGGACTTGCTCACGTCGTTGGCAAGAGTCGTTGCCTTGAGGGCCGTCGCCCTGAAGGCCTCAGGGATCAGTGACTGTTGGCTGGAAGCCTCTTGCGCCTTGCATGGGGCTTTTCCAACATGCGACGCGTCATCCAAACCAGCAAGGACGGAAGCCTGCTCGCCGGATGGAAACACGATCTTCTGTGAGCCGGTCATGGAAGGGGCGCATCCCTCGACTTTGCTAGATTCTCTTACTTGCAGGCAAGTCCTCTGTCCAGCCCACATTTAAGGAGAGGAATTACCCAGGGTGAGGATACCAGGAGGTGGGGGACCCCTGGGGCCAGCTTGGGGTCTGCACGCTGTCGCATTCATGAGGCATGTGTGCAAATGCTGGGTGTGCTCCTCGGCGACCTTGTGACCTTAGGCTAGTTTCTTAGCCCTTAAGGGGACAGGTCAGAAGTCAACGCCAGCTGCCGGTTTCCTCATCTGTAACATAGAGGTAGCTGGTGCTTCACCAGGCTATCGGGTCAGATGAGATCATGCATGAGGAGCCTGTGAATTTGGGCCTCAGCACCAGTGTCCTGTAAGAGCTCTGCGTCCCTGGTGTCCATCCAACCACATCTGTGCTACTCGCCCACTGGTCTCAGGACGCCAAGCATCACACCGTGACTGTCAGTCACTGAGCAGCCTCTAAGGGTCAAACACCTCTCGGAGGTTCAGGCAAGAGCATCCAGCTCGCAACAAGCTCACAGACGTCTGAGGAGGACTCAGGGCTAGCACCTCAGAGCACCGCCGGGGGCGACCAAGTCAGTGCCAAAGCCTGTGGTTCCAAAGCCACAGGCTGAACCACGGTGGACGGGTGTGTGCCCCTGGAGGAGGTGGAGGGACGGGAGAGCAGAATTTGGATGGGTACAGAGGGCGTCTTTGGAATTTCTCATGCCTACCTCTGTGATATTTGTCTGCTTGCGAAAGGACCGTTTGGGCTTGTGCGTGGAGGGGGCCCCTTGCCCTTGAAGGCTGGCTACTGGAGCCCATCCCTTGAGGTGGATATCCCAGAGGAGGAGAAAGGAACATGGGAGGGGTGGTTGACCGTGGGGGAGCAGAGAGAGCTCTGTTTCCCATGACTGCAGCCAAGGCAGCCTGGGGGGCGCTCAGGGTGTGTGGCATCATGGCGTCTGTTCCCCTCATGCGGCCCCAGCTTGGGCCACTGCAAATGCCATGGGTACGTGCAGGGAGGGGCTGCAAACCTGCCTTCGGGGCAACAGGCACATGGAAACAGGGCACCCAGGTGTTCACTGTGTGTCCCCGGGGCTCCACTACCCGGGAGGCGTCAGTAGGCTACCACAGGGGTACACGCTCTGAGGAGGGGTTCCCGCAACTACCAGTCATCGAGAGGCTTTGTGGAGGAGAGGGTTGGCCCACGTCTGGATGATGACTTGGCTGTGACTCTTGTCACTGCTTCCTCCCCCTTGGCTGGGGGAGAGCCCTCCTGCTGGGCCATGTCTCCTCCTCCAGGGCCTTCCCAGGACCAGCTGGCTGGGTGGCTGCAGGCAAAAATCCCCCCCACCCCCAGTCACGGGACACCAGATGCGATGCTGGCTTCCCCAAGTTCTGTGGGCTTCAGGTCGGCTTGGGAACGGCACGAATCCCAGCACGTGCTCCTCAAGGCCAGCGGGATTCCTGAGCTCGTGGCTCTGACTCAGCTCCCTAGTGTCTTGCCCACAGGCCCTTGTGATGGCCTGGCAGTCGCTTAGGGGACACCTGACACACCACACAGACCGAAAATGAGCATTGGTCACCCTTACCCCACTGGGCACGTTCTCTAGAGGCAGAGGCTGGCGAAACCTTCAGTTAGAGACCAGCTTGGCCCAGACTTTGGTTCTGGCGACAATCGGTGGGGAGTAGAGTGGACTGTCCATCAGGCTCCAGATTCAGGTTCATGGGTGGAACAGAGAATGTCGATCTGGGGCTCCACGTCTGGGGCTCCGGGGGCCAGGTGAGGTGAGAGATTTGAGGTTAAGGACGAGGGACTTGTCACGGGTGAGGAGACACCATGACTTCATGCTCAAGGAAAGCCTGCGGACTCAGAGGCCAGGCCCTGGAAGTCACTGGAAAGTACTGGCCAATGGCTCTCACTCGTGAGCCTGTGTCAGTCACCTGAAGTTTCGTCCCGTTTGGTGTGGGAGTGGATACCAGTATTCCCGCATTAGTCAGCTCCTCCCATGCTGGTCCCCACTTTGAGCTCCTCCTTTATCCCGACACCTGCCTCCTGGCTCTGTCTCAGATCCACTGAGCTCTCATCCCCCTTCTGCCCTCTGAGAAACTGCGTGTCTGACTCACGGGCTTTCAGTGCTCTTCCCAAATGCCACCTCTGCCGAGCGGCCCTGTGGAACGAAGAGCTTCGACTCCTAGGGTCTGGAAACCGGAAGATAGTTTACATTGTCTTAATGCTCCACCAATAGAAACAGAAAGTTCTAGAGTACCGGTGAAAATACAGACTGTTTCAAGTCACTGCAGAGTGACCAAAAGCAGAAACTGGATGTAGGGTCAGCCCTAGAGAAGGGAGGCACGTGGGATACAGGTGCTGTCCCCCGACTTTCTCCTGAGGGCCCTCCCTGGTCCTTGAGATGCAGTGGGCTGTCGCTCACGCAGAAGGAGGCTGTCTTAGCAGGCTGGGGACTTGGAGTTGGAGATCTAGGCTACAGAGTGGTGGAGGTGAGCTGGGAAATCCTGAAAACAAGAAGACGCGTGGGGAAGAACCCAAAGTTCATCACACCAGCCTCCCCTGTCCCTGGCCGGCTGCTGGGGGAGCCTCTGTCAGGCTGACACAGCTGAGTGGAGATGCCAGCACTCCCCGGTGCCCGGAGGCTCCTTGAGTTCAAGGGCGGTCATTTCGATGGATCTGATAGACACGTCAGGCTTTCTGTTGAAATCCCAGGAGACCCAACCCTGGGATGGGTATCCCAGGACTGAAGTCATCCCTTAGAATCACGGACAGAATAGGGCCACCCTAGTAAGCCTGGGCCCAGAGCTACCAGCACAAAGCTCAGCTCTCTTCTGAGAACGAGCCCCGAGCCTTGAGTCTCTGCAGCACCGGGTCCGCAATGTCTTGCATAGAATCAAAGTTTACTAGACACGCAAGAGAAGGAAAATGTGACCCATGATCAAGGGGGCAAAACTCGACGGAAACAAATGAATGGTGTCTCAGGTGTTGGAACTTATAGACACGGGCTACAAAACATGTAGATTAATGTCGTATAGTAGCCGAGAAAAGATGGGCGTCGTGGCTGAGGAAGAGAGGAATTAAAAGAGACAAGGAAACTTTAAGAAATGAACTGATAGTAAATATTAGAAATAAAAAAATTGTAATCTCTGAAATAAAAAAAGAATTCATTGAATGGACAACACAACCCCGAAAATACCCAAACCGAAGCATGGGAGACAAGGTTTTTGTAAAAAGTGAATAAAACCTTAATCACCTGGAAGGTACCAACCTGACCTGCGAGAGCCGTATCGTTGCTGCCCGAAGTGGTGGGGAGGGGGGACGGGGCGGAAGAATGTATGAGGAAATATGAGCCCCAGATGGCTACATTCAAGCAATAACGTGAGTCTCTAGACCAAGAACTCCGTAGAACCCAAGCTGGGGAAAAAGAAGGAAACACCCCCCCAGACGGACGGCTGGAAACTGCAGGGGACGAGGGACGAGAGAGGCAGGCAGCAAGGACGGGGTGGGGGCCAGACCAGCACGGTGCTGGGGGACCGGGCTGGGGGGCTTCTCCTGGCGAAGGAGGGCCGAGGTCCGAGGGCAGCGGAAGGATGTCCGGAGGTGCTGAGAGGCAGAAATCCTTCACTTAGACTCTAACAAAGCTGGGATTTTAAGTGACGCTGAAGTAAGGATACTTCCGGAGCATCGGAAGCAGAGGAGATACTTTGTCCACAGACACGCGTTCCCCGAAGCGAGGCAGGAAGTTCCTCAGGGTTCCAAGTGGAGATGCAGGTCCCGGGGAAGCCGAGAGCCGCCGAGAGGGTAGATGTGTGCGAAATACTCTCCCGCCTTTTAAAGAGGCCATTGAACGACCATTGAATTTTTAAGATGCAAATAAGAAAAATGCGTTTCAGGGGCTCATAGCACGGAGCAGCAAACCCATAACAACTGTAAGGAAAGGACGGTGGGACGCTCACGTGTGAATTGTGACCTGGCATGCTGGTCACCGAGGGGGACAGTGACAATGGAGAGGCCTTGAGCGATTCCCTGCCTGGCCACTGACTGTCACACGAAGAGGCAGAGCCCAGGCGTCAAGGCAGAGGGAGCGTGAAGCGCCGAGAAACCAGGTCGACCCAGCAAAGACGAGGCGGGAGAGAGAAACGCCGGGGGCGCGGACAAGACCCGGTGCCCGCCGCCCCAGCACGTCCGGTGTTGCCCTGGATGTTAGCTGGGCGGGCGGCTCGCCTGGGAAACCAGGATCCCGGGGTGCACCGCTTACAAGAAATGCATCTCCTGGGATGCAAGTCTGTGCACGAGGGCAAAAGCATCACGATGCAGACAGTGACCTTGAAAATGCACTCTGGGTAGGGTCAGTCCTTTGTCCGGGGTGCTCAGCAACACCTCCGCCCCCACCCCCACCACCGGCACATAAGCCTCCGGAGGGGAGGCCAGACTGGCCAATTCCCGTTGTAGGGGCTGCCCATGAGGGGCCGGTGGCGAGCGGACGGGGCCCTGGGCCTGGGGCCTGGGCACAGACTTCCAAGCCTCTCACCACGGGACGGAGACCTGGTTGAGCCGGATTGGGGGGGCGGGAGACTGGACAGAGGGAGCAGGACAGAGGGAGGCCGGGGGCAGGGGCGTGAGCATCCCACGGACTCCGGGAATGAGGTTCTAATCCTGGAGCTCGAGTAACAAGCTGTGTGACCTCCGGACCGGCTCCTTCCTTCTCTGGGCCTTGGTTCCCGCATCGATGACCAGAGATGCCCTTCAAGGCACAGCAGAACTCCTGGGCCTGACACTTGCCTGTGGACTCGCATCCCCCCTGTGCGGTCTCCCAGGGGTCCTGCTTGGCTTCTTGCCCAGAGACCACCGCTCCTCCTGCTACGGTCTTTACGGTGAATCCAAGTGAGATCTGTTCCGAGAGTTAGAGTCGTAACTTCCGGAGTCCAGGGATCCGAGCTCCTCCGGGTGTAAGAGGCACGTGTTCGGGCTCTCTTGGAGGCCCCATGAGTAATCCTTGTTCTATTCGCTCACTTAGGGAATTTCGGCTGAAAACGTCATCAGTGCGTTGGCGAAGTGAACGTCTCCCAGTTCTCTCTCCAGCCTTTGCTTGTCTGCCCTTAACGGAAGCCGCGGGCTTCAGCTGACCTTGAGAAAACTAACCAGGCAAACAGACCGATGTGAGGAACCCAGGGCTCGGCTCCCGTTCCACAGCCGAAACGCTCTTTCTGCACGAGGTCACCGGCTGGGTCTGCGACCCCGGCTCCCATTTTCACCTGGACTGTCCGGTCGTCCCTCTAACAGGCCAGATTCTCGTCCCTGTGACCAACGCTCAGAACACCGGACCGTCGAGGCTTTATGCTCCAGTGTCTGGACCGTGTGTTTCGGTCCCTCGACCTGCCCTCATGCTGTGGGAGGGCCGTCCCCGATGGCGGAGCCGGGCCACGCAGGCAGGACACTGCGGCTTCCAGCTGTGGCTCCGGCGGGACTCACCGTCTGCATCTGTCCCGCCCCAAACTTTGAGGGCAGACCCCCGAGGGAGGTCTGGTTCCGTGGGTGCCCAGGGAGCGTGTCTCTCCCCGCCGCTGGGGTGTGGCCTCTCCCCACCTTGGACCAGCCCAGGTTGAGGGTAATGGGATGTGCCCTCCCAAGATAGGCCCCGTGGGCCTGTGGCTTATTTGCAGCTTGTGGGTACTTGATAAAAAGGACACTGGGGAGAGGCTTGTCCTGACATGCCTCATCCTCCTGAAGATAGCCCCCTGCCAAGGGAGCCGGGATGCCACCCGTGTGCGCATGTACTCAGCCGGCCACGAGGCCAGGAGTGACCCTACATGCAGACAGCCAGTCACAGACTGCTAGACCTTTGGAGGTTTCTCTGAAGCCGGGTCACCTCTCCTGAAGCAGGTCCTCTGCCCAAGGGGCCACCCCTCTCCTGCCCCAGGATGATGGCACCTGGGCCACACTCCAAGCCGCCCAGGGTAGCGGAGACGCCTGGTTCCCCTTGGGTCTCTCCCCTGAACCCGCAAGAGGCCGCAGGACCCTCCGAGCCGCTAGGATCACGCGGCTCGCGGGCACTGAGATGACCTCCAAGGGATGCCTGACCTTCACAGGCTGTGGTCTCACTGGGGGTCACAGTTCTAAGGTCACGCCTGGACAGGGGCTACTGGTGGGGGGGGTGGGGACGCAGGCCGACTGCTAACTCCCCCGCTGGGATGCACCTGCCTGGGGCCGGTGTCGCACGGCCCAGGGCAACTAAGTGTGACCTTCCCCCGCCCCCGCCCGCTCCCCCAGCCTGCAGCTCCCCCCGTGTGGCCCAGAGCCTGTCCTCTGTCTGCGTCACTGGCCTGGCCTCCCACACCCCTTCCCAGGGCAGTTGGTCGGAGGCCACACTTGGCACCCGGGCCAGGGACTTTCCAGCGGCGTCCGCTCTGCCCTTCCCTCCCCTTGGACCCGCTGGAGACTTGACTCCGCTGCCCGCCAGCGAATGGCTCTCCGAAGCCTGGCAACGTGGGGAGGCCCCGACACTCGTCCCTCAGAGCTGGGGGATGAGGGCCTGCGGCCTGGGCATTCCTCTGGGACGCACACAGGCAGGCTGGCCCTGTCCCACACACTCCTGGGGGCCTTCTCCTGGGGAGAGTGTCCCTGCCGAGGGGAAGTGAGGTCGTCACACAGGACGCTCATCAAGTAGGGTGTGGGGCTGGGTCACCTCCGGCCTTGGGAGGAAGTGGCCACCGTGAGAAATAAAACCAGAGGTTAAGGCGGCGGCCGCGGCCTCAGAGAGCCCAGGAGCTCCCGCAGCCGCACAGACCAGAGCCATGGAGTGGAGAGGAGCTGCCATCACGGCCCTCGTCGTGCTCTTGTGCACCGGGGCCTGGGCCGCCGCCGACACCTGTCCGGGTGAGTCAGACGCCAGGGTTGCCGCACGGACCAGGACCAGGTTGACTGCTGGCGGCCTCCACTCGCATGCCAGGCCCGAGCTCAGCCCGCCGCCAGCATCCCTTCATTATTCCTCGTGATAGCGCGTTTGAAGTGTCCTTTTCCAGAAAAGGAGGCTGGTGAGCAAAGGAGGAGACGCAGCCCCACCAGAGGTGGTCGGCACCCCTGGCCCACGCCGTCGGCAGGGAGCCCTGTGCGGGATCCTTCTCCTCTGGGTCTCGGGGTCCACGAGCCGGGGGGGCGTCAGCAGGGTCCACGAGCCGGGGCGACTGTCACCAGGGTTCATGAGCCAGAGATGATCCTCAGGTCCCACTGCTTGGGGTGTGTGAAGGCCGAAGGTGGGACGCCCCTGGGTCAGATTCTGTGCCCTTGGCACTGGCGCTGGGAGACCTCACAGCCAATGTTCTGTGGCTCACAGGTTCTGGGGACAGGGGAGTCACACCATGGCTCTGAGGGGGCAGGACGGGGCAGGCTTTCCCCGACTAGCGGCTCTCACAAGCCGTTCCAGCTGGGCTGGGCCATGGGAGGTTCTGGACCAGGGGGGACGGCACAGGTGCACGTTCAAGCGTCCACAGGCCACTCTGCTCCTCGCCAGTGGGGTCGGGCAGGATGGGGACACAACTTACACTGAGTGTCCCAAGAGAGGTCTGATGCGTGAGGCTGGAAACACACATGGGAACTTAGGGGATATCAGGGGACAGTTAATTTTTTTCCGTAAATACGTCTTGTTTCCTAATGTGCCTAAAATAGCCAAGTATTCTTTTTTAACGAGAAAAAAATTAAGCAAAAATAAACATGAAGTCTACATTGACCTGAGCAGTGAGGTGAGGACCCAAGAGACCCCAGGTGGTGGCAGCTGCCGTGTCCTCCGAGGAGCCTGTGGTGTCCGTGCCCCCCCCCCCACGGCACCCGCAGGCCTTCTAGAGGCATCTCCGAGCTTCGTCATCCACACGATTCAACTCCACCAAGTAAATAACCCTCCGCTCCCAGCTCTGCGGGCCCAGCTCTGTGTCCTGGGAGCCAGCACGCCCTCTCCAGGGCACCCACAGGGACCCCTTCTGGCGCAGGACGTCTGCGAGCACACGCCTGAGGTCTGGGGGTGAATTTCCCACAGGGACTCCAATTCCCCAAGTTTCTTCTCAATACTCATTGTTCGTATCTCCCGAGAGTCCCCGGGGTGCAGGAAGCTCTTTCCAAACGCCATGGATCCTGCTCGGATTCTAACAGGGGCACCATCTGGTGTTTACCCCCCGCAGCCCTCGTCCGATGCTCTCGGGGCCCAGAGGACAGAAGCCCAGAGGGGTTGAGCGACTTGTCCGGGGACACACAGCACTGAGGAGCCGGGTTGCCTCAGCAGGGAGGGCTCCCAGGCCATCTCCTCCGGCCTGACCCGCACACACAGCAGGGCAGAGAGGGGATAGAGCAAGTCTACCCCAAACTCGAGAAACCCGCCTCCAGGCTGACCCCGCGGGGGTCCCCGGCGGTCTGCCCGGGCCCGAGGTCAGCACGCAGGCACAAGCCTCGGAACGGGCGGCCAGTGTGCGGGACCCGCTGAGCCACCAGGCGCAGGGGGAAGGCACTGACCTTCACTCCGTGTTTCCCTGCAGAGGTGAAGGTGCTGGGGCTGGAGGGCTCCGACAAGCTCAGCATCCTCCGGGGCTGCCCGGGGCTGCCCGGGCCCGCAGGGCCCAAAGGAGACGCAGGCGTCCATGGAGAGAGAGGTACGTGCCCCGGGCCGGAGCGGGGTGACCGAGCGCCCGATCGTCTCCAGTGAGACCCGGAGGTGGGCTAGGCTCCTGGCTGCCTAGTGGCCATGGCTGCTCCGTCCACCCAGGGGCAGCGGTTCTGTGAATAAGTGGCGCCAGGCGGGCCGTAGGACTCGGGACAGAGAACTCACGTGTGATTGTGGCGGCTGCACCTTTGCCCATGAGGCCCGTACTCTGGAATTTGCAGGAGCACCCGGGTCCCCTGGAGTCCCTGGCAAGGCAGGACCACCGGGACCCAAAGGTAACAACGGGATGAAGGGCGACGGCCTCTCGCGGGCCCCCGGGCTATGTCCACAGAGAAAGGAGAGAGGAACACAGACAGAGGGACAGGGAGACGGGGACACGGGGACATGGGGACACAGGGACACAGGGAAGAGGACAGAGAGAGAGAGGGAGAGAGAGAGAGACGGAGGAGGAACACGGAGGCAGACAGAGGGACAGCGGGGCTCGGGTCGTATTTCCGAGGAGCCTCAAGTTAGCGCGTGACCAGAGTCCTGACCCGGGGAACGTGGTCCACAGGGACCTCTCCTTCCCGGGGATCGGATCCCAGGCCTCGGGGCTCCTCCGATGCTTGGAGACCCTGGCATTGGAACCCTTGGAAAGCCAGCAGAGCAATGAGGGTGCCCTGCCCAGAGCTGGAGGCCTGGGGCTCGGCCCCCACAGACCCCTGAGGGCAGAGCAGACGGTGGGTGTCTGAGCGCCCAGGTGGCCTCTCCCTGACCACAGCCCCCTGTGTCGGGGGTCCTATCTTCCTGTCTCTGCTCCAGGGGACCGAGGGGACAAAGGAGTGTGCGGGGAGAAAGGTGAGTCGGGCTCCCAGTCCTGGGGGTGTGTCAGCGGGCTTTGTCCACGTGGGGGTCCCCGAGGCCGCAGTCAGCCTGGCAGCATCTGCTGCGGGAGGGTCTCAGACCCGAGTCCCTCTTCCATCAGGGAAATGCTGGGGAGGCGCCCAGGGTCTGGGTCAGGGCTGGGTTCGCTGGCCCGGTCCGTGAGGGTGCAGAGCCCGGCGTCTGCCCGCGGGGACCCAAGGGATGACAAGACAGCGTTACTGCTGCATGTGGACACTGCCCCTACCTTCGCCTGTTTACTCTCATTTATCAGACAGATTGTAAGAGGCAGAAAAGGCCACTCACAAACTCAAAACCCAGTCCCGTGCTCTGCGCACAAGTTAAGAGGGCAGGCCTGGGGCACAGACCCGAATGCCCGACACCCCCCCAGGGTCTCCCCCGGCAGAGGCTCAGAGGGACAGTGGGGGGAGCTGACGCAGACCAGAGAGACCCAGACGAGTCGATTCCCGCGCCACAGAGGACCCGGGGTCCTGAGGAGATGGCCGGCTCGGGGTGCATGGCGGGACCCTCAGTGACAGTGCTGCCCCTCGGGCCCAGCCCAGGCTGGACACAGGGGCCTAGTAGACCCGCTCCCAGGGACGGGCGGTCCCAGAGCCCATCGCTGGGACTGGACGATCTGCCCTGGACAGATCCTGACCGTATGTCCATGCTGTGTGCCGGCCACGGAGCACCTGTGGCTGAAGGGAACGGGGGCGCCCATTGCTAGACCGTGATGTGCGTGTCCTGTCCCCACGAACAGGAGAGCCTGCGCCTCAGTCCTGTGACACAGGTGACTGACCATGCCACCGACCTCCGCACGCTCCCCGCTCACCAGAGGCCAGCCCCACGCTCAGCCGGGTTCCAGAATCCAAGGACCACACACTCTTAGACACGTTTCCCTCCCGCGGCTACTAGGCAATGGGCCGCTGGCACCTGGCAATGATCTCGGGAAGCCCAGATGTCCCCTGAAGACCAGGGGTCCACGGACTCAGGTGGGGCGGCCCTGGGAGGGGATGGCCAGGTAGACTAGGCTTGGCTGTCACGGCTGGGGGCCCGGGCCTTAGAGTCTGTCCAGGCCCAGGGTCCCCTCCACCTCCCCACCCGTCCAGACGCCCCCACTCCCCGCCGCACCCGGCCCAGGGTGCCCTGCCTGACATCAGCCTCCGGGTCTGTCCCAGCACCTCGGACCTGCAAGGACCTTCTCACGAGGGGTGACTCCCTGACCGGCTGGTACACCGTCTACCTGCCCGACTGCCGGCCGCTGACCGTGCTGTGCGACATGGACACGGACGGCGGGGGGTGGACCGTGAGTGTCGGCGGCCAGGGGACGGCCCAGTGGTGCGGGGGCACAGTGGGCTCTGCCCGGGAATCCCACAGAGCAGCTTGTCCGCTCGCAGGGAGGACACTATCGTGTGACCGTTGTCAAAATGTCCGGATCCCCCCGTGAGGCCGCCCCGTCCCCCTGGCCCAGGCCGGGGCGAACCACACGCCTTGATGGGGCATAAACGGTTCGGGAGGGACTGCAACGTTGGGGCGGGGCCCAGAGGGAGCCCAGACCTCCAGCTGTGTGGCGTCGGGCTTGTCACCCACCCTCTCTGTCCTGCGGTTTCCCCCTCCCTCAGCTGTGGGCTCGGCCCACCCCGGGGTGGGACACGAGGCCGCACAGCCATGCCGGGCGCTCGGCTGGGATGACCCCTGAGCCACAAGGCCTCCCCCCATAGGGTGGGCCCCGAGCCTCAGACCCGTGCAGGGCCCCGTCCCCGAGCCCTCCCGCCGCCCGCAGGTGCTCCAGCGAAGGAGCGACGGCTCCGTGGATTTCTATCGCGACTGGGCCGCGTACAAGCGGGGCTTCGGCAGTCAGCTGGGGGAGTTCTGGCTGGGGAATGACAACATCCACGCCCTGACCGCCCAGGGTACGTCCCCGACCTCCACCTGCCCCCACCCCGAGCCGAGGACCCCGCCCTCCTCCTGCCGGGGGCTCGCTCTGTTCCGGGCCCCCCTATGCGCGGGAGCCACGCCTTCAGCTCACACACCAGGTGGGAGCCCGTTAGGACCGAGGTGAGGGACTCCGGCAAGCGCGACGCCACCGGCCTCTCAGATCCCGGGACAGGAGGGACCAGAGGCCTCGGGGGTGGGCTCCACGTCCAGCCCTGATCCCACCTCTCCTGACACACCGGCCCCAGGGAGCACACGACCTTCCCACCGCAGGAACGCGCGAGCAGTTACCGCACGGGGCTGGGACGGACGTCCCAACCCGCCGGGAAAAGGCACACCGTTGACGGAGCATAGTGTCGTGCTCTAGCGCGTGAGCACGAGGAGGGCATGTCGGGGGCAGAAGGACCCTTGGCAAGTGGTTTCCACGGCCCGTCCTATACCCACGGACGTCTTCCGTGACTGTGCCAACCCCGGATGCCGGGTCCACACAGCCCCTCCGCCCGTCCCTAAATTCCCACCTGCCAGCCCTGGGTCGACCGTCCCTCTGCTGGGACCTCACAGCCTCTCTGCCCCAGGAACCAGCGAGCTCCGGGTAGACCTCGTGGACTTCGAGGGCAACCGCCAGTTTGCCAAGTACAGCTCGTTCCAGATGGCGGGCGAGGCCGAGAAGTACAGGCTTCTCCTGGGAGCCTTCGCGGGGGGCAGCGCGGGTGAGTGTCCGCCCTGGGCCAGGGCTTGGGCGCCAGCGAAGAGGCACCTGCTTCCTGTCCCGGCTCTGCCTCTGCCTCTTCCTCAGGGAGAGCGGAGGCAGCAGCCAGACGTGGCTCTCCCTACCCACACCTCAGGGGCCCCACCAGGTGGATGGGACCCATTCAGTAGAAAGTGCAGGGAGAGGGGCTCTTCTTCTTTCTGCCACTATTGACACAAACAGGGACAGGGTGATAACAGAGCCCATCTCTGTGGATCCCGGGTTCCTGCTCCACGGTGCCTGGTGCTCTCTGCTGAGCAACCAGGGAGCCCAGGGCCGGGAGTGGCCTCCCTCCAGGACAGGGTGCCTGCCAGCCGGGAGGGACAGACGGGATTCCGGAAGACCAGTATCACTGTCCCAGAGAGCAGGGCTTCACAGGCATCCTCTAGAGTTGTGCAGTGCACGACTCGAGCTCCTGGTCCCTGCAGTTCTTGCCTAGAACTAGGATCCAAATAAAACGGCCCACTCTCCCTCCGTGCAGGTGATTCCCTGACATACCACAACAACCACCCCTTCTCCACCAAGGACCAGGACAATGACTCAAGTCCAGAAAACTGTGCTGAGCGCTACCAGGGGGCCTGGTGGTACTATACATGTCACCTGTCGAATCTCAATGGTCTCTACCTCCCGGGCTCCCATGAGACCTTGGCAAACGGCATTAACTGGAAGTCAGGGAAAGGCTACAACTACAGCTACAAGGTGTCGGAGATGATGGTGAGGCCCGTGTAGCGCGGGGCCGTCCACGCACACAGTGGCCTCAGGGAGGGCTGGTCTGGACCCTCTCAGGGCAGGGAGCTCGGGCTCTGGGTCCTCGGCCTGGTCCCTCCAGGGACCCTGTCTGCTTTGTGCCTTTAACCCACACTAACGCCCCTTCTCTCTTCCAAGCCGGTGAGAGCAGGGAACCCTGATCTCGGCAGCCACGCATTTTCTCAATAAAGACATCTGCTTCCTCGCTCGGCACACGTGGTCGCCACCTGCCTTTCCCTGACCACGGGTCACGCCACCTCTGTTCCTTGGTTCCCGCCCCACCATGGACGCTGAGGGAGTTTCTGGGGCTCTTGGGTCAGGAGTTGGCGCACAGGACGGTGGCCCTGCCCTTTGCCTCCGCGTGCTGGTGGCCACGGTCTCTGTTCCCCCGGCCTTTAAGCTGCTGACACCGCAGAGCGACAGGGACACAGACCACGTGCCCACAACCATAAGTCCTACAGTCTTCCCCAGGCAGCCCTTGAGAAAGTGCCTGCTGACGCGAGGTCAGTGGTGACCTGGCCTGTCCCAGGCCCAGCCCCGGCCCCAGGTCCCCTACTCAGCCTCCCCACCCCCTCCCGGGCTCCTGTGGGACGCACTTGGCACAGCCTCAGACATCGAGCAAGGCTGACCATAGGCCTGCGGGTCCCTGGGCAGGAACAAGACCGAGGGGGTATAGGCAGCACGTGTGGCTGCTCTCAGCAGCCTGGCGGAGGGTCGCACGGTCCGAGGGTCCAGGGTCAGGCGTCCCCACACCTGGCCGGCAGGCACGCGGGGCACGGACAGGCCCCCGCCTCCAAGCCGGCAGGCCATCGGAGAGGCGAAAGGGGCATTAGCCCAGGAGCCTGTGTCTGCCGAGCAGCCTGGTCAGCCCTCTCTGCCACCCCGCCACCCCATGGGCCCTCAGGGGACCCCATCCTTAGCATGGGCAGCGGGTCCCCGCAACGGCTGGCACTTGGCCCGGTGTGCCGTTCGCGTCCCCCAGACCCCCGTGACCGGTCTGACTTTGTGGTCTACTTGTAGAGAATCTGGGAGGGCTCAAGGGGGATCCCACCTTCCTTGCCCACCAGGGCCCTCCCAGGGGTTCGCTGGTGTAAGAGCCACGCAGAGCTTCTAGCAGACGGTGTGTGTGGCGTGTCTGGATCCTCCTGGACCACGTGCGTGGTTTTCTCTCCGTTCCTGGAGGGAGCTGTGTCCCGAGGATCTGGAACCACTGCCCTGGCCTCGGGCTCCCTGACCCGCCCCCGCTCTGGGGGGAGCCCATGCGGGACCCCATCCTCAGCCCCAAACCAGGGGAGGAAGGGCCACCGCCCGACCCAGCCCTGTGCAGTGAGGACCATGTCCCCGTGCGCACGGCGGCACTCGGAGCTTAGGGTCTCCCGTGCCCTGACCTTGCAGCCCTGGAAATGGGGTCCCCCAGGAATGACCTTCCTTCAGGAAGCCGGGATCTCAAAGAAACAATTAAACCTTGAGAAAATACTTCGTCTCTCCAGAGCCGTGTCATTATGGTGCAAGGCAGGTCCCTGACCTGGCCAGTCGTCCACCCATGCTTGAAAGCCCACTCTGGCCTCCCGGCGCTGTCTGCGACCGCTGGGCCTTGGGACTCCCAAGGTCAGGGTCCCAGAGCGGAGCTGCCTCCATCCAGAAGAAGCAACTGTTTGTTTCACTGGGGCTGTGCTCAGCTCTGCGTCTGCCTGGGCTTTGCAGGCGGTGTGACCTCGGGCCATCGCTTGCCCTCTCTGCGTTCTCCTGTGACTGGGGGAACGGGATGGCTTTGCGGACTCTGGAGTTAGGTCAGTGGGTGCGAAGCTTGGGGTCCGCGATAGACGCAGTGGTCAGTGATCATGGTGTGGGCTCTGGGCATCGCCCGCCTCCTCTGAGCCCCCCTCCCGGCTCCTAGGAGCCTCCTTGCCCGGCCTGGCCGCCGCACCTGGCTCCGGACTCAGCTTCCCTTCTGCCGTCACAACCTGGGGGGGAGGAACCCCTTGGCTTCTCGGTCGCTGTTGTAAGCTGGACATCCCCTGCCCATCCACTCGGGGCTTCCCTGTGACACCCCCTTGCCACTGAGGTTGTCGGGGGTCTGCCGTGGGCGGTCCGGGATCAGAGGCCGCTGCCACGTCTGTCTGCATCACGGCCGCCCACACGTGCCCCCTGTGCTCTGAGGGACCAAGCAGGAGCCAGGCCGTGATCCCCCTGATCTACAAGGCCTCCCCCATGTGGTGGGACCCCTGAGCCGTGGACCCCAGCAGAGCTCTGTGTAGACCCTGCAGACTTCAAGGGCAACTGCCAAATTGGCCGATTACAGCTCGTTGGAGATGGCAGGCGAGGCCGAGAAGTGCGGGCCTTCGCGGAGCGGTGCCGGCGAGTGTCCGCCCAGGCAGAGGGGCCCGGGCTGCCGCGCCAAGGGAACCTGCGTCCCGGTCCGACCCGGCCCAGTGTGTGCCGGGCGACCCCGGGCTGGGGCTTCCGCACCCTGAGTCCCGGCTTCTCCATCTGTGCCGGCAGGACAGCGAGCAGCATGTGTGTGGGGCTGAGGCCCCCAACCTCCTCCCCATGGGCTGCGGAAGAAGACGCCGATCTCACATCGATTCCTCGAGCCTGGTTTTCAGACTGTGCTCGTGGCGCGGGACACTTCCTACAGCGCGCGCTCCGGGAATGCCGCGGACCTGTGTTCCCTGAGGGTCCTGAGAACTCCCGCGACAGGAGCCCCTGAACTCTGGAGCCCGGGGCTGCGGACAGCTGTGCGCTCGGGTGGGCAGAACAGGTAAGAGGAGCCCGGGAGCTTGTGCACCGTGAGTCACACAGTCTCATGGGGGAGGCTGAGGAAAGCCCCGGGCAGGGCCTGTTGCCCCCATTTTGTAGGGGGTCTAGGGAGACTGGGGGGGGGGTGGTGCTGCCGAGGCGGGGGTGGGTTCCTGCGCAGGGCTGAAGACAGAGCAGGCAGCCCCGGATGAGGCTTGCTGCTCCCGCTGGGGGTGACCACGGCAGCCCAGGCAGAGGACTAAAGACACTGGCCAGAGAGGGGACAGCCCTGGCAGTCCTCAGGGTCCTGGGGGAGCAGTGGGTGCAATGTACCTTGAGAAGGAGGGCCGTGTGCCTCCGAGGCCTGGGCAGACTGTCCCTCCCCGGGAGCTCCGTGGACGCCCCTGCAGAGGGAGGGAGGCGCTACAGGGACGCAGGGCTCAGGCTTCTGAAGGCAGGGCCCTTTCCACACCAGCCCTGCACACCCCTCCCCCGAGCAGCTGGTTGTCCGAGGTCGCACAAGGACGATGAGCTGAGTTCTTCAGCCTGTGCTGAGCGGTACCAGCGGGGGGTACCCAGGGGGTCACCTGTCCTCCCTGAACCATCTTTGCAGGGGAGTGCCCATAAGCGCTTCTCGAAGGGCATCAGCTGGAGGTCGGGGGGGAGGCCGGAGGCCGCAGTCACAGCTATGAGGGGTTGGAGACGACGGTGCGGCCCGTGGAGCGCGGGGCCCGCGGCGAGCCCCCAGCACGGCGATGCTGGCCCCAGTGAAAACCGGCATCCGCCATCCCTTCCGCCCCTCGCCGCCCAGCCCTGGGAATTGCTCATCTCCGAGCCCTTCGGGCCCATCCGTGTGACCGACGCACACACCCACGGCGCCGCAGCAGGAAGAGGATGTTTTTCAGGGTTTGCTTCTCTGACAGACCTAGGGTTTGTTTTTTTCCTTTTTTGCCCAGTTTCATTTGCTTTTCTGAGAACGGCCGCCAAGGGCCGCGGCCCCAGCTCTGGTCCAGCGGGTGCTTCTGAGCCCGCTCGGCTGGGGAGGGGCCCCCTGCTGAGCAGCCCCCAGCCTCACGTCCCCCCTGACTGACCCGGGGAGCCCCCTCCCGCTCACCCCGAGTTTCCTGCAGCCCTCCCCACTCCACAGCATCTTCAGGCCGCCCCACAGGTCCCTTTGAACTTGGAAAAGTCTCCTCAGAAAGGGGGAAAGGATTCCATAGGAACGTTTCAGCTGGTCAGAGAGCAGCTGGACAGCCCTGGGAAGGCACCCTGCACCCGCTGAGAGACGCGGGGCCGCCGCGCGCGCCGCAGCCCCAGGTCCCTGCAGACCTCGAGCGAGGACCGCTTCCCGTCCTCAGGCCAGGGACTGACCCTTTACTGGGATTTTAGAAGCAGCAGACACCAGGGTACAAGCCGATCATTGGGCCACGTTGAAATCCAAGCCCGTGTCTACCAAGGAGCACCTCACGAGAACAGAAGGGACGTAGCAGACCCAGACACTCGCCCCACCACGTGGACGTCCAGACTTCCGCGGCTGCCGCAGCTCGTTACCGAAGCCCTGGTGGCTTAGAGGGACGGAAAGGCATTCTGTGCATTCGAAGTCCTACCTGGGTCTCACTGGGCAGGACGTGAGTCACCAGCAGGGCCGTGTTCCTACGGGGACTCGAGGGGGGCGTCTGATGCTCTGCTCTTTCCAGCCTCTAGAGCCCACTGGTGTTCCTCGGCTGAGGCCCCTTCCCCCAGCCTCACAGCCGCGACATCTCCTCCCGGCCCTGCTCCCGGGGCCCCATCTCCCTCTGAGCACAGCCGGGAAAGCCTCTCTGCTTGGGAGAAAAGGAGGTCGGGTTGGTCCCCTGCACCACCCAGGACCGTCCCCCATCTTGGGGTCCTTAACTTCATGCCATCTGCCAACTCCCTTTGGCCATGTAAGGTGACACAGTCCACGAGGTGTGGGGATTAGGGTGGGAACCTGTCGCGGCGGTTCTATGATTCTCCCTACGGCAAACTGTCAGAAGGGAAAGCAGCCTCGCGTCCGGAACTTGAACTCCCAAGGTCAGTCAGAGCATTAGGACAGCTCAGTACGAAGTAGGTAAGAGATTTGAACAGATGCTTCCCAAAAGATGATATCCACAGCACGGACATATTTTTAATTTATTTGTCAGAGAGAGAGAACGCGGAGCACAGGCGGACAGAGTGGCAGGCAGAGGCTGAGGGAGAAGCAGGCTCCCCGCTGAGCAAGGAGCCCGATATGGGACTCGATCCCAGGACGCTGGGATCATGACCTGAGCCGAAGGCAGCTGCTTAACCAACTGAGCCACCCAGGTGTCCCCGGACATATTTTTAAAAAGTTCTCGGTTTGATGGGCTCTCGGGGAAATGGGAATTAGAACCAGAAGGAGGTCCTATCACGCACTCACGCGGATGGCCGGATTGCCGCAGGATGCTGGACTCTGGGCGGATTCTCACGCACCGGCCGAGAGCTGGGGATTGATGCCACCAACCTGGGAAAGAGTTTGGCGTGAATGCTGGGAACTGAGCACACACCCCCCCACAGGCCGGCACTTCTGCTCCCCAAGGACGGGAGAGCTGTGGCGCGCTCGGGCGAACGTGGCCAAGGAGGGAGATACGCGAGCGCCCAGGCAGGGCGGCAACAGAGCCAGATTCAGGAGTGTGGGCTGGGGAGCCCGCCGCACGCCAAGCTGTTCTCGAAGTTAAGACGGCCCGTGGTACGTGGTACGTGGGGCTGCGCGTTTCGGCCGTAAACAGACACAAGGAAACCAAGACAGCGATGGCTTTCGGGGACGGGATGCAGACAGCCCGCGTGGGGCCCGTGCGCCGTTTCCTCCCCTGGGTGGCGATCTGCTGCTGGCTCCACTGGGATTAAAAATACCGGGGCCACACTTTCCACGAGGTGTACTCTCGTGTACGTGCTGTGTCCACGGCTGTAAGGAACACGCGCTCCCTGGGTCCAGGAACGGGGGCGACGCGCCCGCCCTTCCCTCCCATCGCGGCTCCCTGCTTCGGTGCTGTCCCCTGCAGCCCAGCCACTGGCCAGATCCCACCCGGTCCTGGCCACAGTCTCCAGGGAAAGCCACGTCACTCCCTGGGACGATGCCTTATTCCTTAGGAGGAAATCATCCTAGAAACCCGGGAAGACGTGAATTAAGTGTAAATATTGTTCACTCAAGAAGTCATAGAATTACGACTTTGGACGGGTTTGGTATCTCACTCTTACGTTTAAAGAATTTGCCCAGTTGCGGAGAAAGTCGCACGAATCCCACCTCAGACGTGTAAGTAACTTGGTCTCATAACGCTGCGTGGAAATCTTAGTGCGCGTCTACGCGGGGCGCCTGGGGGGCTGTGGGCTCATTGCCTTTCTGAATGAAATTACTCAGGTTTCTAAAAATTAATTAGCACGAGGATGATTCTGTTCATTAGACGATCGAACAGCCCAAGAAGGGATTTGAATCTTTTACACTTTATTATTGCAATTTGAAGTGTTGAGGGTAGTTATGAATTAAACGTGCCGTCGTCAAAGGCCCCGGAAAGCGGACCGTGAGGATTTGCAGGCCTTGCGAGTGGAAAAGCAAGATCCATAACCTGACGTAAATGACCAGTGATCAGGGAAGAGCTACATTTTGTTTTGTCTCATGTGGTTTTGTAGCTTTCAGAAACCACGCATTCATTTTAAAAGGAAAAATAACAAGGAAGAGTCTCCTAAACCCAAAGAGGGACATTTCGGTGATGGCGAGATCTGCCCCGTGTGGGTGTCTGGGGGATGAAGGAAAGGAGAGAACTAGGGGGCGGGGCCCGTGGAGCCCCACGTGTGTGGGGGAGGGGCAGGAGCGTCACCATGGCCCCGCCCACAGGTGCGTGGCAGGCTTTCCCACAGCCTTGTCCCCAGGCTCCTCCTCTCTGCTCTCTGGGCCCTTCCGTGACCCCTGGGGTCTTCATTGCCCCACAGCCCCTCTACCAGCTTCCCCGTGTACGTCCTCCCCCTACACCTTCCATGCGGATGCTGGCGACCGAGCATCGCCCTGGACCTTTCACGGACGGGGCCCGTGGTCCCTCTGTCGCTTCACCAGCACAGAACGCCAAAGCCCCTAACTGCATCACCTCCTGCCTTTTGTCATCGCTGCCCCGACCCTGCTTCAGCCACCTCCCCCCCGGAGCCCCATGGACACGGATGCCGTTCCCACGGCGCTGTCCCCTCTGCCTCCCGTGGCCTGTCCACCCCCTCGCCCGGGTGCCTTGCTCTCGATCCTTCCTCCTTTCCGTTGGTTTGTTTGGAGTTTTTCTTTCGGTCTCTTGTCCGTGTGTTTTCCGGTGCGGGTCTGCGGGTGATAAACTCAGTCCCCTTGTTTCCTGAAACATCTTCGTCTTGTCTCCCTTTCAAAGAGCCTCCTCCCTGGGTGTGGAATTCTCGGCTGGCAGTTTTTCTCAGCCCTGGGGAGGGCACGTCCAGCATTTCTAGACGCCTGTATTTCTTTTCTTTTTAAAGATTTTGTACGTATTTATTTGAGTGTGAGCAGGGAGCAGGGCGTGTGCGAACACGCGTGGGAGGGAGCGGCCCAGGGAGCCTGCAGGGCCTGCCGAGCAGGGAGCCTGATGCGGGGCTCGATCCCCAGGACCCCGGGATCACCCCCCGGGCTGAAGGCAGATGCCCCACCGACGAACCCCCCCGCCCCGCCCGGGTGCCCCGAGATGCCCTTGTTTCTGCACAAGTTCTTAGGGTTTCTCCTCTGAAGGCACGTGACCCTTTTACTCGGGGTTTCTAAGGATCCCCCTCTGCCCCCGTGCCTGTGCTGGGAGGGGTACATGAGGCCTGCTGGACTCCCTCCACCCCACCCCCTGCTCCCAGGTCTCCCCTCGCACGCGGGCAGTTTGCTCTGGGCGCCTCCCGTCTGTTCTCCAGGTTGTCGTCCCCAGCCCCAGCCCCGGTCCGGTGTTGTCGGCGAGCCCTCTCCTGTGCGCTACTGCGGCCCCTGCCCACTCAGCCTCCTGCCTGCACCGTGCCCGATGGCGGCCCCGGGGAGATGGGCTCTGTCCCAGCAACACCCCACCCCGACAGCTCCTCCGCCCCCGTCCCCTGCACCCCCCATCCCCGCCACTGCCTCCGAAGAGAGTCTCTGAACCTGGTCCCATGCCTGTCGTGAGTTCATAAGGAGCCCGGTCCCTGTTTCTCATCCATCCGTGGACTCCGGGGAGCATGTTCTCCGACCGTAGCTTCCCTCCCTCTGGGGTTCCCGGTCACCTTGTTTCAATGGTCACCCTGGATTCGTTCGAGGGGACTGTTCCCCTCCTCCTGGTGGGGACTGGGTAGACCTGTGACTTTGTAAGGAAAGTGTCTATGCCACGGCTTTCCCTCGTCTGTGAAGTTTTCTCCAGAAATAAGTTCCAGGGTGAGCTTGCCGGTTCCAAGCACGTAGAGTTCTCTGAAAGTGACCCCGTATGGGAAACACGGAGATCACGCCACCGTGCGTCACGCCACCGTGCGCTACCCCGGTCCCGACTCCGTGTTCTTAGTGCTCTGATTAGCTTCTGCTTTGGCCTGCTCTGGCCCTGGGCTCCGAGGACTCATGGGCGCACGGGGGACAGGGGGTCCACGGAGATGCCCGCCGGTGTGGCGTGTGGGTTTCCCACGTGCCTTGTCATAGAGGCAGCAAGAAGCCGTCTCCAGACACCGACCCTCTTGCCCGCTGAGATCTCAGTCTTGTAGGTCTGGAATGAGCCCTCGACTCCGTATTTTTAAGACCCTCCCAGATGGTTCCGAGGGGCAGGCCAGTCTAGAACCCATCGCCTGCGGGTTTCAGACAGGTAGGGGTACTATTGGGTGATTGAGGGCAAGTGAACGGAGGCTCCACTCACCGTGGCTCAGAACAGCCAAGCTTGTGCACAACAAGATGCTGCAGGCGCCGAGAACGCGGGCCTGAGGGGGAGTGCGTCTCCGCCATCGCGCTCACACGGCCCGAAGCCAGGAGCAGCAGAGCGGGACCGGCCACCTGCAGACACCGCTGCCTGGGGCCCGGCCGACCGCCAGGCCTGAGCTCCTCAGACGTGGGACCCCTCCACTCAGGGGCGCAGGCCACTGCCTCAGGGGCCTCGCCAGCCTGTCCAGCATGGTTTTGGGGGTTTTGTTTAGCTTGGATGTGCACTCTGTCCCTGACCCTGATGTCCCGGCCAGCAGCCCCGAGCCGGCGCCTTCTGGGGATCCCGGATCCAGGACTTTGAACTTCCTGCCCTGCTCTCCGCTGGGCCCCCTCCAGAGCTGAGATCTGCAGCGAGGCAGGGCCAGTCCCACAAGCCAAGGAGCTCCGATGCCACCGACCACTGCCCCGTCACGCCGCACGGGCTGCCCTCGGGGGCGGTCGGGGCCTGGGCAGCCACCGGTCTTCCTCCCGCATGAAAGCAGGAAGCAGAGCGGTTGCACCTGTTTTCTGATCCCAGGATGGGATGGTTTACCGTTCGGCCCCGGTTAAAACTGAGAATGCCCCTCTCGTGATGGAGGGCCCGGGACTCCGGGGGGGCCGTATTTGCTGCTTTGGGACAGATGGACTTTTCCAGATGGCTGCTGGCTCTCCGGGCTTCCTGACTGGGACTCCTGCCACATCTCGCCGTGGGCGGGTGGGGCTTCCAGGCTTCTGCGAAGCTCCGGGAACCGGCTAATTGGCCGCCCCCTCCCCGTATGGCTCATTAGTCACGGGGACAATGACAACCCCACGGAGGAGCTCGAGGGTGGCTAGAGAAACAGAAAGGGCCTACGTGGGCTCACGCTCGGGCAGGTCTCAGGACTAGGGCGCACGTACGGGCTCCGGTCTGCCCTTCCCACGTCTGTCCGTCCATACCCTGGCCCCTCTGTGCCAAGCGGAGCAATGGCCAGCCGCTTAACCTTCCCATCTCGGGGCTGTAAGACGGCACAGATGTGTCTTCTACCCAGGTCACTGTCCGACGCCCCCGGGGTGGGTGAGCGCGGCTGCGAGGTGGGGACCAGCCCCTCCTGCTGTCCACGGTCTCCACGCCCTCCTCCTGACACACTTCTCACGCTGCATTTGTTGCTAATGGATGTGCACACGTCTGTGCCTCGATCGTCGTGGGGAGGCCTGCTCGGGGCTTCCAGGCTTGAGCACAAAGACCGTGACGTGCAAGACAGGGCCACTCGTTCCTAACACGGTCCCCTGGTCCTTTTCCTTGGGGCTTTAACAAAATCCCATCTCTCCCTGTTTGGGGTCTAGAAATGCCCAGCATTTTCCAGTTCTGCAAGACCTCAGCTTCTCGGGCCCTGCTTCCCGGGATCCTGCGTGTGAACAGCTGTGTTTCTCCACAGGTGGGCCTTTCCCTCACGAGGCCTCTTCAGCAGCAGATGCTACACACGCACAACTGGGGTTCTGGTTCTCACGTCTTCCCTCGGAGCCACGGAGCTGCCTTCCGTGTTGCAGGAGGCCGGACATGGGCAGGACCAGACCCAGACCACTTGCCTTCCCTGGTTCCTTTAAAGGGTGACATGCAGGACCTAAGGCACAGGTGTGGCCTGACCAGTGCAGACAAGAATGTGATGTCTCCTCCTCAATTCTAGACATCGTGCCTTCATTAATACAGCCTAAAACATCATCTCCTTCTGATGAGCAGTGTCCTGCTTCCCCCTGACCCGCCTGAGCCTAAAATGCACCAGATGACCCCTTCCAAGTCCCTCTCTTATAAGATGCTCTAAGGTTTTGAAGCCTTAGAAGAACTTGTGAACCCAGGCAAAGGGGAAGGGGGTTCAGAGCAAGCAAGCTTGGCAGGCTGGGGTAAGACCCCACAACCAGTTTGGGGCCCATCACAGCCCCCAGAGGTCAACTTTATTCGGGAAGGGGGGGATGTTCCTCAGGCCGGGAGAGAACGAGAGAAGAGGCAGACTTTCCCTGGTGGATTCTGAGACACCGGACAGCCTGGCTTCTGCTCGAGCCCTCAGAGCACTCCGGGCACGTGTGGGCGGCCGTGATGCAGACAGATGTGGCAGCGGCCTCCGATCCCAGCGCGCCCACGGCAGAACCCCCAATGCCCCCAGTGGCAAGAGGGGGCACAGGGAAGCCCCGGGTGTGTGGGCAGGGGATGTCCAGCTTACAACAGCGACCGAGAAGCCAAGGGGTTCCTCCCCCCCAGGTTGTGACGGCAGAAGGGGAGCTGAGTCCGGAGCCAGGTGCGGCGGCCAGGCCGGGTAAGGAGGCTCCTAGGAGCCGGGAGGGGGGCTCAGAGGAGGCGGGCGATGCCCAGAGCCCACACCATGATCACTGACCACTGCGTCTATCGCGGACCCCAAGCTTCGCACCCACTGACCTAACTCCAGAGTCCGCAAAGCCATCCCGTTCCCCCAGTCACAGGAGAAGAACGCAGAGAGGGCAAGCGATGGCCCGAGGTCACACCGCCTGCAGAGCCCAGGCAGACGCAGAGCTGAGCACAGCCCCAGTGAAACAAACAGTTGCTTCTTCTGGCCGGAGGCAGCTTTGCTCTGGGACCTTGACCTTGGGAGTCCCAAAGCCCAGCAGTCACAGATGATGCCGGGAGGCAACTGTGGGCTTTTGAGCACGGGTGGACGGCCGGCCAGGGCAGGGACCCCCAGAGCCCCAGGCCGGGCTCCCAGCATGTGCTGGACTGGAAGGGAAGACACAGTGGACGGCAGACCGCGGCAGGAGCTGAGTCCGAGGGTCCCAGAGCCACTGGGTAAGGACACGGAGGCTCCAGACGGCTCCAGCAGGCCACCCATGCTGGCTGGGAGAAGGGCCTTCCTCCCACGACGGACAGCACAGGGCAGAGGAAACCAGAAATCAGACTGGAGCCAGAAGCAGTTCAAGTGTGAGCGGGAGGGGGCGTCGAGGAGGGAAACCCAGGGGCAGGAGCGTCCATGGCTACACGCACGCGTGCAGCGCTGATCCTTCCCAGGGACGTGGAGGCACAGGACAGGCCCTGCTCGGCCTGGACCGGACCACTGCCCCTCCCGCGACAGCTGGGAGCCCCGGCTGCACTGGGGCCGCCTCGTGGCTTCCCGAGTCTTCAGGGTCACTCCCACCAAAGCGAGGCTTCCCGGGCAGGACCCGTGTCCTCCTGCGACCACAGAGGTCACAGCACAGTTGAGAATCGAAGGGTGTGTGCACAGACCCACGGGTCACTTCCCCCTTTCCCACACCACAGACTGAACCCGCGGAGGAGCAGCAAGGGAGGACAGGGGACAGCCCAGCCCAGGGGACACAGGGGGCCTCGGCCCACGCTCCAAGCTGGCCTCAGTCCCCTGCTCCTGGGAGGCAGCTATCCTCCGTGCAGCAGCTCTGGTGGCCTAGAGGAGCCAGTCCTCGGGGAAGGGGGCCGGGGCGGGGGGGTGCGGGCACCTGTCGCTGCCGGGGACCCAGCCAGGGCCCGCTGCTGAATTGCCCTTCAGAGGCCCACCCGCTGGTCACACCGTACCAAGCCCCCTCCCCCACCCGAGCACCCACACACGGGGGCAACGCACACGTGGGTATCATGCAAACGAACCCGCTGTTCCTTGAGGTTAGTGACGGGAGCCCCTTGCTCCCCCCAGTACCGTTGCCCACAATGGCACAGGGACGGCTCACAACCCGACCAGGTCCTAAAAGCAAGAGAGCGTTTGTCAATGGAGTCCAGCAAGGTTCAAATTAAATAATTACATTTTTTTTTTTTTTACCTTTTAACCCATCTCTGAATTAAACGGATGTTTAGAACGCAACTTACGGAAAAGGAAGGCCGGCCGGCCAGGCTCGGGGGGTTTCTGTGCCTGATGCTCTTCCGTCTGCGCCGTAGGGACATGGCTCTGGAGAGGCGAAGTGTTTTCTCATGGCTGAATTGTTTCTTTGAGATCCCGGCTTCCTGAAGGAAGGTCATTCCCGGGGGACCCCATTTCCAGGGCTGCAAGGTCAGGGCACGGGAGACCCTAAGCTCCGAGTGCTGCCGTGCGCACGGGGACACGGTCCTCACTGCGCAGGGCTGGGACGGGCCGTGGCCCTTCCTCCCCTGGTTTGGGGCTGAGGATGGGGTCCCGCATGGGCTCCCCCCAGAGCGGGGGCGGGTCAGGGAGCCCGAGGCCAGGGCAGTGGTTCCAGATCGTCGGGACACAGCTCCCTCCAGGAACGGAGAGAAAACCACGCACGTGGTCCAGAAGGATCCAGACACGCCACACACCGTCTGCTAGAAGCTCTGCGTGGCTCTTACACCAGCGAACCCCTGGGAGGGCCCTGGGGGGCAAGGAAGGTGGGATCCCCCTTGAGCCCTCCCAGATTCTCTACAAGTAGACCACAAAGTCAGACCGGTCACGGGGGTCTGGGGGACGCGAACGGCACACCGGGCCAAGTGCCAGCCGTTGCGGGGACCCGCTGCCCATGCTAAGGATGGGGTCCCCTGAGGGCCCATGGGGTGGCGGGGTGGCAGAGAGGGCTGACCAGGCTGCTCGGCAGACACAGGCTCCCGGGCTAATGCCCCTTTCGCCTCTCCGATGGCCTGCCGGCTTGGAGGCGGGGGCCTGTCCGTGCCCCGCGTGCCTGCCGGCCAGGTGTGGGGACGCCTGACCCTGGACCCTCGGACCGTGCGACCCTCCGCCGGGCCGCTGAGAGCAGCCACACGTGCTGCCTATACCCCCTCGGTCTTGTTCCTGCCCAGGGACCCGCAGGCCTATGGTCAGCCTTGCTCGATGTCTGAGGCTGTCCCGAGTGCGTCCCACGGGAGCCCGGGAGGGGGTGGGGAGGCTGAGTAGGGGACCTGGGGCCGGGGCTGGGCCTGGGACAGGCCAGGTCACCACTGACCTCGCGTCAGCAGACACTTTCTCAAGGGCTGCCTGGGGAAGACTGTAGGACTTATGGTTGTGGGCACGTGGTCTGTGTCCCTGTCGCTCTGCGGTGTCAGCAGCTTAAAGGTCGGGGGGAACAGAGACCGTGGCCACCAGCACGCGGAGGCAAAGGGCAGGGCCACCGCCCTGTGCGCCAACTCCTGACCCAGGAGCCCCAGAAACTCCCTCAGCGTCCATGGTGGGGCGGGAACCAAGGAACAGAGGTGGCGTGACCCGTGGTCAGGGAAAGGCAGGTGGCGACCACGTGTGCCGAGCGAGGAAGCAAATGTCTTTATTGAGAAAATGCGTGGCTGCCGAGATCAGGGTTCCCTGCTCTCACCGGCTTGGAAGAGAGAAGGGGCGTTAGTGTGGGTGAAAGGCACAAAGCAGACAGGGTCCCTGGAGGGACCAGGCCGAGGACCCAGAGCCCGAGCTCCCTGCCCTGAGAGGGTCCAGACCAGCCCTCCCTGAGGCCACTGTGTGCGTGGACGGCCCCGCGCTACACGGGCCTCACCATCATCTCCGACACCTTGTAGCTGTAGTTGTAGCCTTTCCCTGACTTCCAGTTAATGCCGTTTGCATAGCTTTCATGGGAACCCCCGAGGTAGAGACCATTGAGATTCGACAGGTGACATGTATAGTACCACCAGGCCCCCTGGTAGCGCTCAGCACAGTTTTCTGGACTTGAGTCATTGTCCTGGTCCTTGGTGGAGAAGGGGTGGTTGTTGTGGTATGTCAGGGAATCACCTGCACGGAGGGAGAGTGGGCCGTTTTATTTGGATCCTAGTTCTAGGCAAGAACTGCAGGGACCAGGAGCTCGAGTCGTGCACTGCACAACTCTAGAGGATGCCTGTGAAGCCCTGCTCTCTGGGACAGTGATACTGGTCTTCCGGAATCCCGTCTGTCCCTCCCGGCTGGCAGGCACCCTGTCCTGGAGGGAGGCCACTCCCGGCCCTGGGCTCCCTGGTTGCTCAGCAGAGAGCACCAGGCACCGTGGAGCAGGAACCCGGGATCCACAGAGATGGGCTCTGTTATCACCCTGTCCCTGTTTGTGTCAATAGTGGCAGAAAGAAGAAGAGCCCCTCTCCCTGCACTTTCTACTGAATGGGTCCCATCCACCTGGTGGGGCCCCTGAGGTGTGGGTAGGGAGAGCCACGTCTGGCTGCTGCCTCCGCTCTCCCTGAGGAAGAGGCAGAGGCAGAGCCGGGACAGGAAGCAGGTGCCTCTTCGCTGGCGCCCGAGCCCTGGCCCAGGGCGGACACTCACCCGCGCTGCCCCCCGCGAAGGCTCCCAGGAGAAGCCTGTACTTCTCGGCCTCGCCCGCCATCTGGAACGAGCTGTACTTGGCAAACTGGCGGTTGCCCTCGAAGTCCACGAGGTCTACCCGGAGCTCGCTGGTTCCTGGGGCAGAGAGGCTGTGAGGTCCCAGCAGAGGGACGGTCGACCCAGGGCTGGCAGGTGGGAATTTAGGGACGGGCGGAGGGGCTGTGTGGACCCGGCATCCGGGGTTGGCACAGTCACGGAAGACGTCCGTGGGTATAGGACGGGCCGTGGAAACCACTTGCCAAGGGTCCTTCTGCCCCCGACATGCCCTCCTCGTGCTCACGCGCTAGAGCACGACACTATGCTCCGTCAACGGTGTGCCTTTTCCCGGCGGGTTGGGACGTCCGTCCCAGCCCCGTGCGGTAACTGCTCGCGCGTTCCTGCGGTGGGAAGGTCGTGTGCTCCCTGGGGCCGGTGTGTCAGGAGAGGTGGGATCAGGGCTGGACGTGGAGCCCACCCCCGAGGCCTCTGGTCCCTCCTGTCCCGGGATCTGAGAGGCCGGTGGCGTCGCGCTTGCCGGAGTCCCTCACCTCGGTCCTAACGGGCTCCCACCTGGTGTGTGAGCTGAAGGCGTGGCTCCCGCGCATAGGGGGGCCCGGAACAGAGCGAGCCCCCGGCAGGAGGAGGGCGGGGTCCTCGGCTCAGGGTGGGGGCAGGTGGAGGTCGGGGACGTACCCCGGGCGGTCAGGGCGTGGATGTTGTCATTCCCCAGCCAGAACTCCCCCAGCTGACTGCCGAAGCCCCGCTTGTACGCGGCCCAGTCGCGATAGAAATCCACGGAGCCGTCGCTCCTTCGCTGGAGCACCTGCGGGCGGCGGGAGGGCTCGGGGACGGGGCCCTGCACGGGTCTGAGGCTCGGGGCCCACCCTATGGGGGGAGGCCTTGTGGCTCAGGGGTCATCCCAGCCGAGCGCCCGGCATGGCTGTGCGGCCTCGTGTCCCACCCCGGGGTGGGCCGAGCCCACAGCTGAGGGAGGGGGAAACCGCAGGACAGAGAGGGTGGGTGACAAGCCCGACGCCACACAGCTGGAGGTCTGGGCTCCCTCTGGGCCCCGCCCCAACGTTGCAGTCCCTCCCGAACCGTTTATGCCCCATCAAGGCGTGTGGTTCGCCCCGGCCTGGGCCAGGGGGACGGGGCGGCCTCACGGGGGGATCCGGACATTTTGACAACGGTCACACGATAGTGTCCTCCCTGCGAGCGGACGAGCTGCTCTGTGGGATTCCCGGGCAGAGCCCACTGTGCCCCCGCACCACTGGGCCGTCCCCTGGCCGCCGACACTCACGGTCCACCCCCCGCCGTCCGTGTCCATGTCGCACAGCACGGTCAGCGGCCGGCAGTCGGGCAGGTAGACGGTGTACCAGCCGGTCAGGGAGTCACCCCTCGTGAGAAGGTCCTTGCAGGTCCGAGGTGCTGGGACAGACCCGGAGGCTGATGTCAGGCAGGGCACCCTGGGCCGGGTGCGGCGGGGAGTGGGGGCGTCTGGACGGGTGGGGAGGTGGAGGGGACCCTGGGCCTGGACAGACTCTAAGGCCCGGGCCCCCAGCCGTGACAGCCAAGCCCAGTCTGCCTGGCCATCCCCTCCCAGGGCCGCCCCACCTGAGTCCGCGGACCCCTGGTCTTCAGGGGACATCTGGGCTTCCCGAGATCATTGCCAGGTGCCAGCGGCCCATTGCCTAGTAGCCGCGGGAGGGAAACGTGTCTAAGAGTGTGTGGTCCTTGGATTCTGGAACCCGGCTGAGCGTGGGGCTGGCCTCTGGTGAGCGGGGAGCGTGCGGAGGTCGGTGGCATGGTCAGTCACCTGTGTCACAGGACTGAGGCGCAGGCTCTCCTGTTCGTGGGGACAGGACACGCACATCACGGTCTAGCAATGGGCGCCCCCGTTCCCTTCAGCCACAGGTGCTCCGTGGCCGGCACACAGCATGGACATACGGTCAGGATCTGTCCAGGGCAGATCGTCCAGTCCCAGCGATGGGCTCTGGGACCGCCCGTCCCTGGGAGCGGGTCTACTAGGTCCCTGTGTCCAGCCTGGGCTGGGCCCGAGGGGCAGCACTGTCCCTCAGGGTCCCGCCGTGCACCCCGAGCCGGCCATCTCCTCAGGACCCCGGGTCCTCTGTGGCGCGGGAATCGACTCGTCTGGGTCTCTCTGGTCTGCGTCAGCTCCCCCCACTGTCCCTCTGAGCCTCTGCCGGGGGAGACCCTGGGGGGGTGTCGGGCATTCGGGTCTGTGCCCCAGGCCTGCCCTCTTAACTTGTGCGCAGAGCACGGGACTGGGTTTTGAGTTTGTGAGTGGCCTTTTCTGCCTCTTACAATCTGTCTGATAAATGCGAGTAAACAGGCGAAGGTAGGGGCAGTGTCCACATGCAGCAGTAACGCTGTCTTGTCATCCTTTGGGTCCCCGCGGGCAGACGCCGGGCTCTGCACCCTCACCGACCGGGCCAGCGAACCCAGCCCTGACCCAGACCCTGGGCGCCTCCCCAGCATTTCCCTGATGGAAGAGGGACTCGGGTCTGAGACCCTCCCGCAGCAGATGCTGCCAGGCTGACTGCGGCCTTGGGGACCCCCATGTGGACAAAGCCCCTGGACTGGGAGCCCGACTCACCTTTCTCCCCGCACACTCCTTTGTCCCCTCGGTCCCCTGGAGCAGAGACAGGAAGATAGGACCCCCGACACAGGGGGCTGTGGTCAGGGAGAGGCCACCTGGGCGCTCAGACACCCCCCGTCTGCTCTGCCCTCAGGGGTCTGTGGGGGCCGAGCCCCAGGCCTCCTGCTCTGGGCCGGCACCCTCATTGCTCTGCTGGCTTTCCAAGGGTTCCAATGCCAGGGTCTCCAAGCATCGGAGGAACCCCGAGGCCTGGGATCCGATCCCCGGGAAGGAGAGTTCCCTGTGGACCACGTTCCCCGGGTCAGGACATTCCCCGGGTCAGGACTCTGGTCACGCGCTAACTTGAGGCTCCTCGGAAATACGACCCGAGCCCCGCTGTCCCTCTGTCTGCCTCCGTGTCCCTCCCCCGTCTCTCTCTCTCTCCCTCTCTCTCTCTGTCCTCCTCCCTGTGTCCCTGTGTCCCCATGTCCCCGTGTCCCTGTCTCCCTGTCCCTCTGTCTGTGTTCCTCTCTCCTTTCTCTGTGGACATAGCCCGGGGGCCCGCGAGAGGCCGTCGCCCTTCATCCCGTTGTTACCTTTGGGTCCCGGTGGTCCTGCCTTGCCAGGGACTCCAGGGGACCCGGGTGCTCCTGCAAATTCCAGAGTACGGGCCTCATGGGCAAAGGTGCAGCCGCCACAATCCCACGTGAGCTCTCTGTCCCGAGTCCTACGGCCCGCCCGGCGCCACTTATTCACAGAACCGCTGCCCCCGGGTGGACGGAGCAGCCATGGCCACTAGGCAGCCAGGAGCCTAGCCCACCTCCGGGTCTCACTGGAGACGATCGGGCGCTCGGTCACCCCGCTCCGGCCCGGGGCACGTACCTCTCTCTCCATGGACGCCTGCGTCTCCTTTGGGCCCTGCGGGCCCGGGCAGCCCCGGGCAGCCCCGGAGGATGCTGAGCTTGTCGGAGCCCTCCAGCCCCAGCACCTTCACCTCTGCAGGGAAACACGGAGTGAAGGTCAGTGCCTTCCCCCTGCGCCTGGTGGCTCAGCGGGTCCCGCACACTGGCCGCCCGTTCCGAGGCTTGTGCCTGCGTGCTGACCTCGGGCCCGTGCAGACCGCCGGGGACCCCCGCGGGGTCAGCCTGGAGGCGGGTTTCTCGAGTTTGGGGTAGACTTGCTCTATCCCCTCTCTGCCCTGCTGTGTGTGCGGGTCAGGCCGGAGGAGATGGCCTGGGAGCCCTCCCTGCTGAGGCAACCCGGCTCCTCAGTGCTGTGTGTCCCCGGACAAGTCGCTCAACCCCTCTGGGCTTCTGTCCTCTGGGCCCCGAGAGCATCGGACGAGGGCTGCGGGGGGTAAACACCAGATGGTGCCCCTGTTAGAATCCGAGCAGGATCCATGGCGTTTGGAAAGAGCTTCCTGCACCCCGGGGACTCTCGGGAGATACGAACAATGAGTATTGAGAAGAAACTTGGGGAATTGGAGTCCCTGTGGGAAATTCACCCCCAGACCTCAGGCGTGTGCTCGCAGACGTCCTGCGCCAGAAGGGGTCCCTGTGGGTGCCCTGGAGAGGGCGTGCTGGCTCCCAGGACACAGAGCCGGGCCCGCAGAGCTGGGAGCAGATGGTTATTTACTTGGTGGAGTTGAATCGTGTGGATGACGAAGCTCAGAGATGCCTCTAGAAGGCCTGCGGTTGCCGTGGGGGGGTGGGGCACGGACACCACAGGCTCCTCGGAGGACACGGCAGCTGCCCCCACCTGGGGTGTCTCCCTCCTGTCCTTCTGGATTCTCCTGTGCCACGGGCTTAGAGGTGCCCTTGTGCCTCCTCCATCAGTCTGCCCTCCAAGGGGGGAGGCTGCTCTCCTGCACAAAGGGCCTGATCCACCTGCTTAGGGTTTGGAGCAAGACCCCACTCCCTTCTCCCCTGACTCTGCTGAGCCAGATCGTCTGTGTCGAGGGGCAGGGATGCGGCTTAACGGCCCCCGCGTGAGCGTGAGATCCTCCGGCTTTGAGAACTTGAGAGAACGTCTCTGGAAGACCCACAGGCAGAGAACGTAAATGGCATTTTCTTCCCCCTTGGAGACAGAGTGGAGACCTAGAGGTGAGGCTCCTGGGGGCTTGTCCCCGACCCAAGAGCGAGGCAGGTATCACAGCTAGCTCCCTCCCTCCCGCCGGCAGCCCTGGCAGGTGTCCGTATCTGAGGAGCATGAGGACAGTTGGGAAGATGCATGTGGAGGGCTTAACGGGGGACCCTCTACATGGCTAGTGAGATCTAGTTACCAGCTTCAGGTTGGCCTCACCTGGACAGGTGTCCACAGCCTGGGCGGCCAGGGTCTTGATGCAGAGGAACAGCAGGAGGTGACCAGCAGGCCCCAGGGGCCCGGCGACTCTGCTTGGCCCCGTGTCCTCTGGTGTCCCCCGTTGAAGAGGCTCCCAGCTCTTATAGGGCACCGAAGCTGGCCCCAGCCTGGGCCAGCAATTTCTCAACTCCCAGAGGGATGCTCACTTCCTATAGGCTCTTCGGTCAAGCCCACAGGAAGTATCGGGTAACGGCCAAGGGTTTTTCCTTCCATTTGGGCCCCACCAAGCTTTCTGCTAAATCAGGTTCACTTCCCTTAGCAAAGGCATCCTGTTCCCCATTAAGGGAGCTCCCAGAACCCCTCTCCTGGAAAGGGTCTGCTCTGTGTGTGGCTGAGGAAAGCCCAGGCCCCAAACCCCCTTCCCAGCACCAAGCTATACCCAAACAATACTCTGTGGCCTTGAGTATGAGGATGAGCTGACTAAAGATATCTCTCTCCCTCATCTCATTTCCAGAATATTCCGGGACTGAGCGAGTCCCTGGGCACTCAACATGGAAGAAGAGAAAAAGAAATCTGAGTACTTACTCTGTGCCAAGTGCCACTTACACAGTCCCATTAGGTGGATAATATTGTTTGAATTTCACATGTGGAGAAATTGAAGTCACAGAACCAAGAAGAGCCAGACCTTGGTGTCAAGTTCATCGAATGCGCCAAGGATCCCTGGGGCCGTTCATTCCATCCAGAGGCATGGATAGGTCTTTCCCCCAAACGCCTGAGGCCTCATTCCATATCACGTGCTATGAATCAGGGTCAGCCTGAACACGCTGTGGGCATTCTGGGAAGAGGTTCTGGAGAGGAGTAGACATGGTCACTAGTGAGAGTGGATTGGTATCAAGAGGGGAGAGCAGAGGGTAGAACTGAGATTTCCCTGGGCCAGGGTGTGTGGGCTGTGGTCCAACCATAGACGTGGGCATGGCCGGATAAGAGGTTTCATGAAAGGAGTGGATTGTCAAGGGGCACCTAGGACCTTGTGTCCATCTCTGTGTGTACTGCAAAGACACTAAGCTTTCCATGGTTTGGTGTAGTGGCTCAGTGGGTGGCTCAGTGGGTTGGGCCTCTCCCTTCAGCTCGGGTCATGATCTCAGGGCCATGGGATCAAGCCCCTCATCGGGCTCTCTGCTCACCGGGGAGCCTCCTTCTCCCTCTCTCTCTGCCTGCCTCTCTGCCTACTTGTGATCTCTCTCTCTCTGTCAAATACAAAAATAAAATCTTTTTTAAAATGTTTAAAAGACAGAGAAACATGTGGGTTGCATGGCCTGAGGCACCGTTCAGCCTCCCTGAGCTACTGGAACAGGCAGCCTCTCTCTGCAGGCACAGGTCTAGACTTCAGTGATGTAACCTGGTCTGCTGGAGAGAAGTCAGTTCAGGAGTGCTCTCCTGGCATGAGTCAGGATAGGGAGAGAGGCAGCGGGCCTATGTCCCTCAGACCCCAACTGCTGGCAGCCCCCAGACACCAGGGTCCTTCCGCTTTGCATTGCTGATAGGATTATTTTAGGCAAGATGTCAATAATACATTCAGATATCAAGTTCTTGTTCTTAACGGTAGGTGGGCCAAAGAATCAGAAAGGATGGAAGCTTCTGTCAAGTACAAATACCTTAAGTTTGGATCAATAAAAGGCATTTGACTTTTGGAAATGGCATTCTAGTATTCGGGGCCATCTACCCAACTAAGGGCAAACAAGCAAAATGTTAAAAAGTTTTGCTTGAAGGCACGGCCAAGTTAACCACACAGGAAAGGGTTATCTTGCCTAACTCTTGGGAGCAACAGAAATCTGTAGAGGGGAAATGAGCACTCAGAGTCTCTTTCTGCCAATCCCTAAAAGACAGCTGTGAAGCTGCTCAGTGACCTTGCCAATTTTTCCCTGATAAAGGTCAAAGTGTGGGGTCGAGGGAGTGAATCAGGGGTTGGGATCCAGAGGGCTGCTCTCCACTCATGAGGATGGAATCATCCATGGCCAGCCTTTGCGGGGACCAAAACATATCAGTGCATCCCAGGAAAAAGTCTCAACTCCTGAATTCTTGTAAGGCCTTATGAGGTTGTTAGTGCCCTCAGGCTTCCAGCCAAAACCAACAAAAATGTCCTCTGATGGAGAATAACTTCATCCCAGGACCTACGTTATTTCGGCAAATATATATATTGTTTCAAATTAACTGTTAGAACACAATACAAGATAACCAGTTTCATGAGGATGAAAGGCAGCATGTAGAAGAACGAATCAAACCAACAGATGATAGAAACAGATCCCCAGATGCTGCAGATACGGAAATGACAACGTAATTAATGGTGAAACCTGAAAAGCCCCAGCAGAGACTGTAGGCAAACAAGGGTGCTTATGATGTCCACTTCTGGTCAGTGTTATACTGGATTGCACTGTAAGTGCAAGGCAGAAAAAATAAAATATAAAAGGATTGGAAAGGCAGACACAAAGCTGCTATTATTTTCAGAAGATATGTTTAATATGTGAAACATCTGAGGGTCTAAAATCAAAATTTTAGAATGAATAAGTTTAGCAAAAATGAGTTATAATTCTAAAAAATATCACAAGGTATTACAGGATGACGTTTTAGAAATTTGCTATAATAACCACACCCAAGTTAAATAAACAAAGAATTCTAACAAAATATGTGTGAATCCTCTGTGTCGAGAGCTATCAAATATGAGCTGAGAGACACCATAGAAGATCAAAATAATAGGAAGAATATGTTATGTTCTTGGATTAGAACACTCAATATTATAAAACTCCTGACTGATCTACAGAGTCACTTCATTGTCAGTCAAGTGCCTGTTTTACCGTGAAATAAAATGACAAGGTGAATTTAAAATTTGTATAAAAGGCAAAGGGCCAATAACTAAGATGTCCTTGAGCAGGAACAAAGAAGGATGGCTTGTTCTACGTGATACCATAATCATCATAAAGATATAGCTATTTAAGAATGTGATAGTAGCTCCAGGATGCAGAATAAACTGACAGAAGGGAACATAGTCTTGAAACAAGCTCAGACATTCACTACCCCCTGGTTTATGTTCGTGGTGCCCCTACAGAACACTGGGAAGGAAGAAGTCTTCCATGAATGGTGTGAACTGCTAAATGTTCATACGGGAAGACAAGAAAACCAGGTTAGCCCTTGTACAAACATAATTCATGTTGAAAGAATGTTAGACCCACTGTGGAAGGGGAGACAATTGTAGTGGTAGACCGCATCGTTAGGTATCAAATAAGCTTGGTGGCATCTTACACAGGACAGGAAATCTCCAAATGTAAAGGAGAAGTCTAAAAAGTGAGGTTGACACTAAGAACTCTTGTTTCTTAAGGTACGTCACCTGGGAGCAAAAAGATAAGCACAGGAGGGGAGAGGTATCTGCAGCACAAGGAAGTGACCAAGGGCTCGTATCCAGAAGAACTTAAGACCTCCCTGTAAATCAGCAATCGTGTTGGAAGTGGGAAAGAGCCTTGCATGCACACTCCCGGGACAGGATAGTTAAATGGCTGATGGGACGATGGGGACGCCTTTCTGCTTTGTCAGCAGAAAGATGCAATTCAAGCCACACGAGATCTATTCAGGTACACTCACCAAAGGGCAGAACTTTCTCGGCAAGGAGGGCGGTGCCAAGCTTGGTGAGGCTGCTCCAGCAGGAAGGGAGCCGTCCTCCAGCACCGCTCAGTGTGGGTCACTGTATGGCCACTTTGGAAATCAGCATTGCTCCCTACAGTTGCGCATGTGTTCCTGCTCTGTGTCGAGCTCTCGGAAACCCAGTCTTCCTCCAAAGAAGTGTGTGCCCAGGCATAGGGGACACTTGCAGAAGAATGTCAGGCTCCAAACATCAGACAACCAGAACGTCTGTCTGGGGCAGGACGGACCTATCCCCTGAGGTGTGGTCTGCCGGGAGATAATGTGAAGGAATCCCGCTTCCTGCAAAAATGTTGAAATTCACAAATGTGCACTGAACATAAAGGAGAAGACGCTGTGTGATAGTGTTGGTGTATCAGGTTCCAAAAAAGGCAGCTACCCAAAAGTGCCTGTGTGTCAGCTTTTCTCCTGCCTCACTCCTGTCTGGCTGGTGCTCTTGATGCTGAATGTGAATCCTGCCATGGGTCTTTGAGTGACCAGGAGGATGACCGGCTGGAGGAGGGGGTCACTGGACAGAGGGAGTGACTGTCCCCTGGGCTTGTAGGACAGGGGCCACCACCCCTCCATCCCGGGGACACCGACCCCATCCATAGAAGTGGTCGCCCTATAAAATTCAATGGCTTATTGCTCAACAAAGTGCTGTCGTAATAACATCAGGACTTACGACGCCCATCAGCCTGGGGCCCCAACACCCCATGATTACAACCAGGGCAGCCACCCAGGGTCTGGCCCACTTCCTCCTGTAGCTGTCCGCTCGGGGCCCCACAGAGGCAAGCCGGCTGAGCACTACTTGTCTCCAGGAACTGGAGACGTCCCTATAGCTTGTTCACGCTGTGCAGTGGGCCAGCGTCCCCTGCTCGTGTGTGGACGCACCATCAGAGGGGACCCGGAAGCCCTCCAGGCCTGCCCTTGGGGCCCGGGTAGCAGGAGCCACATTTGGATGCCGGCACACAGGGGCATCAGCGGCCCATTCCCCTGCACTGCACCCCACCTCCCAGCTCCAAGGAGCCGTCCTCCCCGGCCTGGCCGCTGGGATCTGGTCTAGCCTCAGCTTCCGCTCTGCCAAAGCCCTCCACCTGGGAGGAGGAGCCCCTTGGCCTCTTGGTCACTGTTGTAAGCTTCGGCAGCCCTGGCCCACCTACTCAAGGCTTCCCTGTGCCCCCTGCCCCCTGGCCACTGGGCTGGTCATGGCCGTTCTGCTGGGGGTATGGGGAGCTCTGCTGTGGGCGCCCCAGGATCAGAGGGCAGCAGCCCAAGTGGCCAGGGCTCTGGCAGAAGCTCTGTGAGCACCCAGCATGGACAGATCCACAAAGGCCCTGGGGCCACAGTGTCCACAACGTGTGACACTTTCAAGGGCCCATGGTCATTTTTTTATTTCTTTTAAAATCAGAAGAAAAGGAACAAGATTTTCCCCAGATTATATTTGTCTTTGAACCTCCACAGTTATAATATGTGACTTTCAGTATTTTCTACAGAAGAAGAGACCCATAAAGGCAGAAGTGCTCAGGCCCCAACGGGGAGGTCCCCCTAGGGACCCTGCTGGGCGGGGCTGCCCGGAGCCCTCTCTCCTCACAGGTGCTGCGGTTGCCCTGACTTCTTGGCCAGCCCTCAAGATCTCGGCCATCTCACGCCCCTTCCTCCCCTGCACACTCCCTCCAGGGATCTGCGAGCTCGCTGGGCACCAGTGGCCGGGAAGGCAGTGCCCAGAGAGGACGAGCTGGCCATCTTGGCCCATGGCAAGCTCGGTGTGTGACCTCATCCACGGCCCCTGTCCCTGGACCAACAAGGGTGGTGACCAGCAGGAACGGTCATGCTGCACAGAGGGGGGTCCCCTTGGTTTCACATCCATCAAGGAAGGGCTTAAAGACACCACTGGGAGGTCCTGGCAGACAGCCATACCTTCTGAGGACAGTCCCTGGCATGGAGAAGGAAGGGCAGACGGGGAGGCCTGGGAGCCAGCACTGGCCGGGTGGGGTCAGCCTGTGGGAGCTGCCCCTGGTCCAGGTGCAGAGCAGGATTCCTGTGGCCTGCGGGTGGGGACACTGACCTGAGCCACCCGCACCCAGAGGAGCAGGGACGGGGCCATCACAGCCAAGACCCATATCTCTGAGGGCAGCAGGGACCTTGTCTGCTTCATCCAAAAGCCTCTGGGGGGAAATGAGGGTGCAGCCACGCCTGTGCTCCCATCTCCAGGGGCACCTTAGACGTGGACAAGGACGCCTTCCCCCCACACTGGTTCCTCCCCACCTTCCTCCGTTCTACTTCATCTCCCCAGTGGGGTGAATTCTGTCTCCAGGAGGGATCACCCAGCAAAGGAGAGCAGCCCAGAGGGAAGGCCAATCCTCTTTTGGGATCTCCAGGAGAGAACGGGGCCACCTGTGCTCCCTGGAATCCCCCCGGCAGGTGTGCTCGGGGTAAGGAGGGCGGTTCCAGGACGGTCAGGGGCTCTGTAAACACCGGCACAGGGCAGGGAGGCGGGCAGTTGGTCCCTGAAAGCCCCCAGGGCCTGGGGCGGGTTGATCTCCAGACGCCCTCTTGTCCTCAACCTCTTTCTGTCCTGAGACCCCACACCGCAGCCTCCTCCCTGCTGTAATGTGTTCAGTGGATTTTTTTTTTAACCATGTTCTTGCAAAGTGCATTTTTGTGCATGTATTTTTATCTTAGGTCAATGGCATTCACTGTGTCTCATTCTGAATTCTGCTTTCTGCACCGAGCTCCCAGTGTGTGTGTGTGTGTGTGTGTGTGTGTGTGTGTGTGACCCTTAGGAACATCCGTCTTGATATACACCCATGCTTTGTCCTCAACTGTCAAGTCATACTCAGAGGCGTCCTGGTCATCTCTGACTTGTGTGTGTTCCCAGTGACAGTGTGGTGTGGCCTTGACCCGCCCCCCACTCCAGCACGGGGCTGCACGCAGGCTCCTGGGAACCTGCGAGCATCTCCCCAGGGTCCCACTGGAGTGGGGGTTCGGGGTGCTGGACCCACAGATGCTTAGTTTGCCTTAGTAACACTGAGCTGTCATTCAGAATGGCTGTGCGTCCCCAATGGGTCCTGCCTTCCCCGGCTGTCCATCCAGCTGTCTGTCTGACTGTCTGGTGCCGGGTGTGGCCCAGCTGGCCCAGCTTTCGGGCTTCAAGGCTTTCCTGTTACGGAAATGCCCCCCCCCCCATCGCCGTGTCTGATTTCTGGCTCTTAGAGCTCCCGCCTGTCCACTGCACTTTGCAGGCGTCAATCTCGCGTGTGGGTGCAACATGCTGCAAACGTCTTCCGTCCGTCAGCTCCCCACTAGCTGCCCAGGTACGTTTTCTGAGCTTACAATTTTTGCTTTTGAAGTTTTATTGATGAGACCTTCTCGGCCTCCTAAGCCCCAAAGGCCCTCGCCTGCCTCCCGTCGGCCATCCTTCTTCGTCTTCCTCTGGCACCTGGTCCTCCCTTCCACGCGACGCTCCTTGCCACGCGAGCCCCTCGCACACGGGGATTCGCCGTGATGTTCCCCCTCCTCTGCGGGTTTCCACAACCATCTTCCCAAGCCTGTCTTCTTCCCCTTGGCCGTGCGGGGCTCCCGCTGTTCCGTAAGATCCCACGTGTGCGCGGTTGGCCGTGTCCCTGAGCTCCCGGTTCTGGTCCGTGGCCCAGGGTCGGTGCCGCATTGCTTCCCGTCCCTGTGGGATGCCTCACTCTCTCGCAGGACAAGTCCACCCACTTGACTCTTCTTTTGTAACATTGAGATGACCCTTCGTGGCCTTTCGTCGCTGCAGGTAAGGCTTAGATCCCCTGCGAGCCCCACAAAACTTCCCACTGGGATTGTGCTGAATCCGTGGGCTCAGCTGGAGGCAGCTGCCGTCGCAACAGCGCGAGGAGACCTTCCTGTTCATTCGGACCGGCTTCTCCGTCTCGTCGTAGAATTTTACATTTTTGGTTAGAGTCATTCCTATGTGCTTTATGGCTTCTGTTCCCACTGTGAATGGCACCTTTTGAAAAACTGTATTTTCTAATTGATCAATGCCAGGGAAAGCAAACGGCATTGGCTCTCATAGACCCGATACGTCCACAGACAAACCAAAACGTCTGTTGAGTCCACTGACCTTTTTGGTTTAGATAAGTCACCGCCTCGGGAAAACATCAGTGACTCGCTAAAACTGAAGCGGACAAAACCAGTTCCCTTTTTCCCCAGAATGAGAATTCCTTCTTTGCATGCACACCCGTGCGTCCACGCATGTACACGCACACCCCAGTCCTCAGAGCCTCGGTTTTCCTTTCTTACAGCGAGGCATCTTCCCCGGCTGTCCTTTCAGACCCTCCGCCCCGCCCGCCCTGCTGGGTCCCTGCTGGGACCCCAGGGTCACTGGACGTCCTCCCACAGAGCCCCCACCGCGTGCGGCTCTCCCTCTAGGACTTGAGCCTCGTGGGGTGGGTGAGAGGCCCCCGGCTGAGGCGAGGAGTCTGCTCGGGGTCAACGTTCCCCAGGTCTGTAGGACGTCAGCACCGTGAAGGGTCCTGTTAGGTCCGTTATTAAATGAAATGAGACTGAGACAAAGTGAAAGTTATTTAAAGTTTATTTTATGTCAAGTATTAGAAATCAGACTGATTGGCCAGGGGAACGAGACTGAAACCAAGTTAAAGTTATGCAAAGCTCTATTCTATGCCAAGCATTAGAAGTCAGACTGACCGGCCAGGGCCGCCTCGGAAGAGAGCGACCCCTCCCCATCTTACAGGCCACCTTTTATTGGGTGAAACTGCAACCCGTATCTTGGTATCTCAACCCCCCGGGTTTGTGTGTCTCTTGTTGATTGGCTAGTTCCATCCGGTCTGGTGACATGTTATTCAAGATTAATCCATACTAGGACAGTTACAAACAGTACTTTCTGGGAGGGCTTAGTCAGTTAACATAGTCAGTGTGCATAATAAGATCATCGTCCTTCCCAAGACGGAGTCATTTAGGTTTGGGCAAGACCCTCTCACTGTTGCAAACAGCACTTCGCACTGATTAGGTGTCTCCATCTGGCCTGACTCGTCCTTGTATTCTGGGCTCTGTTATTAGGAACCAGCCGGCTACATTTTACTGGTTTCCTGGACTTGCTTCTAAGTAAGTTTCTCTGGGTGGGGGGGTGGGGGGAGTCAATATAAGTTTACGGCACAAACAACAAAATGGCTTTTAACCGAGCTGGAGTCGCTCTGGCTAAATAGGTCCTTACAGGTCCTTGCTCACCGGCAAGGCAAAACGCTTAAGGCAAAACGAGCAACGACACTGCTTTGGCCCAGGAATGTGAAACGGGCAGCCGCCTGGAGACCCAGCCTCGGCTCCTGGACGCAGAGCCACCGGGCCACCCGGTGACCGCCCTCTGAGGCATCCGTGTCCCCGACAGACCTGGGAACGCATCCGCACAGAACTCGGATGCCGCGGTCACGGCAGCACCACTCACCACTGCCGAAGCGTGTGTGAGCTCACGAGTGATTAACCAACCGTGGCCCGTCCATATGCCGGTTAGCCTCGGAGCACAAGAAGGCATGAAGGGCTGATGCCCTCCTGCGCGCATGAGCCTGACGACCCGCAGGTGGGAGGAGGCTGGGGGAGGCGGTGGCGAGGGCGCAGCCAAGGGCAGGGGGTTTCTTCCGAGGTGATGAAAATGACCTAAACCTGAGTGTGGGGATGGTCTGAAGATGGTAACGAGTGTGGGACTGTGCGGGGAACTCAGGGGGCCTTAGATCTCAGTAAGGCCGTGCAGTGCTGGGAGGAAGGGGATGGGGCCTTAGACACGGGGACTGAGCCAGCAGACCTGGAACGGAGGGCTCCTCTGCCTCTGCGGGGTGGGGACGGAGCCCCTGCTTTCTGCGCAGCCCAGCCTGCCTGGCTTCCCGTCGCCCGTCTCCCCGTTTCTGGCTCCATCAGCCTCTCCTTGGCCCGGAGGGGACCCCCGAGCTGGCTGCAGCCCAGGCCCACTTCTATCCGAGGGGCTCAGCAGCCCGTGTGGGAGTGGGTGGGAGGAGCGCGCCATGGGGCCAGCTGTGGGGAGGAGAGAACGAGGCAGAGCCCAGGTCAGCTGGGCAGGAGGCAGGAGCACCTGTGCAGGCAGGAGGCAGCCCCCAGCCCGCGCCCCTTTAATTTCCCCAAGATAATGACACAGGCGCCGAGTATCCGCCGGGCACCTGAAGACAGATGACCGGTGTTTGCAGGGTAATAGTTTGTGTCAGAGTAAATTAGAATTTATATCTCAGGAGGCAGATAATCCTCGGTAGAAGTCTCTGGCATCCCCCGGGCAGGAGGAGTTCACACAGCGCTGCTCACTGAGGCCACAGACAAAGACAGCCTTCCCCCGCGGAAGAGCCCTGGTGCCTGGGTCCTGTTTTCGTATCTTAATGAGTCTGCAAGCCCCAGAATGCTGCAGAGAAAGCAGATCTCACAGGGCGCTCCCCCCGATTTGCACAGGATAGAGGTCAGCTTCACCTTCCAGAAACTAGAGGGAGACGAGCAGGAAGCGGGGGGTCTTGTTCTGTTCTGTTTTGTTTACTGTGCCGCCGGCTTAGTGTGTATTGTGTGTCTCTTCACACGAGAAAAGTCCGGGCGTGTGTTCTCACCTACGTTAAACTACTTGGCAAAATCCCCAAGCCTTCCCCTGCTGTTTGTTCCCAGGGACCAGTATGCAATCCGGTTTGCTCTTGACCTCACACGCAGGCAAAGTGGCTGCGGGCCTGCTGGCCCCGTGCGAGCCTGGCCCAGGCTGTTGTATACATGAGGCGCGAAACGGGCAGCAGAGGGACCAAAGCCACGAAAGCCACGCCGAACACGTGTACCACCGGCCCCGGAGCTCTGCCCCCGGAGGCGCTGTGCACCCGTATTTGCTCTGCGTGAACGCACGGGCCAGCGCTGCCAGGCCTGTGTTCACCGCGGTGGTTTTCGTTTCTGAACTTGCGTGAGGACAGGATCAGCCTTGCTGAAAGGGGCTGCGGCGGACCAGAGTGAACAGCACGGATCTAGGACACACGTTGTTATGGGAAAGTGCTGGGAGTTAGTTATTCCACATCGATCCCTTCTGCGTGGCCTCCGTGGCCTCCCGTGCAGGTGGAGCGGGTTCTTTGCCTGGTGGAGGGGGGCTCGGGGCAGGAGGTTTCGGCGGGACCGCAGCCTTCCGACCGTCCCCTCGGCATCCCAAATCCTGGTCATCCTGGCGCCAAGGGGTGCGCTGACACATGCAGGCACACACGTCGTCCCTGCCTGGGCTTTTTCTCAGCTCTTTAGAAGGCAAGAGCCCCTTGCCATAGTCACTGGCGAGTCACCACTGTCCCACCCCGTGACCAGGGAGGCAAGGGAGACTATGACCCAACATCCCACTGGAAACTCCCAGGGAAGCCTCTGATTGGCTGTCCACTAGCCAATCACCATGAGGGAGGGAAATGGGGGTGGAGCTCCTGGGCCACCACCAGGGACATTGACAAGACCCACTCACCCTTCCTGCCTGGGAACATGTCCCCATGTCCCCATGTCAGCAGTGGAAGATCTATGTCCCAGAAAACCCTTCAGTCCTGGGCAAACCGATGGCCGGTCATTCGAAGCACACTAAGCCATCTAGAAATTTCCAAACCCCATGAGGGGGCTGGGTGAGCCGGCTGTAATGTTTCTTAAGCTCTTCATCAGGGCGATTTCCCCACAAAGTCTATTAAAAGGAGACATTGCAAAAGGGATGGGAAACGAGAACCAAGACAAGGTCAGAGTGCCGCTTGTGGGGTTTTCTTCAGAAGAAAGCAAACCCCCGAGGCCCCCGTGGTTCGGCTGGAAACCGCAGCTGGGAGCCCTGGGCCCACCCCGTGGGGCAGGTTCCTCTTTCAGACGCTCAGCTAGTTGTGAGTCACACACATGGGTCTCAGCTGCGACCCTCCCTCCACTCTGGCAAGTCCTCCTAAGACAAGTCAGTGAAGGGGTCATACCAGCTCCCGGTCCTGACGGGCTCCGTCCTGGGTCCCAGGATGGTCTAGACATCGGGATATTCTCTGTTGCCTTTGCTTCAGAACAAAGACCCGAGCAGCCCCCTAGAGGCCCCATGAGCCGCACGGACAGCTGGGAGAGGGCTTAGGCAGCCCAGGGCTCTGTGCTGTGCCAACGGCAGGAGTGGCCCCGGGGCCTCGGGTCACCTGGGCATGCTTCCAACCCAGGGGGCTAGTGGGCTGTGGGGTGGACGGCACAGAGCCCACGTGCACATTTCAACCGTCTTTGATGGGAAGCTTGTCCAAGAGGGCATGCGCTGGGTGGTGACTGACTGGACACGGACACCCTCCTGTCTTTCTTCGCCATCCCCGCCCGGTGGGGAACTTCCGATCTGCAGTGTAAACCCTCGAGGAGCCTGAGGCCAGCGGCACAGCTCACAGAGCCCGCTGCGGCCGGAGGAGGAGCGTGGGACCTGGGCTCGGCAAGGAGGAAGATGCCCGCCCTTTCCAGGGTACGGCCACTGACCCTAGATGTCCCCCACCAACAGCATCCAGCAGTCTCATGGGGTGCTCTCCCTGTGAGGCTCAGACTTCAAATTAGTTTTATTTCCTCTGATCAAATCTCTCTGATTTGAAGGATGCGAGAGATGATCTGACTGGAATAATGGTCACTCTCCTGTAGAGGCGATGAGCTTCACCGTCCAGGGAGGGGCTGCCCCTTCCTCAGCTGCTCGAACCAGGGCACCTCCCCGGTTCTAGGCATAGACCCTGCCCCTGTGCTGCCCCTCTGCCCTCAGGCCCACAGGCTGCAGGAAGGCAGTGTGTGCAAGGTGCACTGCGGATTCTGGGAAGTTGCCAGGCTGCGCCCTCCAAGGCGACCCGGTTTTGTTCCGGTGGTGCCGGTGGGCGCGGCCCCCACACGGCCCTCTGCCGGCTCCCTCCCTGCTCTCTGTGGGGGGCTGTGGTGGGCAGCAGCGTGGGCTGAGCTCCTTCACCTTGCGGTTGACTGTTAGGGCCAATTTAATGTTAAAACCTGTTTAACTCTTAGGGCCTGCTTAGCCAGAGCGACTCCATATTGCCGAGGTAGCCGTATTATTGTTTACATCCTTGGACTTCATTCCGGGAATAAACGCCCCCATAGTTCCTGGTATGGTTCTGGGTATCGATTCCAGGTATTGATTCCGGGAGTAAATGCCTTAACAATAGAAGCCACCTACCTTGGGTCTGCGGTTGTGCCCTATAAAACCAGCCTGTGAGGTCGGGAGGGGTCGCTCTCTTTGGAGGCGGCCCTGGCCGGTCAGTCTGATTTCTAATGCTTGGCATAGAATAAGGCTTTGCATAACTTTCACTTTGTCTCAGTCTCGTTCCTTTGATAATGGACCCCAACACTGACAACGATGGATGGGGTCCGAGTGGGACCCAGACTGCGCCAAGCCGGGGTGGTGGGTCCCGTCAGCTCGGCGTCTCGCTGCCCTGCTCCGCGGCTGCAAAGCCAAGCCTCGGGCCTCTTCACCGGTCAGATGTCTGCGCGCAGGCCCAGAGAGGTCCGCGGCTTCTCATCCCTGCTCTGGGGCATGGAAGGCAGGACTGGACACTCAACTTTGCCCCAAGGCGAATGGGGGTGTTGCTATGGAGACCCACCAGCGCTGGACCCTCACTGATGAGAGTCATTGCTCACCTCTCAAGCAGGTCCCATTATTATCTCCAGTTTCCAGGGGACAAAACCGAAAGGCTCTGTTTCAAGAGCCTATCTGCCATCACCACCAGAAACGGGGTCACCCTGGGGCTCCTGGACCCGCCGTTGGAACTGGTGACTCAACTTGCGTCTCTGGGCGTCTCTCTCACCAGGTCCTGTCTGATCTTGGAGACTAGTTCAAATGTGCCCTTTCATATAAACCCAATGACGGGATCTCTGGTTTGGAGACGGAAAGGGGTCCCCACACAGGTTAACAGATGGTGAAGGACGCCCGCTGTCCCGGCAGGACGGAGGCTTGTGGACCCTTCTTATCTTCAGAGCACGTCGGGGGCACTCGCCCACGTGTGGGTGACATTCAGAATTGGAGGACTTTAACCCACACTCAGGTACGACAAGCCTTCAGGAAGGGAAACGTGGACGCCCGGTGCCTCATCAGGAAGGGTCCGCAGGTCGAGTCTCTGCCCCCAAGACTCCCCCATGACCAGGGTCTTAACCCCAGAAACTAGCTGGAGGGCGTCAGCTCGAACTCAATGCGGGGAACAAATCTGGGAGCGTCCGTGCTCACTCCTGATCGCTTCGGGAAGGCTCCCTGTGGGGCCAAGGACACTTCCAGCCTGCCCGGGGGGCAAACGGGATCGATCCTATTTTTAGAGCCACAAACGAAGAGCCATTTCTGTCTCTCCCCGGTCCAGCCTCCGAACCTGCGAGGCCCGTCTCCGTCCGAGGCTGCTTTTGTTCCTTCTCGTGTGAAAATGCTGCCAGAGCTTTTCTGCTGCTGCAAAGGAGAGCTTTGTTCTCCACGGACACTCTGCCCCGCAGGCTCGGCCGAGGAGCAGGGGACGCCGTTCGCCGACGGTAGGTAATTAAGTCCCCGCACAGATACGGAACGAGCATTATATGATGATGAATCCCCGGGACGGTGAGGACATTTTTCATTTTCACAGCTCTCCTGGGTCGCTCATTAATCATCTCCGTCCCCAGGGATGGCTGTGCCGGCTGGCTCTTTTCCCAGGAGCAGGGAAACTGAGTCAGGGGTGCCTGCCCCCACCCCGTCCCCTCGGCACAGATCAGAGACAGCCCCCGTGGGCAGGCTCTGGGGGCGTCTTTCGTCCACGTCGTGCCCGCCTGCTTCTCCAGCTTCGCCAGGCACAGATGCAGGAATCAATAAAAATGTGATTTTAAATAAAAAGGAAGCCACTGGGCTCTGCTGGGTACAGGGCTGCCACCGACGTCTCCTTCCCTTTGCTTTTGTTCATGGTTTTCTCTGGTACATGCACACTTTCCGGCTCACAGCTCCCTGGGAAAGCTGACGGACTCACCATTTTCCCAGCGAGCGGCTGCGAGCAAAGCGCTCCGCGCTGGGTGCCCGCGCTTCCCTCCCCAGCTGGGCAAACAGCTATAAATACAGCACGTCCTGTTTTGCATTCAAATTGTTGTGAAAGTTTGAAGCTGTAAATAATATTCTCTCGCTGCTCAAGACGGAATTATTATTATTTTCCTACCGTTCTTGGAGCGGGTGATAAATTAAACATCTCGTGGGCTCCCCGCCCACCGCTGACAGGGCGCCTGGAGGGCAGGACGCTGCACCCGCCACGGAGTGGGAGGGGCTGAAGGTGGTCCCGTGCGGGTGGGGCTCGTGCAGGGGCGGGGCACGTGCAGGGGCGAGGCAGTGCCTCTCTGAACCTGGCTTCTCTTTGAGGTTCTCTCCGGACCATCTTCCAGTAACAAAGGGTCGATTCTCGGAGCCCAGAGGTTGTGTGTTACCCACACGGGTCGTTTCACACGGGGGGAGACCGAGGCAGAGACGAACTTTTCTGGAATGAGCCTGTCTTCTCGGACACTGTTCTCCACCAGTCTGCCTGGGATCAGACCCGTAATCCCCGCGCCCCGCCCAGGAGGCTGCTCGTAGATCCTGGGAGGTGCTGGGGGGTGGGAGCTGCGGCTGTCCCAGGGTCCTTCCTGGTGGAAGCAGGGGCCACGGGGGGGGGCTTGGATAGAAAGTGCCACCAGGGCGGACCCTTCGGCCTGGTTCCCGCCTTGCTGCATGATCTCAAAGGACTTCTGGGAATCTCCGTCTCTGGGCGTGTAAATGGGGTTGGGGACAGCTGGGCCTCAGCGGGCCCCAGGAGGGCTCAGTGAGGTGTCCGGCGCATGAAAGCCCAGGCAGAGGCTAGCTCTGCCCGACGGCCACCTCCCTCGCCCGCAGCAGCACACTAGGTGCCGACTGGGCATGCCCACCCAGGCCGAGGGTCGCCAGTTGAAAGCAGGAAAGACACAGAGGGACGCAGAGGTCTCAGTCCCCGGGCAGCCTGTGGGTCCTCCTCCTGCAAGTCCGAGAGCATCCCCATGGGGCCATCAGGAAGCTGACCAGGAGTGACCAGCTCCGGACCTCCCAGGGGGCACAGCTGGCCGGGGGCTTCTGTCTCCGCCCCCCCCCCCGCCACCGCTACGGAGGCGCCTGGCTGTCTGCCCCGTCCTGCCCCCCGGCCTGGCCTTGCCCACGTGGGCTGTGGTGAGGCGGGTGGAGGGCCATCCTGCCCTCTTCTCCCTGGGGTCGCCCAGCGGGAATGAGTCCCCTCTCCAGATCTCAAGTGGGCCCGGGCACTCCCGACAATCTTTCCGAACGGGGACGTAGAGCTGGGGCTGGTGAAGCGCTTTGGCTTCTGGAGGCCTGGGCAGGAGCCAGGAGAGAGCACTTTGTCTAACAGAAGAAATGAATGCAGCACGCGAAGCGGTTTTCCCCTCAGGACGGTCCCGCTCTCTGCGAGCGAGCTCGGTGGGGCTTCCTGGCACCGGCTCTCGGGGGCCTCTCCCAGCTGCCCTGGCTCTGGTCTCTCCCGGACCAGCCCCTCTCTCTGGGCTTCGCCTCTCCTGCCACGGACCGTGGGCCACCCAGGGGAGGAAGGTACAGAGCCGTGAGCAGCCCCGCGCCCCGTGTCACTTTGAACAGCCTCTGGATTCGGGCCACGGTGTTCGGTTTCAGAAAAGTGCTCCCAGGGCTCCCGGCTGAGCCGCTATGTGGGATGGGGGGAGGCATGTCCCTCAGAGGCGGGCCGAGCCCTTCTGCTCACTCGAGAGGAAGGACAGGCCTCGTGCTCCAAGTGTGGATACAAGAGAGACACTAACATGTACTTGTTGTCTCACTCAGGCTGTGACTCCGTGAGCTGTGACCCCTTTTAGAGAAGAGGAAACTGAGGCCGGGAGGCGTGAGAGGACTTAGACAGGCTCAGGCCTCCACTTTGCCCCAAGGCTCAGCTCACCCCACTTCTGTATAGTCCCTTCTTGGGACACTGGGGGCCTCTGCGCCTGTGCCTGAAACCGTTCCTGGCCAGCGCTGCCCTCCCAGGTCCCCCTTGAGGGATGCAGAGCCCCAGGTGGGCACAAGGGGATCACCAAGGTCCCCAGGGCAGGAGGCACTTGAATTGCCTACAAACCGTGGCTGATGGTGAGAGGCCACGGAGAAGCAGTGAGCCCTCCCCATCCCACCTTCTGTCACCAGGTGGCCTCACCCCGCCCTTGCCCTTGTAAGATCTGACCCAGGGGAGAAAGGGGCTGGGCTGGGCCTCCTGGCTGGATGCAGGTGGGCTGGAGTCCTGAGCTCCTGGTTTCTGCTGGAAGCCTCTGGATCCGTTGCCTGGGCAAGAAAGCCTCTGGAGGGTGGAGGGTGCAGGGCCCAGGATGGGGAAGTCTGTCCCCCCACCTCTGCGGCCCCCCTCCGCCCCTCCCTCCTCAATGTGCTGACCAGAGCCCTGGCCCCGCCCTAATTTACAAGACATGCTAACAAGGCTCCTGCATGGACCGGTGCGGGTCTGAAGCCCGGGGTCATGGGCGACTCAAGTGCATCCGGGGATGGGAACGGCCTTGTGGCAGGCCCGGCAGGGCATGGGGGGCCAGGGCAGGTGTGCAGCTCTGCGACGGTCCCAATACGTATGCAGGCTCACCGCCCTCGGGCCTCTCCCTGCTCAAAGCCCCACTTCCCAAACTGGCCTTAACAGGGGGTGTGGCCTCCGGGCCCAGTGCAGAGCCTCCCCACCCCCCGACGATGGCCAGGAGCACCCTTCAGGTGTCCCAAATGCCTGGGGGACCGAGAAAGGACAGCCAGACAGCTTCTTGGGGACACGTGCCATGGCTTTGTGGCCATGGCTGGGCGGGCAGGAGCAGGTTGCCTGGCGCTGTCTGGCTTCTGCCGTGCTGAGGAACGGGCAGTGGGTCAGGTGGGGACACCACAGTGTCGCACACCCGGAGTCCCCGGGGAGTGCCCTCCTGGTCTGCGGCAGCACAGGCAGCCCTTTCACCTGCCTTCAGGACTCCCCTGAAGGCAGCCCCCTGTTCTGGGACTCGGCCTCCACTGGGGCGTTAAAACGTCCTTGCTGAATGAGGGCCATTTGGAAATTCTGCCTCAGGCCCCTTTCTGGCCCTGAGTTTTAAGTCAGCTCCACAGAAAGAGGCCCTGGGTGCTTCTGGGGGTCGGAAACAGAAATAAATTTGGTCTCCAGCCTGGACCACCGGAGCCCAGGGAGAGCCGGTCCTGGGGACACTGATCCGGCTTCCCCTCCCCCCGGGATTCGAGCAGGAGGTGCCGAACCTCTGCAGGGGGACATGGCATACGCGCACACAGGCGCGAGGCACACCTATGCTCACCCCCATGCATACACACACATACGGGCTTGCAGACACACGCACCTGCCCTCCCGCCTGCGTCCCCGTGCACCTCGCCCTCCTGGGCCCGTCACACTCGCAGGAGCCCCCCGTCATCCAGGTGCAGCCAGGGTGCGGCCCGTGGTTCCTCCATCCAAGCCAACGCCCCTGTCCAGGAATGACACTCGTGCTCCCTGAGCCCGGACAGCCCCGCCTCGCCTCCAGCCAGGGGATGTAGGTCCCTCTGCTATGGGGTGTGCTGGGGCAGACGGGCCGTGCTGGCCGTGGTAACAACCACCTGTGTGGGCCACTTTCAAACACTCGGCCTCGCCCGGCCGCTCCCTCGCCTCTGACAGCCCCGTGGGGAGCCGGCAGGCCCGGGGTCCGGGACCACCCTGACGGCTGAGCAGCTCTGGCCTCGGGAAGGCAGAAGGGAAGGAAGAGCTCGAGCGCTGGTCAGCTGCCTGCACGGTCCCAATCCCCGGGCAGGTTTCCTAATTTCAGATCCAGAGCATCACCGGAAACCCCGGGCGCAGGGTGTGTGGGGCTGGACCAGCAGAGCAGAAGGCTTGGGCTCCCTCAGAATGTGCTAAGAGACTCTTCCTAAAAAAAAAAAAAAAAAAAAAAAGAAAAGAAAAAAAAAAAAAAGACTCTGCCTGCCTTGTGGCACCCAGGGGCGTCCTTGGGTCCAAACTGCCCAGTGCAGCCCCACAGTCACCAGCAGCTGACCCTGGTTTCTCAGGGAGCTCGGGGCCGGGCCAGGCTGCGGTGGGCACAGAGCCGGAGAAACAGCTCCGCTCCCCGCCCTGGCAGCTGCGGCCCTGCAGCCTTCCTCCTCACCACCTCGGGCTGTCCTGCTGCATGACGCCTTCCACGGGCCGCTCGGCCGGCGGGGAGGACGGGGTGGCTTCACAGAGGAGGACAGAGGCGTCCATGAAGGTCACGGAGCAAGCCACGGAGCCACGCTCGGGCTCAGGCCAGTCGGCCACCTGCCCCAGCACACCTGCCCTGAATGCCTCCCCACGAAGGCAGATGCTGGAGTCATGTCTCACCCTGAGTGCTTGCCTGGGGACTTTGTCACCACCAGCTGCTTTGGGCGTCCCCAGCCCTAGCCACGGCAGGACAGTGCTGGCCGATGAGGTCTCTCAGCCCAGCTCCAAGGAGCCCCAAAGGCCCATCGCCGACGGCAGGCAGGCCCCCGTGGGGGTGTGTCCAGAGCAGCACCCGATGGCCAGGTTCCTGGCCACCCTCTGAGCCACTCAGCTGACACACAAGGCCGGCCCGGCCACAGTGTCTCGCTGATCCTGGCAGGTGTCTTAACCAGGGCTCCCTCCAGTGTAAGGTGTTTCCTTGGCAACCAGCGGGAGGGGCCTGGAGCGGTGTTCCTGCGACAGGAGCGTGCAAGGACACAGCCGTGCCACTGGCCAGCGACAAGAGCAGGGCCGATCCAGGGCAACCTCAGGGAGGGTCGGTGCGGATGCGCGTGCCTCCCCTCACGCGTGGCAATGTGGATCCTGATCTTGTCAACAATGCACCGTCGTCCCGGAGCTGCGGATAAAGGCGGAGATCATAGAAGCAAATTGAGAACTAGTGTCTCCCCAACCCCAACCCTTAACCCCAACTGCAGCCCTACCCCAGGGTCGCACCCCTGCATCGCCCTTGCCGCCACCACTTACAGGCAGCACTGCCCGTGGCTCCTATCGCCTCCTGGCTGCGGCTGGCGAGCGTCTGCTAGAGACCCGCGAAGCTCTGGGCCACACCCCTGCTGACACCCCGCCCTGCGCTGCTACAGGGGTCCCTTCCCACCGTCTGCCTGAGCTTGCCCTGGACCCTCTTGCGCAGGTGGGACGGAAGAGTCCGGGGGACGGACAGGCAGGGTTCACACCACGTGGCCTCCCTGGGGCAGAGGGGCTGGGAGACGTTGCATGAGCATTAGGCAGCATATACGAGAGAAGCGGCCTCCCCGTGCTCGTGCAAATCTGGGGGCCCGCCCCTCCTCGTCCCCGTGTCCCCATGTCTCCATGTCCCTGTGGGCACACGGGGCGTGGTCTCCATGCCCGTCTTCTGATGGCCGGTGGTAAGGAGCATCTCCGTATGTGCTGGCTGTCTATTTGCGTATGTCACTTACCGAAACGTCGCTCCAAATCCTCTGCCCTTTAAGCGACTGGGTTCCTCCCTTTCTGAAATCGTTACTGAGCAGCAAGGACTCCTTGCGCAGTCGCAGTCGGGGTACAGCCCCGGCCCGGCACGCACGCGGGTCTCCTCCAGCTCCGTCCGGCCAATCCGCGTCTGCGTCCTCGGGTGTGCAGTTTTCAGTCCTCATCGCGTCCGACCGTCCGTCTTTTTCTTCTGCTCCTCGTGCTTTCCAGGTCACGGTGGAGGACGCACTGTGTGGTCCAAGGTCGCGGAGATGCTCGCGACGTCTTCTGAGAGCCTTGTGTGCCGGCTGTCACGGTCGGGGCCCGCGGTCCGGACTCGTGGCCTCCCACCCCGTCGTTCTGTACGTGCGTGTGGGCGTCCCCCGGAGCCGGCCACGTGTTCGTCCCCCGCGGCGGCCCGGTTCCCATTCTGGAGGTCCACGGAGCACAAACCTGAGGGCTGGTTCCCGAGTCCCACGCCCTCCAGTCGTCTACACATGCACCCGTCCCTCGCGGTCTCCACGGCAGGTCCTGAAACCGGGGGTCGGAGTCCCCGACATGCTTCTTCCCATGATCGGAGAAGCTTCGCTCCTGCGGGTTCCTTGCGTGAATTTCGGGGGCGGCTTGTTTCCGCACGCGCGTGCACCCCACCAGCCGGGATCGGGATCGGCGTCGTCCCGGAGCTGTAGATGAACATGAGACGGTCGTCGTCCCGCAGCGAGCCTCCCCCGCTGAGAGCAAGAGCAGCTCCCGCTACCCCCACGTCCGTCCGGTTGGGTCCTTCCATTTCCAGGGGGCACGTCCCGCGCCTTTGCTGACTTTACTCATAGGGATCGTGTTCTCTCAAATGCTCTGGTAAATGGAATTTTTGTTTGTTTTCACGTGTTGGTGGTTCGCCGCGAACGTTCCGGTGTCGCTCTCGTACCCCACTTCACTGCCGACTGCTTCGTCCGGCGGAGTGTGCGGAGCCGCGCCAGCGTGGATTCCCGGGGCCTCTGCGGCAACATCACGCCACCTGCAAGCAGACTTGGTTTGACTTTTTCTTGTCCAGCTCGATGCTTTTCTTTCGTTTTCTTGCTTCACCTCTTCAGCCGCACCGGCCGTGCGGCCCTGGGGGGACCTGGCGGGACTCGCCGTCCTTGTCTCGTTCCTTGTTTCGGGGGACGCGCATCCCTTCTCCGCACGGAGCACGGCGTCCACTGGGGCGCCGTGGTGACTTGTGAGTGGTGCCCCGGTGTGTCCCGTGACCTCTTCGAGACCAGGAGCCTCCCGAATCGTCTGTGCTTCCTCTGTTCCCTCGCACTGACCCACCACCTTCCTTCTTCAAGTTTAGAACAAACACCAGCTGCTTCCCACACGACTTTCAATCCTCCCCCCTAAGCTGGGCCTCAGCACCAAGCCCGAGAGCTTCGTGCCTACGTCTGCAGGCGGAACCGTTGGCGGCCAGTAACCGGGGTGCTCCTCGGAGGAGTGGGGGAGCGTCACCCAGAAGCCACAACGGGCGCTCGGACGGCCTTGTCCTTGTGCTTGGAGCCGTCCCGAGCCCTTCGGGAGCACCTTGCTGGACGGGCAAACGGGAGGACAAAGAGAGAGCGTGTTTTCGGCTTCAACAACCACCAGGTATCAGGAGAAAGGAATGAAGTCTGGGAGCACCAGGGACTCCGGCAGGTTTTGTTAAAATTCATGCAAAATTCATACGGTCGAGGAATAGCTTATGAGCTCCTATTATGCTCTAGGCTCTGGGGAAGAAAGAACCGAGGGGAGAGATGCTGTCCCTTCACCGCGGAAGCCCCCATGAAGGCTGGGGTCTGAGCCCGATCAGGCTGAGGGGAGCCAGAGGGCTGGTGCTGCCGGGGTCCCCACCGCATCTGCCATAGAGCACCTGAACACAGACCGTGGTGCGGACAAGAGGCAGCCGGGTCCGTGCCGCCCCGTCCATGCTCTGATGTGCCGCTGGTCCGGGGACGGGGGCGGGGAGTGGTCAGCCCCGGAGGGAGGTCTGGACTCACCGGAGCACTGAGGACTGGCTCTGGAAGCGACAGTGTCCGAGGGCGCTGGGGATTAAACACGGTTCATTATGCAAAATCACACATTCTCTGCGTCAGCCCGGCCTTTAAACAAACCTCCGGATTCATACGGCGCCACCAGTGATGGGGGTGTCCTGGGGAGGGGGCATAATAATGGAGGCGAGCACGTTGGGCAGTTATGGACTAGAATGGATGCTGGACGCGGTGGTCAGTAGAGCCTTCCTGGTGCCGCTGGCCCGCGTGGCAGGTGGGGCCGACCGACAGCTGTGGCACCCGCGGAATGATGGCCCTCCGCCGGGGGAGGGGTGGGCCTGGAGACGGGCCGTGCGCGCTCTCCATGGGGAAGCCCCACGCGCCTGGAGAAGACCGAGCTCCAGCCCGCCCTCCGCGCCACCGCCGACCCCGAGACCAGAAGTCCTCCCTGTTCTGGGTCCCACCTTCGCCACCCGCCAGCAGGGCCCCAGTACCCCTTCCCGCCACCTTTCCTCCCCTGAAAGCTTCGAAGAGGCAACGGGCCTGACAAAGCCCTCCAGGTTTCCCTTGAGTGGGAATCGGGTTAAAACTTTTAAATGGGGCTGCGATAAACATTTCCGTCTTTGCATGTGTGTATGTGTGCAGTCATGCGTGCATGTGTGCATGTGTGTGCACGCGTGTACACACTCACCTGTGCACATGAGTGTGCGCGTGTGTGTGCTCGCACAGGCATGTGAGGCACGTGTGTGTGCACACACGTGTGCTCTGGGCACCAAGCCTCGCCCTCGTGGTGTGGCTTCCATGAGATGAGCCACCCGAGGGCCCCCCTCCTCTGCATACAGGGGCTCAGTCCGTGTGTTCTGAAGGGCAGGGCCCGTTTCCGTGGCTTTCGTGGGCGTCCCTGGCTGATTCTTTCAGTGGGAAGTCTGGCTGGCCTCAGAGACTGTCACTGTTCTCCCGGTGACGGCTACACGCACAGGGACCGCCTCTCCTATCCCCCGGGACTAGGAGAACGGGGCTTCACGATCCAGGGACGAGGTCTGTGCAAGCCTTTATCAGCGAAGCAGAGGGACCTAGAGATGTATTTAAAGGCTTTATTATAAGAATCTGTCCTTATGCGGTTGTGGGAGCTGGGGACACAGGCTACGGGAGGCTCTTGCCTCTGTCTGCGGGTGGGTCCTGGAGCAGGGCAGCCTGTAAGCTCCGGGGACAGGCAGAGCTCGGGATAGTCTCCTGTCCGTGGCCTCGCACTCGGCCCGGGAGGTGGAAAGCCTGTGGAGGAATCGGGCGGGCATAGGGGCTGCCCCCATGCCCACAGGAGGGCCAGCGCCCAAACACTGGTGTGTCTCAGCCTTCCCAGCACGCGAGGAGCACAGTCACGGCCGCCGGCCTCCCCAGTCCCGTGCGTGGCTGCTCTGGGGCTCAGGCTCACCCAGGGCGTGCAGCCAAGGGCTCTCCGGGCAGGGGACACCCACCGTGGTCCTCCCCTTGTCAACCAGCGTCCACGTAAAGCTCACGTAAATAGACTTAATGCCCAAACAAATAGCAAAATCCAAGCTTGTGCCTCATGTGAAGGCGCTCTCCTCCATAAACTTGAAAACTTGCGAGGGCGCAGCCCTGTTACGCACATTGGGGTGATGTTCACTCCGGCTGCGGCCAAACCCCACTCCCCTCTGAGGTCCCACGGCTTCAATACCATGGGCATTAGGCGTCTGTTACCCCAAAACACAGAGGCTTGAGCAACACGCCTGGACCGCCTCGAAGTTTCTGGGGCCGAGAACCCTAGGGCCTAGCTGAGAACCCCGGGACCTAGCGGGCCGCCTCTGACCCCAGTCCAGTGGGCACTGTCAGGAGGGGTCAGCCAGGCTGCGGTTTCATCTGGAGGCTGGATCGGGAAGGTCCTCCCTCGCCCGCTCGCGGGGCTGCCGGCCTGAGCGGTCGGGCCCCCGCCACACGGACTTCTTCGCGGGGCTGCAAGGAACCTGGGGGCGTGGGGGCTGCAGAGGACCGAGGGCAAGAGACGGGAACCAGCAAGCAGAAGTGACGGTGTCTTTGCAGCCTGACGGTGAAGTGCTAACCCGTCCCTTCGGCCGTGCTCCCTCCGTTCAGGAGCAGGAGCCAGGAGCGCAGCCCACACCCAGGGACAGGGTTCAGGAGGCCGTGGGCGCCCACGAGCTAAGCTGGGCGCAGGGAGGTGGGAGCCGGGCGCGGAGAGCAGCTGCCGGAACCGTCACACCTCGCTGCCTGCTGCGCCCCTGGCCCTTACGCCCACCGGGTCCACTCCCATTCCGTAGCCCCGTCCGTCAGAGCGCCAGAGCTGGGCGTAGCTCCTTGCCTGGCGGGAGACTGCAGCCGTGCTCCTGACGCGTGTAGACCCCCGAGGACGGCCCGAGCGCGGGACTCCCGTTTCCCGTGTCATGAACGGGAGGCGGAAGAGCCTGTAACCGCCGCTGAACGCGGGTGCCCCGGGCTGGCGGCTTGATTCTCTCGGGTCCCGCGCACCGCCCTGGGGCTTTCCAGATGGATGCGGCCCCGGCCCCAGGCGGCCCCAGGGGATCTCAGATCTGGGTCAGCAGAGGCGACCTGAACCGCGGCCACACTGCCACGCAGCCCCTGCTTGCAGAGCCCATTCTGGGAAGCTTCCCTCCTGCGGGTCCGGGGGAAGCATCGCGGGCAGCTCTGGCTCTGGGCGAGGGGTCCGGGGCCAACCCTGGGCCGCGCTGTGGTTCTGACCACTGTTTGGTCTTTGGTCACTTCCTTTAACAGATGTGGATTCAGGGCTGCCTTCGAGGGTGAGGGTGGCCGAGAGAGGCCGGGGAATGGAGCTGCCCTCCACAGGGAGGACAATGTGCCCTTAAGCACTTAGGATCCAAGCCCACTTGGGCACGGACACTCCGAGAGTGCGGGGCTCACAGCAGGGGGTGTGCCGTGATGGGCCTCGGCGGCCGTTATCTCTGGAGGGCCCCAGGCATGTCCACCGCGTGGAACAGACTATGCCAAGTCTGGAGGTGGGAGGGCTGGGGTGACATCATACAGGCCTGGAACCTCCCCAGTGCTGGGTGGGGAGTGGGATGGGGTCCCCAGGATCATCGTCTGTGATGCTCGGCCACCACCTCGGGCTGGGGTGGGCCTGGGGATCAGCTGCGTGGCCAGTGTGTGCAAACCTGAGGCAGACGGCCCGAGGACACTGGTGGGGACCCCTAGGCCAAAACTGCAGGGCCCTCAGGAGGGAATGGGACCCCTCCTGGCCAGGCCCAGGCTGGGCTCTAGCCCAGGTGGGTTCCTTGGGTAGAGGTGAGAAGCGGATCGGACCTGACCCTCCAGGTGCTCCCGTCTGTGGCATGTCCCCGGGGTATGGTTGTCATCCTGCACACAGACGGGAACACCGAGGCCCCAGGGACCAAGTTGCCGAAAGCGGCCGAGCTCAGATCCTGCCGGTGCCTCCTTAACCTCAAAGCGTGAAGACAGTTGTCAGAGGGAACAGGCTCACGAACCCAAAGGTGCTTGAAGCGCGAGTTACGTGTGGGAGGGGCACATCTCCTGTGGTGCTCACACGCATGCTCGCACGCTCACACACGTCGGCGTGCGCCGTTTCCCTCTAACGCGCGCATCCCGGCCATCACGTCTCCGAGTTCCTCGACACAAAGGAAGAAGCGTGCGAGGGAGATTCTGCGTGCTGAGAACTCACTCCACGTGGGGAATAATCGGTTGTCCGGCGCCAAGTCCTAGCGGCGGGATGACGCGCGCCGGCGGTCAGAGGTGCGGAATCACACCGCGGGAGTGAGATCCGGGGAGGCTGATGAGGGCACATCCGCAGGGTTTCAGACAAAATGAGGATCGTGGGCGCGAGCTGCAGCTTTTGAGATCGGGGCTGCTGCGGGGGCCTCCTGGGGTCCCCGTGAAGCCTCCAACCTGCCGCGGCCGGGCGACAAGCCAGCACCATGCATGCTCGGTGTTGGACCGCTGGCGGCCGTAACGGAGCCGCGGAGAGGCGGCTCGAACCACAGAAACCCGTCGCCCCCGCCCTGGAGGCAGGCGTCCAAGGTCACGGTGCTGAAGGTGTTTTCTCTCGAAGCCTCTCTCAGCGACTGTGTCCTCTCCCTGTGTCCTCACGTGGCTGTCCCTCCGTGTGTCTGTGTCCTACTTTCCGCATTTGATAAGGACACCAGTGCCCCTGGGGGAGGCCATCCTAATAGCCTTACTTGAACTCGGTCCCCTCTGCAAAGACCCTGCCTCCAAACACAGTCGGGTTCTGGGTTCTGGGGTTAGGATTTTGGGGGGACATGGTTTGGGCCCAGCACTCACCTCGGCCACACGTTTGCTCACTTGTCTTTGTTTTCCGTCATTCACATGATGAGCTTCCCCTGTGCCTTCTGTGTGCTGAGCTGGACGGGACAGAGCAGCCCTCTGGGAGCCCGGCGTGTGGCGGACATGAGGAGGGAGCCGGGCTGTGCCTAGCAGGGACAGAGGTCCCCCGGGCAGGGGGACAGTGCCGTCCTGGGAGTCCACCCCTCGGGGACTGGGGGGGACAGGCTCTTTGGACGCACCTTTATTGAAACCTGAGTCCACTGGGTCAGGTCGCAGCCCAGGGGAGGGGACAGCACCAAGAGCTAGAGACAGGAAAGACCCAAGCCCTGGTGAGTGCGTCTGGGTGGGTCAGCTCCTGCCTTGTCTGTGGAAGGCTCGTGGGGGCTGGAGGCCGGGCACGGAGGAGCCCCAGAGGACGAGGACCTCTGACCCAGTCCCGTGCCCCTTGGAGGCCATCTCGGGAGATCACCGGGCACAGGGGCGAGGTGGACTCTAGCAGAAGCCAGCTGTGGACACAAAGCCACACCAGCTCTCCGGGACCCAAGCCCCCTGGCTCACGGCCCACCTTCCTGGGCTCAGGTGGCAGAGACGGAGGGCAAGGCAGGATGCACCTGGGAGGTGTCCCGGCCGGCCTGGGAGTGGAACGTGGCACCTCGTCTCCGTTCATGGGCCCGGGTCCCATGGGACCGAGAGCCCCTGGGAAACCTGGCCTTGCGTGCCCGGGAGGAGGAGAGCGCAGAGCGCGCGCACGGGGCCGTCTCCGACTCCGTGCTCTGAAGTCTGTTTCAGATCCCTGAGCGCTGACTCCAGTCTGAACGCCCTCTGCGACGGGAGTGAAAGCCCTCGAGCGGTGGCCCCAGGGACTCGTCCTGCGCCCGTGGACCGTGAAGCAGCGCGCGGACTCGGGCAAGCCGCGAGCCACGCCTTCTTGCAGACGCGGGGCCGGCGCCACAGCACGACCGAGGGGCGCAGTTGGGTTCGATACGAAGGAGTGTTTGTATCCACCGCTGCACGTCGGCGTGGAGGAACGTGGACGGGTTTCACAGAAAACTTAAACCATGTTATAATTTCTTAAGCAACCGTCCGTCCAGGGGCGTGGCCGGGACTTACCCTACGGGAGTGTGGACAACGGGATAGCCAGTGGCTCTGGAGACTGTCACCAAGTTGCGGTTTCCCCTTGCTCCCTCCCTCGGACCTTGGGCCCCTGAGGACACCGGCTGCCACACTCGAGGACACCTACCAGCCCGGGGAGACGTCCACGTGCCGCGAGGAGCCGAAGCCTCCTTCCCAGCCATCTCGGAAGCGGCTTCCCCGGCCCCGGGGTCCTTCAGACGGCCCCGCCCTGGCCAAGCCTCACGGCAGGCTCCCGAGACGCCCGAGACAGCGCCCGTCTAAGCTCGACTGAAGGCCTGACCCCGCGAAGGCGAGAGATGGGAAAGGGTTGTCAGTGAAGCCTCTGTGTTTTGGGGTCATGTTTTGCGCAGCAGTAACAGCGGATACACCGTCTCCGCGAGGGGAAGGGCAGGGCGCCAACACTTCCTTCTGCCTCTTCCCCTCGGTGTCCACCGGGTAGAAGCCCCTGGCTGGACCCCGGGAGTGAGCGGAGGCCGGGCAGCCTGACGGCAGGAGCTGAACCCGTGGGTGTGAAACCCCCACCGCGGCCTGTCGGGCTGCTCGGGGCAGGTGCGTGGCCCCAGGCCTGCCTCATGGTCCTCCCCAGGCTCTCCTGATTCTCTAGACACCGGCCCCGAGGACATCTGTCTTGACCGTGAACCTGGGTGAGTCGTCTTAGCTGTCGCTTCTCTGAACCCCGTACCCATGTCTGTGCCCCTCTGTGCCCCTCAGTGCACCAGGCACAGTGGGAGCCCACGGGTCCTGCAGTCAAGGGATGAAGCCTCTCTCCGCCACTTGAGGCTCCTACGAGTAACGTGTGTGGTCTTTAGAATGGGGGCGGGGGGAGGAGAAAACGAGACTAATCGGGCTGAGCCCGAGGCCCCTGCTGCTGTCCCTGCAATGAGCCACCAGGAGCATCGTCGTGCCAGCTGCTGGGGAGACGTCCACAAGCCAGGCTCCGTGTCCGTGGCTCCCCGCCCCCTCACCCCTCCCCCGGGATGCGCAGCTCCTTTACGGAGTCAGAGAGGCCGGAAGTGGGCTCCGTGCTCCGTGAGAAGAGCTCGTCCAAATGGACTGAGAACCGAGGAGACGAGGTTAATGGAGCCAGCCGGGGAGCGGCCCCCTCCTCTGTCCCCGGACTGTCCCTGCTGCTAATGGGACTTCCTGGAAAGGCCACCAGGGGCCAGTCCTAATGCTCCGTGATGGGCCGTACAGGCACTTAATTGCCTGAGGCCGCTGTGCATAGAACCATTTTTCCAAATTCCCCGTTCTTCGTGACAAAGAGACTCATTTCATCCACCAGCAGGGGCCACAGCCTTGGTCTAGGGGGTGGTCAGCAGAGTGCAGGCTCCTGGCGGCCTGGAGCGTGGTTGGCTCTGCACCGCGCTCACAGGCTGCAGCCCCGAGCCGGGCCGGGCTTGGAGGGTGGCGTCCCCCACAGTCCGGGCGGGCCATGCCCCTGGGCGACCCAGGGCCCCGCGTTCGCGTCTGGGCTCATGTACTCCTTTGGGACCCGAGGCTGCGTGAGAACTCCGTGGCACAGGTGTCCCATGAGGGGCGGGCCCGGGACACAGCTCTGGAGCCAGACACACTGATGGGACCGTGATAAAGACACCCCCCCCCCGCAGGGCTTCGTAGCCCAGGATGGGGCGGGAAGGGTCCCCCGTGGACCAAACCCCCGGTGAGAACAAGGACTTTGGGAGGGAGCCCCTAGCCAGGTTGTCCCGATAACCAAGCCTCTTGGGATGCTGGGCCGCTGGTGCCCTGACTCTCGGGTTCCTCAGCTAGAAGATGGGTCCGCAGGGGGCCCCTCTGTGGTGGCCAGACGAGAAGCAGGGGGGGCTATGGCCGAGCAGAGCCAGGCTGGGGCCGGGCATGCGGGCGGCTGCGGCGGGAGCGGCGTTCACGGCTCACCTTACACACAGCTTCCCGCTCGTCGTTACGAACAGCTTGGTTCCGCGTGGTCAGCAATCTTAGAACAAATTAAAACACCACTCAGCAAGGCCCGCTCCTTGCCGGGCCCAGAATGAGTGACTGGACCCTGTACCCAGCGGGCGCCGTCCTGGCTGGACGAGACGGGGCGGCCTCCAGGCGCTGGGACCTCTCCCCTCTCCAGCGCCCCCTCCACGAGACAGAAGCTCTCCCGTGGTTTGCAAGGTGGGCCCCTCGCGGCAGCACCCACGGATGGGGGACGGTGGCCGAGCGTGGACGCAGCCTCAGTGCCGTGGCCCGCCCAGGTCATCCCTCCACAGGCTCCAGATCGTCCTGCCCCCGCTCCCCCAGGAAGGGAGCTGCCCCGGGGCACGGACGATGTTCGCTCGTGCTGCTTTCTCTGTAGCTCCGCTTCCCACGGCGCTAAATTTGGGTTTCTTTTCCTTAAAAAGCAGAGACGTAATTGGGACAATCCTTTATTCTATGGATTCCCTTTCCGTTGAGCTCAGAGATGTGCTTCTACAAAAGCGACTGTTTGCTCCTTAATGGAGAAGAGGTCGGTGACGACCGAGGAGACAAGCGCATCTCAGCAGAACGTGGGTGGTGGGCTCATCCCACAGGCGCCTCCTTCTCCAGGGTCCCAAGGTGGTCCCCCGCCTGGATCCCCCCCCTCCACCGCCTTCTGTAGTGAAAAGAAATGAGGATCCGGTGGAGGTGAGCCAGAGGAGGGACGCTGGGGGAACTCTGGGCCCTGGAACCTTCCATCTGGTGAGGGCGACGCGTGTGTGTTCCTGACCTCATCGGAGAAGGTGGCGGCAAATGGCTCCAGGCTGGGAACTGAACATTCAACATTTGGGCCCCAGCGTGGGCCCAGAGAGGCAACGTGAGCTTCTCAAGGTCACACAGCAGATGAACAGCACGGGGGAGTCACCGCTTCCCCACTCCACCTGGGGGTCCCCCAGGCAGCCCCAGCACGAAGGGGAAGTCTGAGGGCACCCCAGCCATCTGGAGGAGCGGAGGCTTCCCTCCTGAGAGAGCCGCTGACCTTCACTTGCCTGGAGTCCTGTTTCTGCATCTGTAGGAGGAGAGCTGGGTGGTGGCGGCAGCGCGAAATGTCGGCGGGGAAGTGCTTAGTAAGCCAGAGCCGAGGACAGAGACTAAAGCCTCATTATTCTCAGCGGAGGAGGCGGGCGGCGAAGCTCCAGGCAGCTCCTCTGGGCACAAATGTGGCCGACGGCCTCCCGGCTCTCGGTGCGGGTGGGAAGAGCGGGCTGTCCATCACCCCTGCCCCCTGCCTCCCCGCCCCGCAGGCAGCCTGGTGTCAGCCTGGGGAAGGGCAATGTGGACGGGGGCAGGGCCGGGGGCTGGGTGGCCTCCCGCGTTGCATGGCTGGAGAAGCCCGGTGGGGTCTGGGAGGCCATGCACCTGGGCCGAAACCTCACACGGGCACAGGTCCGGGGAGTGAAAGCACAGTCTGGGCCAGAGGGAAATTCATCCCCAGCCCCCACTGAGTGCAGGGACTCTGAGACAGGCAGAGCCCGCCCCACCCCAAGGGCACCTCCTCCAGGGAGCCCAAGACCTATGCCCTGCACCCCAGCTTCCCCTTCACCGTCCCGCACCGGCTCCCTGCCCCCACCCCTGTGATCTACAACCCCAGGACCTCAGACCTCTCCCGCCTGCTGCTCGCTGGAGGCTCTGCCTGGAGACTCGCCCTCCTTGGAGGAGCCGGGTTGGGGCTGGCGCAGCACTGTCTTCCCCGGGAAATGCTTTCCAGGCTGTCCCCAGGGTCCCAGTGCCAGGGCTTGTGGGCACCGGGGGCTTCTGCGGTGGGCGCTGGGCCGGGGGGGTGCGGTCTCCCTGGGATGGTTCTCTGGGAATCGTCTTATTCTGCACTTACCTAGGAGAGTCAGTGGGGTGTGGGCAGCGGGCTGTGCCTGATCTCGGTTCCCACGTTCACTCACTGAGCCCACGTGAGCGAACGCGTGTGTGCCCCGTGCCCTCCTCGGGCGCCCACAGGCTGGACTTCACTCAGTTCTGACTTCATGCAGACGACACGGACGTCACAGGACCCGGGAGGGCTGTCCCCACAGTCAAACTCCATCAACCTGCTTTTTGTGACGAAGTGACATTAAACGGCACCCGGCATCTGTCTCACTACCTTGAAATTCTGTTCCTCCTGGAGACGTTCGCTGTGGACTGAGAGCTGGCGGCTGTGCGTGGGTCCGTGGCTACTGGGCGGGGTCCCCAATGCCGGGTCGTGCCTTGGAGCCCCACACCGACCCGATTTGCACCCCGAGTTCCCGCAGCCCTGCCCTGACTGTCTCTGGACCCCCGGGCGAGAGAGAGGGGCCCGCTGCTTCTCCGTAGGCTCTGCCATCGACTCAGAGGAGCAAGGGTGGGGTCATTTGTCATTCAATTAACGGTGTCGGCAGACTCATTATTTAAATGACCAACCACATGTGTGATCAATCTTTAATGAAATAATAATTGTACTTCCCAGTCAATGAGTGCCCAGCCTCTCCTAAAACCGTCTCGGTATGAATAATTAATGGCAGTGCGTTCTGCCAGCAAGGGCCAAGTGTGGATGGGTTGCTATTTTCAAGGCGGTGTTGGGCAAGAACGTCCAAGCCACAGAGAATAGAAGGGCCCCCCGGCCCCGAGCCGGGGTTCCTGAGGACGTGCCAGGACCCGCTCCCGCCCACCCAGCCCAGCGTCCCCGCTGAAGGCAAGGTCCCCCTCCAGCCAGATGCCCTGACCCGGGGATGCTCCTGCTGGCCGGGCGTCGTGGAGGCATTTGGGATCAGCCATCGAAGTCAGCTGCCTTCCCTCCCTGCGCACCCCTCGAGCCCCCTGGAGGTGGCTTTGACAGCTGGAGCATCTGGGCTGCGAGGAGTGTATGGGCGGGGGGAGGACGGGAGACATGGCCCCCTCCGCATGGGGTCGGGGCGTCATCACTCCCGGGGTGCTGCCTGGCACCCGCGGCCCGGCTGAGTTGCTGTGTCCTCCATGCAGAAGAGGTCCCGGGCCCTCCTGCGGAACGAGGTCCTCTCCAGAGCTCAGGACAGGCCAGGGCAGACCCTGAATGTGGGGTCCTGGTTGTCCAGGGAGGGTGCCATCTTGGCCCATTTGCCGCCTCCTGGAGCTGCGGGGGCACAGCCGAGAGAGTTGTGTTAAAGCCTCAGAGCCCCTGAGGATCTCAGTCTGCTTGGTCCTTCCTGCTGAGACCGTGTGAGGCCGCATGGACGCCTTGAAACCCCACCGGTGCCGCACGTTCAAGCCCACAGGCAGAGTCCCGACTGCGTCCTGCTCCTGTCCACCGCAGGGAGAAGCCGCTCCTCCTGCCCTGGCCGGGCCGCCTCGGTGTCCCGTCGGCCGCTGCCCCCAGCCCAAGAGGAGGCACACCCGTCACCCCATCACCTGGCCCTGGAGTCTCTGGGGCACGATGGCCTCCCCGTGTCTGGAACACATCTGGCAGAGGGCAGGGACCCTCCGTGGAGGCCTCCTGCCCAGAAGGGCTCCGCACAGCCCGCTGGAATGCTTCTCCAGCTCTGCTCCAGTTTTGAGGTGACCCAAGAAGATGAGGGTTTTAACCCATTGCATCCCGAGTTCATCTGACCGACCCTGCGCCCCGAGCCGCATCCTGTCCAGCCGACACCCTGACGGTTCTTGGGGCACATGGGTGCTTGGGGTTATCAGCTCGAGTTGTCCAAGTGAAGGCAGACTCAGGGTCCTAGGCGGCTCGGGCCCTGCCCCCAGCCCTTCCCGGGTGCTTGCCGCCCCCTCCTCCTGCATCACACCTGTCCTCCTGCCCCAGGACCCCCCACTGGCCCCCTCACCCCCTGTCCCTCTCCTTCCCTCTGACCACTGCCCCCACCACACACCTGCACGGATTCACCTGCTCAGTCAGTGAGAGCCTGGGGCGTCCTCCGCACCTCCCCAAACTCCGGCACCTGGTGAGCCCCCTCTCGCTCGGCCCCTCCCACCGAAGAGCTCTGTCTGTCTCCTTCGTTCCTTAGCTCTTAGCAGCCAGCCCCAGGCCCGGCACGCGTGCGCTGCGTGGATGTCCGCCTGGCTGCTGGCTGCGGGGAGGAGGGGGCTGCAGGGACAGGCGACACGGAAGCCGCGTCTCCCTGGGGATTCTGGAGGGGAGGCAGGTGTTCCAGAGGCCCTGTCCTCCGTCCTCGGCCCCCGGCCGCCACCAGGATGCGCCTCGCTCCCGTGGCCATTTGGACCCGTTCCTGTTCTTCTACCTGATCCTGCAAATGAGCTCATCATTAGTCACTTCCCAGAAATGTACATTTCACGAATAATCACATTGACTTGATCGCATCTGCTTGGATGCTGTCAGCGTTTATAACCCTCGGGGACCACGACGGTAATTAAACAGTCGGTGTGTGGCTGGCTTGATGTCTCTCTCACCTCTGAGGGCGGCGGTCCCATCTGTCTTGCTCCCGCTCCGCCTCCCCGTGCCCAGGCCACTGGCTGGTGTATTTACATTTGGTGAATAAATATTTGTGGAGCGAATGTTTCTAGCGAAGCCTTTCCGTGGCTGGGGAAAATTTAAAAATTAACAAGGCTTCCAGCCAAGAAGGAGTAATGGGAACCAGATTACTCTCTCCCTCCTGACACGACTGAAAACACAGGACACAAAACAACAGAATGTTAGAAAAAATGTATCAAACAGTGGCTCTCAGGAGTCTGGAGAGCAAACAAAAAAAGAAATACACCCTGGAAGGTGTGAGACCAAGGAAGGAAGCCCCAGGACATTTGCACCTGCTTGCCTAGAGAGTTTTTAGGTTGCGGACAAGAAGGGTGAGCTGGGAGGACCCCTGAATTCTCACAAAGTGGAGGAAATGAAGCTGGGAGTTTGGGGGACCCTGGAGGTCACCGTCCACAAGGTAGAGCACCGAAGATGGGGGGCCCATCAGCAGAGGAGACTCATGGGTTTTCAGTGAATAAGCATGTGAGGCCAGGGGGGAGATACCCAAAGGAATCATGGGAGCAGTCCCAGGGACACATGGAAGCCCAGGCATGTGTGACATCACGAGTCACAGGGCATCAGAGGGGACTCCGGGAAGAGCGTGGCCTCCGCAGTGAGGAGCGTGGCTCTGGATGGCCCTGTTCTCATCTGGAAAAGCTCACCGGAAGGACGACACGTCTCCCGTAACTTAACTGTGTCCCGGAATAAGCCAAGGAATTTATCAGGTTATATATAATCCTGGGTATCCAATAAGGTAAAATTCATGATAACTAGCATCTAACCAAAATTTACTGGGCGTGAAGAAAGCAAGAAGGTACCGTCCACACCGAGAAGAAAAATTAACCCTTAGAAACCGACATGGAAATGACACCGACAAAAGAACTGGTGGGGAGGACAGTCCGGTTAGTGTCACCATATCCCATGTGGACAAGGAGCCACAGGGAAGAATGCACATGGCACGTAGAGACACGGGAGACACAAGGGAGCTGAGTCAATGCTCTTGACATGGAAACAGCAAATTCTAAGGAGGAGATCATCCGATGGACTTGGCGCCAGAGCCAACCCTGGAGAGCAGACCCCTGGGGAAATTAGAGACGCAGCCATGGAGACGTCACCACGCAGAACACAGAGAACAAGACAAAGCGGTAGCAGAGTGTGGCGACTGTGGGACAGCCACACGCGTCCCGACAGATGTGTGACTGACGTCCCCAAGGGAGACACGAGATGGGGCCACCAAGGCACCCGAAGAAATAAAATACAAACGTTCTCCAAATTGATGAAAACTATAAACCCACAGTCTACATATCCCAGTGAGTTCCAAGAACCCAAACCCAAAACACAGGTACCTCGCGGTACAGAATACTCTCGGGCTTTGAACTAGTGATAACGAGAGTATCTTGCGGGTCACCAGAGAAAAAGGACCCATGCATACGGAGGCGGGGAGGACGGGTCAGGGCTTCTGGCTGGAACGACCTGGGGCGGAGATCAGCCTCGTTCGAGTCTGGGAGATGAGCAGGACTGTCAAGCTGAGACTCCGAGAAGTGACTGACATCCATCTGTGGGGAGCGGCAGGTGCCCAGCACGACGACTTCATCCACATCCATGAGAAATGATGACCCCCACGGGCTCAGTCCACCTCCGTCATCTCCCACGGACACAACAAAGAGAGAAGGAAAGGACGTTCCTTTGTTGTGAGAACTCTTCGGGGCTGCTCGCTTGGGATCTTTCTTCTATGGTGTTCAGCAGCGTTGACCATGTTGGGCGCCGCCTTTCCAGTCCCACTTTTCCACGCCCGTCCTCCGGCCCACACCCGCCCACCCCAGCCTCTAAGAACCGCAAATCCAATCTCGTTTTCTGACTTTGGTATTTTAATGATGTAAATGAGATAATATAGTATTTGTCTTTGTCTGAGTTATTTTACTCAGCCTAATGTCTTCAAGGCCCATCCACGTTGTTGCAAATGGTAGGATTTCCTTATTTTTGTGACTGAACAGTGTGTGTGTGTGTGTGTGTGTGCACGCGCGTACGTGTGCATACACGCACCACATTTTCTTTACCCATTCGCCCATCGGTGGACACTTAGGTTGTCTCTGTGTCTTGACTATTGTAGATTACGCTTCAGTGAACTTGGAGATGCAGAAGACTTTTCAAGTTAGTATTTTTGTTTCCTTCGGATAGACACCAAGAAGTAGAATTCCCGCATCATATGGTACTACTACTTTTAACTTTAAAAGGGGGGGTTATTTATTTATTTGAGAGAGAGAGAGAGAGAGAGAGTGAGCGCACACAAGCCAGGGGAGAGGCAGAAGGAGAAGCAGGCTCCCCGCTGACCAGAGAGCCCAGTGTGGGACTTGATCCCAGGACCCTGGGATCATGACCTGAGCTGAGGGCAGAGGCTTAACCGCCAGAGCCCCCAGGAGCTCTGATTTTTAACTTTTTGAGGAGCCTCCATATTGTTTTCCATAGTGCATGCACCAGTTTTCATTCCCACCAACAGGGCAAGAGGGTTCCCCTTTCTCCGCATCCTCGCCGACTCTTGTTTCTTGTGTGGCTGATTTTAGCCACCTGACAGGTGTGAGGCGGTATCTCATTGCGGTTTTGATTTGTATTTTCCCGATGATGAATGATGTTGAGCATCTTTCCATGTGTCTGTTGGCCATCTGGATGTCCTCTTTGGGAAAAGGTCTATTTTTAATTGGATCAGTTGTGGATTTTTTTGCTGTTGAGTTATATGAGCTCTTCATATTTTGGAAATTAACCCGTTAAGAAATACAAGGCTCACACGTGTTTTTCCCAGCCATCTTTTCACTTTGTCGACCATTTCTTTTGCGTTCAGGAGCTTTTCGGTTTGGTGTGGTCCCACTTGTTTATTTCTTATTTTGTTCCTCTGTGTGATTTCCAAAACATCATTATGAAGCCCCATGCCAATGTGCTTTTTTCTCATTTTCTTCTAGGAAGAGGACTCCAGGAGTTTCATGGCTTTAGAGCTTACATTTAAGTCTGTAATCCATTCTGAGTTAATTTCTGTGAACAGTGTAAGATAAAGGTCCAAATCCATTCTTTTTTTTTTTTTTTTTAAGATTCTATTTATTTATTTGATGGAGAGCGTGAGCACAAGTAGGGGGAGCAGCAGGTAGAGGGAGAGGAAAAGGCAGGCCCCCGACTGAGCAGGGAGCCCGATGCGGGGGTTGAGCCCAGGACCCTGAGATCATGACCTGAGCCGAAGACAGAGGCTTAACCCACTGAGCCACCCAGGGGCCCCCAATCCCATTCTTTTACATGGGAAGAGCCAGTTTTCCCACCAGCACTTACTGAAGAGACTGTCTTTTCCCCGCGGAGTAATCTTGGTTCCCCATCAAATATTAGTTGGTCATGTAAACTTGGGGTGTTTTCCTGGGCCCTCAGCTCTGTTCCTTTGGTCTTTTTGCCTGTGTTTATGCCAGTTCCATCCTGTCTAGTTATTACAGCGCTATAGTAAGCTGCAGTCAGGGAGTACGGTGTCTCCTATTTTGTTCTTCTCTCTCAGGATTGCTTTGGCTATTTGGAGTCTTTTGTGGTTCCATATAATTTGAAGGTGGTTTTCTTATTTTGTGGGAAAAAAAAATGCCGTGGGAATTTTGATGGAGATTGCACGGAATCTGTAGATAGTTCTCGGTAGTATTGACACCTTAGCGATATGAGTTCTCCCGGTCCATGGGCACGGATATCTTTCCATTTATTTTGTGTCTTTCATTTCTTTGATCGATGTCTTGTAGTTTTCAAAGTAAGAGATATTGTACCTCCTTGCTTAGATTTATTCCGAAGTATTTTATTGTCTTTGAGGCTAATGTACATAGAATTATTTATTTACTTTTCAGAGGTGTCACTGTTCAGATAAAAAAAAAAATGCTGTCAATTCTTAGAGCAAGCTGGAATTCTCCTGTCAGGAAAATTATCTTTAGGAAACAAAGGTGAAATAAAGAGGGTTTTTTTAGCCATGTGACAGCTGAAACAATCTATCACTAACAGATCTATACTACAAGCAGCATGAAAGGGAATCTTTCAAGCAGAAGGAAAATAAGACCATATGGAAATCTATTTAAATCAAAAACAAAAAGTGTTATGAAGTTTATAACATAGGCGGGGGGGAAGGAAGGACAGTGATGGGAGGTTCTTATTTCATAGGTGAAATGATGTATTCCTTGAACACAGACTTTGGTAAGCTAAATGTGTACATGATAAGTCTCAAAGTAACCAATAAAATACTATACAAGGGGTTAGTTAATTAGCCAACAAAAGAGTTAAAATTTTCTTTTAAAAAATTGCAGTTGATTTTTTAAAAGCACTTTGAAAAGAGGAAAAAGGAACAAAGAATATATGGGATTAATAGGGAAAAAAAGGCAAGATGGTAGATTGAAAACCAGTCTAATAAATGTTCACATTAAGTGTAAATGGTCTAAACACCCCAAATAAAAGGCAGAGATTGACAGACTGGGTAAACAAGCTGTATTTGGCTTATAAGAACCCCATACTAAATATGAAGACAGAAATAGCCCCAAAGAACATGAATAGGAAAAGATATATCATGCTAATAGTAATCAAAATAAATCTGCTTTGGCTCTATTAATATAAGACAAAGAAGACTTTGTGGCAAAGATATCACCAAAAGAAAGTCTTTTCATAATGATGAAGGAGTCAATTAAAAGGGGGCATAAGAGTCCTCAGCATCTATGCACCTAATAACAGAACTTCAAAAACACACAAAGCAGAAACTGGTAGAACGGCAAGGGCGCCGATGGCTGGAGGTTGTGTGCCGACCACGGCCCAAAGCAGAGCATCCAGGCCATCCTTAAGGGGGCCTGGGTAGTGCCCCTCCATGTCCACCACTGGGCCCCGGGGTCCTTAGAGTCCATGTTGGCTGGGAACAGAAAGGTCTCTGCCCGTTTGCTCCAGGACTGAGCAAGGACGAGATGGGGAGGTGGGAGAAGAGGCGAGGCGGGGCTTCCTTGCTCCACTGGATGCTTGCTTCAAGATTTAAGTGTACTGGTGTTCTGAAGCATGTGCCAGAGCCCAACAGAGACCTGCTCAGGTTCCAGACCCTGAAGGCTGTCTCCTCAGGGGCTGAGTCCCTCTCCCTGGAGTGGGCAAGAAGGGGTTACCTGTTGGGACATCACAGGTGGGGGAAGGAACCCGTAGCTGGGTGTGTGACAAGATGAGAGCGGTAGCTACCTGGAAGGGAGTTGTCATGATTCAGCATGTTTATATGCAGAAAGTGCTCAATAAATGTGGACATAATTTTATGAAAACGGACCAGACCAGCTTCACAAACTTCATGCTGGGGACTAAGAGGAGCGGAGCCCCTTCCACGTGGGGTCAGACCCAGGGCAGCCCATCACACAAACTCTGGGGATCACACATGTGCCCCTTGGCACCGGCTAACTATATGCCGTGTGCTTGATTCCCGCTGCCTCCTCCTTCCCACTCAAACTGACGCCAAAGCCCTCTCCTGCACCATGCGGTGATCCCAGAGTTGCTTTCCCCGGCACTGCTGGCTTGTGGCTTATCACCATGGGGTGGGTGCCGTGTGCCTTCCCATGGACAGTTGCCCCATTCCTTGACAGCATGGTCAGGTTGATGTCTTGGGAAGGTCCCATCTGACCCTAATGGTTTGTAACGCTGATGTTTCCCCAAGGGTGTTGGATTGTTTGCTTGGGCTGCTGGATGTGCTCCTCCCTGAGCACGGGCCCCTTTGATCCATGACTCTGCAGATTCTTCCTCAACAGGTGAAGTCTCCTCCCCACCTGTTGCTTTGGGCTGACCCGGAGACCCGCTTGGACAATTAGAGGTGCTGGAGAAGGGGCTATAGGTCTCACCCTCTGTCTTGCTGTCCCCAGACACCGTGTAAAGAAGCCCCAGTGCAGAGGGGAGAGAGGCCCAGAGAACAGCCCCTACTGCCTGGAACGTGAGTGAAGCCATTGGGGCCATCTGGCACCATCCATTGCCACATGTCTACAGCCGCGTGAGGGACCCCATGGGCAGCCGGCCAAGGCCGACCCAAACTGCTGACCCCAAGACCAGTAAGGACGTAAAATGTTGGCTGTCTCAAACCCTGGTGTGAAATCCTCCTCTCCCAGGAAACTGCTTCCCTACACACATGTGTGCCTCTTCCTCCAAGCTCCTCTACTTCCTGCTAAGAACCACACTGTTTACTACTTAATCCCCTCTCATCTGCATTGTCTGTTTTGTCATTTAATGGGCAGAACTTTTATCTCCACAGCCAGACTTCGAGTAATCCAGGATTAGGAATTTATGCGAGTGGGAATGAGATAAGTAGCTGTTTGTTCTCATTTGTCTTTCTTGACAGTAAGGGGGAGAGCCCAGCCGTGGAGGGTTGGACGTGTTTCTGTAATAGGAATGCAAGAGGTCAGCATCTTCAGTGCTTAAAGGTAGCTCACCACAGGGCCTTTGCACAGGAGGTCAGCATGGAGGAAGTTGGACTGTGTGGTGGGATGTAGGTGGTGTCCTTGTGTTTTGCATCTAGCTTTTTGGGCATGAGGGACCCCAGTTCATTTTTCCAGCTGCCAATATGGATTATTCTAGGACTCGGTTTTTAAGAGGGTGATTCAACTTCATGGTCAAACCATGCCGAGGAGCTCTGATGCACACAGCCCTCGCTGGTGGGGCAGATGCGAACCGTCCAGAAAGAAATGACAGGATAAAATTCCCAAAGATTTCAGAACAAGAAGGCCTTGGGTGGTGGGGCATCTCTGGAGGGTCCTGGCTTTCTGCTGGCGGGGAGAGTCGTCAACTCCTGCTAGCAGCACGTCACAGGTGGAGGCTGTAGGAGAGCCGTGGTGTGGCAGGAGGGACAGGGGAACAGGTGCGCAGTGGTGGGTGTGCAGGAAAGGCACCGCTGCCCGGGGAGCTTCCGAGCGGCTAACCTTGCCCTTCACTGCCTCCTCCACCAGCCGCTGTTGTCGCCCCGCCAGCTTCCTCTGCCCTCCTTCCCGTGCAAGCCCTCAGTGTTGTCTGCCTGTGTGGACCGGCAGCGGAGCTCCCTGTTGGCCTCACGGGTCTGGGTCCGGGCGCACAGAACAAAGCACAAGTGTTCAGCATGGAAAGTTGCTTTTTTTGTAATTTGTTTGCAGACTTGGTATCAGCTCTGCGGCATCATGAGCTCTCAGAGACGGGGCTGGCCCTTGCCCTGCTGGCAGGGGCGGCACCATACCCGACTTCCCACCGGACCGGTGAGCTCCTTCTCCCCAGCAGGTCCCCAGCCTCTGCTGGAGCCCACCCCGAACCCGTCAGGCCCTTCTCCCACCGCTCCAGAGACAGGAGGGTGATGGGCCCCCCTCCCTGCCCCGATCTCGAGTGCACGCTTGCTGGGGGCAGGGATCCGGCCTGCGGCAGCCCCTCCCCGCCGCCTGCATGCCCCAGCCTGTGCTGAGGTGCTATGCGGGGCGGTGGCGCCTCCAGAACCGGATGGAAGGTCAGCATTGGGGAGAACGAACACTTCTCCCTCCTCGGTTCAGCGGCTTTGCTCTGAAAAACGGACTTGGGCATCGAGGTCAGAGCCATCGGCCCTTTACGGCACACCAGGGGGACCGTGGGGCCATGCAGCAGCCCAGCGTGGACGGGACAGCGGGGCTCGTCTCTCCCTGGGCCCCAGGTGGTGCCACTCCTCCCCTGGGGTCTCGGTTCTTTCCGTGCTCGGGGAGGCTCACGGGACCTGCTGCACGAGGCTTTGGGTAATGACCCAGCCTGGGGCACAGCCAGGAGCCAGGCTCCATGATTCGCTCGCCTTTCCCAGCTGCCCTGGAGAGGGGGGCCTCTTCTGATTTGGGGCCTCATCTGGAGGTGGCACCTGCCAAGCACGGAGGAGGCCGGAGCTCCACGGTGCAGCGGCCCCGACCCCCCCCACCCCGCTGCCCCCCGGGATGCAGCTGCCACCTCATTTCAATTTGTACAAAAGGGATTTACGGATTTCTTCATAATTTAATTTTAAGACTTAATCCTTCATTAAATAGATTTCCTCAGCGGAACCAGGGTGTGTTTCTGTTCGCTGTGGAAACAACCTTGAACGTCATGAAGGGCGTTGGCCCCTCGAGGTCTGCGGCGCACCCTCCCCCTCCCTGCTGCCTCAGTCTCCCCACCCAGCTGCTGAGGGTCCTTTCCAAGCATGGTGGCAGCCTGGCGAGCTCCCCAGGACAAGCAAAGCGCATGGTCCTTCCCGAAACCCCTGTCTGTGTGCTGCCCTTCGGGGTCCGGGGACCAGCTGGTGAGGAACCGGGGGAACAAAGAGCCTCTGCGTCCGGAGCCCCAGAGACCAGACAGGACCAGTGAGAACAAACGGGGTCAGAGACCTTGGGCCCCAGGACACCCCCAAGCCCCCGACACCAAGTCTGCAGCTGGTGGGAGGCCACACCTGCCCAGCTGGGCCTCCAGGAAGGGCATCAAGCGGGAGGTGGGCCTCGCAGCTGGTGAAGGGGCCTCGGGGACCATGGATGTTTTGTCACTTTGCACCGGATGCCAGAGCGCCAGCAGGTGGGCCCCAGGACGTGGTTCTTCCTCTCACTCAAGAGTCTGTCGGGCAGCTCAGAACGTCCCGGCCAGCAGGGCCCACTTGCTGTTTTGGTGGAGGTGGTGGTGGTGGTAATCAGTGCCCGGTCTCTCCGAGTTTACCTCCTGTGGTGTGGCCGGTACAGGCACTGAAGGTCTGGACGAGAACGTGGTGACTTGTGCACGAGGTGCCTTTGGAGGCTGCCGGGAACCAGACATGCCCACGCAAGTCCCAAGCCACCGTCTGCAGAGCCCGGGGTACAGGGAGGTGTGAGAAGAGGGGGTCACTGTTGCTGGAGGGGCAGGGAGGGTTCGCCCGTCCCCTGGTCAGGGGTGCAGGCACAGGTGTGCAGGGAGCACACAGGGAGCACTCAGGGGGAGCGCCCCCCGCTCCCGTTACAGGCCCCGCTCCGGCTCCCGGCTCCGGCTCCCAGCACGCCTGCCGCCCAGGCTCTGGGCACCTCCCCACTCGCATGCTGGGGGTTGCGGGCATCGCGCTCTGGGCCTGACGTCACCTTGGACGCAGTCTTGAATTGTTGCCCAGGGCTTTCCAGGAGCGGTTCAGTCTCCCCAGAAAAGGGAGCCGCCCTGTTTCCTCAGTGTCCCCATTGCAAGCCCGAACTGCACCCTCGAGAATCCGGCTGGTGGAGCGGGAAGCGAGGTCCACCCTGTAAAAGCCTGGAGAGGGGCGCGCGGGGCTCCTTCCGGAGGGTCTCCGCACGTGGCTGTCCGCCCACTGAGTGGCCGTCTGCGATTTCTGCAGGAAGTCTATACAGTTGCCGCTCCGGGCCCAGGCAGCCGGTGCGCTCCGGGCAAAGATCCTCCGGAGCCCTGTGCTAGGGGCCAGGCTCCTGCTTCATCGATTTTATCCTCGCGGTGAACCTACGAGGTTGGCCACGGACGCTCCCGTTCTGCGGCCGAAGAGGCTGAGGCCCGAGGACGCACAGAGGGAGGGAGGACCCTCACCACCACCTCGCCAAGGGCCTCCTGCGCCCCCAGAGTCACTGGTGCTTCTCGGGGTGAAATCCTGACCGGCAGTTTGCTCACGGGGCCCTCCCCGGAGAGGTGAGCATTCCGGGCGCCGGGGGCCATCGGCACCCGCGGGAGCAAACTCGGGGCCTCCGTGAGCGCTGACCGCAGGTGTGGGGTCTGGAGACACCCGTCCGCACGCGTCTGAGCGTCAACGCCGGGGAGACGAGCGTCTAGAAGGTGCAGGTTAAATTTCCTTGGCAGCAAGAAGTGCCGGGGAAAGTCTGCTCTAACCGTCATTTTGTCATTTGACCTAAAGCTTTTAAAACCTGACTCTGGAACCCGGGCCCCAGAGGACCTGACCCACCGCTCTGGGCGTGGCCCGGCCACCGCTCGGGTCTCTTTACTTGCTTTGTTGTCAACTTTTGTTACAAAACCTTCAAAACTCCCCAGATGCAGGGAGGAGTGTGTACGAACTCCTCGCATCCCACCCACCGGCGCCGATGACGCCCGACCTTGGCGTTGTTACCGTACCTCTTGCTTCTCATGGAAAGGTGGGCTGCTGGCCGTCAGTCAGGGGGCATCTGGGGGGAGTGGGGGGGCGGCAGTGGGGGGACACCCCTCCCAGGCGGGCCGCGCGGCCGGACAGCCTCTGGCTTCCTCGCCGTTGCCCCGTAGACGGCACCCTCCGAGGGCTCCTGGAACACTGGTTTTTCTCCAAATAAGAGGATGGATGTGGGGGGCCTCGAAAGGGGCAGCGGGTGCCCACAGAAGGCTCCTCGGGAAGCCGACCTGTCCTGGGCCCCGTCACGGGCTCAACAGACTTTATGGGGTGCTCGTCTCTCTTCCCGACGTGGGGGAACCCTCAGTGCCGGCAGCAGCCCCTGGAGGGCCCGTCTGCCTCGAATTCGGTTCCCACTTCCTGTAATTGTCTTCCCAGCCTTGTTTTAGAAAAATCTAAATCTTCCGTGTGCATCAGGGAGAAATCCTAATCTATCAGGGCCTCCCCCAAGGTGTGTCTGCTCAGCCGAGCCTTCCCCGAGGAGCCTTATCAGCGTTCGTCAGACCCCGACGTGGGGGAGAGACTCCAGGCTGGGCAGCTGGGGGGCTGGGATGCAGCTCGGCCTGGGGTGGGGGCGGGGAGGCTGGTGTCACCGTGAGCAGGTCCCCAGTGTCGCTTCCTCTGCCCTTCCCCTCCCTCCCTCTTTCTTGCCCCCCCTTCCCTCCCCCTCCATCTTTCGCCCTGCCCCCCTGCCCCCTTCCCATCCTTCCCCTTGTATCGACTCCCCTCTCCCTCCCCCCCTCTCTTTCCACCCCTCCCCCTCCCTCTCTCTCTCCTTCCCCTCCCTCTCCCCCCTCTCCGCCCTCCTTCTCTCCCTGCAACAAAACACTGAGGGGCTGTCAGGCATCAAAGGGAACACACTGCTGGGAGACCCAGTCTCAGTCCTTGACATCTGTCCGTGAATGAACTTGCTCATTCGTTTATTTTACAGATGCTCCCCGAGCCGCGCACGAGGCTGACAGTCAGGACACAGACATCAATAATTACAAACCGGCCAAGGCCCCGTTTGGGCGGTGAAGTCCGCTCCAGGAAGAAATTAGGCTGAGCAGAAAGTCAATGCTAGACAAAGTACAAGGACAAGTTGGTCCGAGCCTGGCAGAATGTCTGGCCCCGGGGACTGCGGCAGGCATCTGCCCGGCCACTCACCCACGATGTAAGCCTTCCCCAGCTCACAGGCGGGGTGGTCGCTCCGAGACTCCCATCAGCCGGGAGCCTAGAGTGAGCGGGGCCTGGCTCGCAGGCGTCCTGACGGTGGCCCCGTGCGCCCCGAGACCCACGTCCTGAGCCTCCGCGCTCTCCCGTCCCCCCTTCTCTGCCTGCGGAGCCTGCTTAGCTGCTGGGCTCTGCAGGGTCACCCTGGGGGCTCTCCTTGGGCCTCCTCTTGTGACTTGATCTCTGGGACGCTAAGAGGAAAAACCAGGAGCTGCTAAGTTTGCAAAATTCAGCTGAACAGTATTGGATGGTGCTAATTAAAACTGCTCAGGCCTCCATGAACTGAGCCAAACCAGCTGCTTTTAGCAAATTACGGCTTCTTCTTTTCCTCCCTAGCCCGTGCTTTGGGGAGCAGGGGTGCAGGGAGCAGGGGGCAGGGGTGCAGGGAGCAGGGAGCAGGGGGCAGGGGTGTGGGAGCAGGGGGCAGGGGGGCAGGGGGCAGGGGGTGGGAGGGCTGGCAGGTAGGAAGGGGGAGGGGAAGGCACAAGAGCACAGCAGGCGATGGAGAAGGCAACTGCCCCAGGTGTTGAGGACCAGGAGACGACCCGAGGTTGACTTGGAAGTGACGTGGGTGACCTCAGACGTCCCTGAGGGGACGGCAAGAGAGGGGGGCTTCACCCTGGCTGGGAGGGGTGCTGTTTCCCGAGCTTGGCGAGGACCTTGGGTCTCCAGAGGGCAGGTGGAGCCTTTGGAAGGTGTCGGACCAGTGTGTTGATCTGGGGTCCGTTGGCCTGTTCCGTGGGGCCCCGGGGGCTGGCTGTGGCCCGGAGGCCGCGGCAGGAGGAGGGGAGGAAGCCCAGCCCCTGCAGCCACGGAGGGATCCGAGCCGGGCTCAGGAGTAGACGCCGGGAGCTCCCGGGACTGCATCCCCCGCCCCCGCCCGGCTGTGCCGCGCGTGCAGTTCGGGCCCAGCGTCAGCGTCTGACAGACACGGGGAGCTGGGTTCCCTGCAGAGGGAGGAGCTGCTGGGAGCGGGAGGAGAAGGAGGGCTTCCTGGAGGAGGCGGTGTGAGGGGGGCCCAGGTCGCAAGGGGTGGGGACCGCGAGGCAGAGGGAGTAGCAAAGCGGGGAAGGCTCTGGAGAGACAGGCGCGGTGTTGGGAGCTGGAGGTGGGGGGATGAGAGCCCCGGGATGAAGTGGAGGTCACAGGCGGCGGCCAGGAGCTGAGGGAAGCAGGTGTGTCTGGGAGGAAGAAAGGAAGCAGGTTCTCCCTCCTGGCGCCTCCAGGCGCCTCGATTTCAGACCCTGAGCCCAGAACTGTGGGAGGCAGAAGCTGGGCTGGTTTCGGCGACAGCACGGGCGATACTGTGTGACAGCAGCAGCAGGAGAGGAGGGAGGGGACAGCGTCACACCTGGCCTCCCCTCCCCCACCTGGTCTTCCAACACCGGCCGCCCGCCGCGTTCACTGGTCTTCCCGGGGTCTTTCTGCCACGTTTGGTCCTGGCCGCCTGTCAGTACCAGAGCTGTGCAGAGGAGCACCCACATGACACACAGCACCTTTCGGAGACGGCGCTCGGCCCACAGCACCCAGGGCCGGCAGCGTGCACAGCTCCCAGGAGGAGCTCCCGCGGGCCTGGGGCGAGGGCGCGCGCCAGCTGAGGGGCCTGGAGCGTCAGCATGCTTGCGTGTCCCTCCGTGAGGCTGGGAACGAGGACTGACCCTTCAGGCTGGGGACTCGGGTGCCCATGCCGGCCCTCTCGGGTGGCTGCCATCGTCCCCCACGGCCTCCAAAGTCGCCGTGCTGGAGGGACACATGGAGGGAGAAGTCCGTGGTCCCGGTGGAAGAAGCCCGTCACCACCCCGAACCCCGATCTCGAGGCTGTGTGGACGCCGGGCCCTGAGCCGGGGACCGGGAGCCGCTTCCGACACCTTCCGCTGTTCCAGGGAGGAGTTGGGTGGGAGCACCAGCATACGAGCAGAGAGCAGGGTGCAAAGGAACTGGTTGTCAGGCAGAAGACAGGAGGCCACAAAAGGGACCCTGAGAACCAAGGAAGGACAGACAGGACCTGGGAATGGAAACAAAACCAAAAAAAAAGTAAAGTTTTTTTGTAGATTTAACTGAAGGCCTCAGGCTGAGATCATCTTGGGTTGGGGTGACCCGAAATCCAGTGACAAGTGTCCTTATAAGAGACACAGCGGAGTTGCAGGAAGAAGAGGAGAGGCCGTGTGAGGACAGAGCAGGGATGGGGGGATGCCGCGCTGAGCCAAGGACACCTGGGCCACCAGGAGCTGGGAGGCGGGGAGGACCCTCCCCAGGGCCTCGGGAGGGAGCACGGCCCTACAGAGATGCTCCCGGCCCGAGAGCCAGCCCCGGGCAGCCTGGCACCCACTCTCTCCCCGACGCCGAAGCCAAAGCCTGTCTCACTAGGAGTGGACGGGAGCCCGCAGGGAGGGCCCGCGCCGACGAGGACTTGCTTCCCAACCTGGGTGATGCTGTAACTCGGGAAATCGTTTCCCAAGAGGAGCTTCCTGTCTAGCAGTGTCCTAAATGATTCATTATCTTGAAACCTCCGTAAGGTTTGTTTGATTAAAAAACCATCGAGCATCGTTTTAATCCACACATCTTCAGAAAGTTCTGGAACCTCCAGCTTATTGAAATGGAGACGTGAGGTTCACAGCGGCGCCGGTGACACCCCGTCCCCTCCCCATACTCAATTAGCCAGACGTCCCCAACAGCTCGGGAAGCGCGTGCAGGACGAACCCGAGATTAATTTTTCACGGGGTTAGCAGACTGTAAGTGATTTTTCTATTTACTCATGTAGCTCGTACATAAAAGATGATGGTGTTTAATCAAAATACAGACCAACTGCACATTAGGCAGGATAAACAGTGTGAAACAGATTCAGTGTGTCCCTATGGTCTGCTGACACGCGTCCACACGCACTGATGACGCCTCCTGGAGAGCAGCGACCCAGCTCGTCCTGGGACCCCTCGAGCGCGGGGGGCTTCTGCCAGGCGTTGGCGGTGGTTCCGAGGGTTGTGAAGGCTGCGGCGATCCTTGCGATCGTGGCTGTGTTTAGCATTTTCTCGTAACCGTGGCCCCCGCCTTCAGCGCCGTGGGGTTTCTGGGAAGACCACAACCCGCTTGGAAGAAAGGAGCGCGTTTGTGCTGATCTTTGCCCGAAGGTAACGCCTGGGCCTGGTGCCGCAGACCGCGCCGCCGCCCCGGGGGACCCGACCCCAGCGCTGGATCCCAGCCTTCGCGGCCGCGCTCACCTCTGCTCCTGCTTCCCTTCTCCTTCGCAGACGTTAGCAGGCGCCTCTCCTCCTTTGAGACACAGCCCAGGACCACCCGCCGGGACCACCCCTCCCTACATCCGCACGTGGGACTCTCCAGGGGGGCTCCCAGGGCACTCCACACCCACTGTGATCAGAGCAGCAAACTTGCTACGGCGGCTAGTGGCGGGCTGCCGTCGGCTCCCCCAGTGGCTCGTGAAGCTCTCCCTGGGGCATGACCTCCATCTGGTTTACTTCTGTTTGTCCAGCAGCTGCGCAAGGCCCAGAGCCTACTTGGCTCTGAAGGAACATTGGCTTGCCGGCCGGCTGGATGCAAAGGTGAATGGACGGTGGATGGGTGGGTGGGTGCAGGGGGATGGGTGGCTCGATGGCTGAGCGGATGGATAGACGGATGGACGGGTGGTAGATGGTTGGGTGGATGGAAGGATGGGGGTGGATGGTGGTGCATGGGTGGGTGAGTGGACGGATGCATGAATGGTTGAGTGGATGTATTGGTGGTTAGATGAATGGACAGATGGGTAGTCGTTAAATCAGGAGATCTGCCTATAGTCTCGCCTACCCTCAGCTAGTTATCTGGCTCTTGGAAGGTCAATCAGAGTCTAGGATAGCTTCCCCACTGGACTAGTTGGTCTAGAGAGGGCAGGCAACCTCCACAGGACTTCTAATTAGGTCTGATTTTTTTGGTCAGATAAATAACCATAACTTTTTCGTGTAAGCATATCATCAATATTATGTGGGATACACTCACACAAAAAATCATTGTTTATCTGGCATTCAAATTTAACTAGGCACGCTGTCTTTTTATTTGCTAACTCTGGTGACCCTGCCTGCCGGGGAGGGGACGGGGAAGGGAAGTTTTCTCCTTCACATACCGCGTGAGATTCTGTTGCAGAGTTTGGAACAGAACAGGCGTGGGCAGGGCTGCGGGCAGGGGCAGCGCTCTGGCCCGCTGTCCCGGTTGATCCTGGCCACACGCCTCCTTTCGCCACTGGCCCGGTCTCCAGCCTCCCTCCAAGGGTCCCAAGGCTTCAGCGGACGGAGGAGGGTTCTTTGCTTGGAGCTTTGAGGACACTTCCAGGTTCCTTCCGAGCTGTTCCCGCTCTGCTTTGAGATGACGAGACGCTTTAACCACAAAGCAAATAGCAAGAGGCCTTTTTAAATTCCTGTTTGTCTGGGGGCTTGTACGTGCCCCCAGGAAATCAGTATTTAAAGGTTTGGAGAAATCACAGGGCCCTCGAGCCTTCCTCCGGCTGGAAGGCGGGCGGTGCGGGAAGCAGCCCGAGTGGGCAAAGAGATGGCAGCCGAGGGCAGGGACGCGGAACAGGAGGGCTCAGCCCACGGCTCCACCAGGAGGGGGCGGAGGCCAGAAGAACCCTCACGGAGTCCTCCCGACCACTCACCCCACCCGAGCCCCCGGGACAACGTGCCCCAGGGCACCCCTGGATTTCTAGGATCAAAGTTTTGCTGGACGTCACCCATTTCCTGTCTGTTCAGTAAATACCTACAGAGGCCCCACTCCCTGCCAGGGGCCCTGGGACACCTGCTCATGGCCTTGACCTCTGGGGAGCCGGAGCAGCTCTCCAGGGTGGGCCAGAGCGGGACCCAGCCTGAGAAGGTCGGTAGGGAGATGGCTTCTAAGCGGAATCCTCCAACCCGGGCGGGCGGCCAAAGGGAGAAGGACGATGTCAGAGCAGGTCCAGCCCGCGGAGTTCTGGAGGCCTCGGAGCTCACGGTGGAGAGGCCAGTTCTGACCCCACATGGCCACGGGTGTGGGAGTGGAGGAGGAGGAGTGAGACGTGACACCCTGATTTCTGGTGGGTGGGAGCCGTTCCCTGGATTACAGGAGTCTGAGGAGAGCAGCACGCGGGAGAACATTCTCGGTACGGCAGATCCGAGATACCCGGGGAGCGCCCAGAGGGACCATCCCGAGAGCGGAGGAGGACGCCTCTGCCCCTCCCCCACCCCCCAGGTTTTCAAACTGGTGGCCCCATTAGCATCGCCCAGGGAGCGTTGAGAAAGCTCAGCCTTCGGAGTCAGGTGAGACTCAAGAGGACGCCAGGTGGGGAATTCTGACTGAGAGGGACCACCGAGGCACACCCACCAAGGAGCCAGGACCAGACAGCCGCCTTCCTTCTTAGGCCGCCGAAGACGTGGTGGCCCCCCGCCTCCCCTTGGCTGAGGTCTGCACCGGCGGGAGTGGGGGGTGGGGGAGGGGTAGCCCCACCGGCGGGGACAGCAGGTTCTCCCTCCCCAGCCCCGCACCTCCCCCCATGTCTCCCCTCAGCCCCGCAGTCGCCACAGCTACTCCCGGCTGTCTTCTGCACTTGGATTGAAGGTGGCTGCTGTCACCCTCAGCGTGGCCTAACGTCGCTCTCGCGATCCCAGGTCCGGGCCTCAATGGTCCTCCTCTGCCGAGTCGTAGGGAATGTCCAGCGCACGGGGCACAGGCCTCTGCCTGGCCCAAATAGCTACACCGCGCGGCGGTGTCCTAGGGTTTTCGCTTTACAGGAGCAAACGGGCGTCACTTCTTACAACCCTAGTTAAGGTGGGATTAACAGCACCAGAAAAGCTCTCCAAAAATAGACTTCACGACAGATGCACTGTGCAATTATTATTTTTCTTGGGAATCTCAAAAATTCCTCCCGCAAAGGTATTTTTTGCTTGGCTGAAAATATCCTCCACTGAGCACAGAGACGGGGCCTCGCAGCCTTGACTGGCCATGTCACGTCGTTGGGAAGGCTTAGGTGACAAGGACGGGCTTGCGTGGGGGGGAGCAGGGTGTGCATGGGGAGGGCGAGGGGGCAGGGCACCCGGCCCCCGGGAGCAGGCTGCCCCTCCCCCGCCCACAGGTGAGCAGGAGCCACGGGAGCCACAGAAGGTGCGAAGGACCTTAACAGAGGGGAGCATCCTCAGCCCTTACTGTGTGGCCTGGAGGGGAGGAAAAAACAAGAGGAGAGTCATCTCAGACAAAGGGCTACAATATGTTTCTGCAGCAGGAGGCTCGACCTTGGTCCCCAAGGGCCCTGTGGCCTTGTATCCTGTCCTGGCCCGGGGATCCCGGGATGAGACCTTATTTGGACACAGGGCCACTGCATGTGTCACTAGTTAGAGGGAGGCCACACTGGAGGAGGGTGGCCCAAATCCAGTAGGACAGGGCCCATACGGAAGAGGGACGCACGGAAAGGCTGACCTTTGAGGACAGTAGACATCCCCGGGGAAGAGGCCACAGGAACACGGGCAGACCCTGGTGGGATGGGGCTATAAGCTGGATGCCAGAAGAGGCAAGGAACAGACCGTCCCCAAGGCCCTGGGAAGTGCCAGCCCTGCCAGGCACCTTGACCTTGACTCCCGGCTGTCAGACGGAGAGGGGGGATCTCTGCTGCTGTGCTGACTTGTCACGGGAGCCACAGCACTAACTCCGTCTGCCTCCCTGGCCAGGGAAGCTGGCTCTCTGGGCAGCGGGGTCAGCAGCCTCGACTGTGGCCCTCCGCAGGTCAATGACGAGAAGTCTGGCACCGGGAAGAGAGTGGGCGGTGAGACACAGACAGCAGCCCCTTCACTGCCGTGTCCACTGAATGTGGCTGGGAGGTTTGGACCAAGGGTACTGTCCTCTGTGTCCAGCAGACCCCGGCTCCTCGGGATCTGGGGGCAGGGCATTCCCTCTCAGCTGGATTTCCTTCTTGGGCTGTGGGGTGAGCACACAGGAGGGGCACAAGGGGCCAGGGGCAGGGAGGGCTCCGAGGAGGGCTTTGTCCTGGAAGGTCATCCCCACGGCCTCTAGGTGTCCTGCGTGTGGCTGGTGCGCCCGACGTCTGGCAGGCATGGGAACAGAGATGGGGGCTGCCGGCTGTTGTCTCCAGGACAGAGGACCCTGGGGTCTCAGCAGGATAATTCTGCGAGGGACAGTGTGCACGCACGTCTGTCAAAGCCGTCATCCCCGGAGGTCCCGGCTCGGTGCCGGCAGCGATGGCCCTGCTGCAGGAGAAGCCCAGGGAGAGGGCCCCACGCGGGCGGGAGTGACCATGACAGGGAGCAAGTTCTCAAAGGCTGCGTTTGAAGACTTGGGCAAGTTAGGGGCAATCAGTGACAGTTCAGAGCCAAAGGCCGGACCTCAGGTAGGGGTGCGGGAAATGGTGTTCCATGTCTACAAAGGAGAGGAGGGGCAGGGTCCGTGGGGCAGCGCTGGAGGCCAGTGCCACGGGGACGGTGTGGGGCCAGGGAGTCCTCAAAAGTATATGCGTCCGCATGTCTAGACCAGCTCGAGGTGTACGGAAGAGCCATGGGGTAGCACAGAGTCCCTGTGCGCCCCTCGCTCCTTGTCTGGCTCCCACTGTGACCACCGTGCGCGGCTGGGGTCCCCGGGCCACAGCTGAGAAGCCCAGCGGTGCACGACGGTCCTGGGACCTGGCCCTCACACCTGATGCAGGCTTCACAACGTTTCCTCACGTCCTCCGGGGTCCCAGGGTCCCGCCCCGGACCCACTGCCCTGCAGGTGGGCAGGCGGCTGTCTTGGGGGCTGCTGGCACTTTCCTTCCTGCTGGTGACCTTGATGGCTCTGGGAGCCCAGGGCAGGGATTTCCTAGAGGGCCCTCAGCTGGGATTTGTCTGACGGGGGGTTAGATGGGTGGTGGGTTTAGGGAGACCCCAGAGGGAAGGCTCCCTTCTGGTCCCACGGGTCAGGGGTCCACTCTGCCGCCGTGGCTTGCCACGGTTGGTGGGGACCTCGGTCACCTGGGAGGTGGTTCTTGTCAGGTTTCTTCACTGTGAGGTTATTTTATGTTTCCAAACGGGATGTGTTTAATTATCGGAGTTTCCTGTGGACACAGACTCACCAGGCCAGTCGTCTGGGCCCTGGAGGAACCCAGATGGCACGTGTGAGGCGTTTATCACCCACGATTGGTTCGCGAGGCTGCTGGTGTGGACCTCGGAGAGCCTTCAGAGGATGCCAAGGGGGTCTCTGACCTCCTCCCCCCAAAAAGAAAAAACAAGTAAAACCCAGAGCTACAGTGTCTGAGGACTCAGGAGGCTTCTCAGCTCCGGGAAGCGTCTCCAGACCCGCCTTCCTCCCTACTCTCCCCCAGGGCGCGCCCACAGCCCTGTGTGCCCCCTTCACGGCTGCCCACTGGGCAGGGAGCCGCGGGGCGTGTGAATCCGTGCTGACAAAGCCGTGCGGTTCCGCGGCTTCCCTGCCCTTCTCGAATACTTATTCCTCGGTCCTGCCGTCTGTCACTTTCAAGGGGCCTATCTTAAAACAGGTGCTTGATTTAGTGCTAATAATGGCAACGGTCTCAGCCCGGCTGGCCCTGACTTTAATTACAGTGACAAAGGAGGGGCTGGGCTGAATGATGGAGGGAAGCCGTCTGTTTCCTCGCAGCCCTTAATTGGACAAGAAGGGAGGGGCCGCGGGCTGTTCTCTCACATCCCGGATCCAGAAACGCGCCCGCCTGCAGTCCGCCACCCCCACCCCCACCCCAGGGCGGCAGCAGCCATGTGCAGGTGCCTGTGCCTTCCCCCCACCTCCCTCCTTCCCTCTGTGCCTCCGCGTCGCCCTCCTGGCCTCCTCTCCCTTCTCAGAACCACGCCCTCCCCCAGTGAACAGCCCTGGAGACACTTGGGGGTTTGGTTTGTATGGGCTGCGTTTTGTCCCCAAAATCTACCTCTTGAGGTCCCAACCCCAGGACTTTGGCACGTCACCGCATGTGGAGGTCGATCCTTTTCAGAGGTAATTAAATCTGGGCACCTGCGTGGCTCAGCCTGTAAGCATCCGCCTTCAGTTCAGGTGGTGATTCCGGGGTCCTGAGATCGAGCCCTGCATCAGGCCCCCTGCCCAGTGGGGAGTCTGCTTCTCCCTCTGTCCTTCACCCCACTTGTGCTCTCTCTCTCTTTCTCTCTCAAATAAATAAATAAAAGCTTAAAAAAAAGAGGTGATTAAGTCCAATGAGGTCCTTAGAGGCGGTCTGAATCCAATTCCGCAGGTGTCCTTATCAGAAGAGGAACGTGGGACACAAAGCGAGACCCCAGAAACACACACACACAGAGGAAGGCCGTGGGAGGTCACCGCAGGAAGGCAGGTGGCCCCTGCAGGCCCAGGAAGGAGGCAGCAGCCTTGCCTGCCCCTGCCGGGACCCCTGGGCCCTGAACCGGGAGGGAGTAAGGCTGCGGTTGGAGACGCCGTTGGGCGCGTTGCTCCGGCCGCGTGGGGGGCTCAGGGGGCTCAGGGGTCCGAGGTCGCACCTTTCCTGCTTTGTGCTTCCCGCCTCATCGGCCTCTGCGTGAAGGGCCAGGGTGGACGCTGGAACGCGCCCGTTTCCTGCCCCATTGGTGAGGCTTGCCCGGGCCCCAGGGGCCACCGCGGTGGGACCAAAGTCTCTCTCACGCCGGCCACCTTGGCCACCTTGCCCAGAGCCGGGGCGGGTGCAGGCGGTGTCCGTGGGAGGGGTCTGCACACGGGTCTGCGGGTCTCTGCCTCGGCCTCTTCCCAAGGTGGCTCCGGTTCGGGTCCCGGGGAGACGCCCGCAGGGCACAGGGGAGGGGGTCCTCCCCCACCCGCCCCGGACACAGGTGTGGGCAGGGCCGGGCGAGGCCGAAGTGCAGGGCTCTCCGCCGCCCTCGACGTTGAGCCTCGCGGCCCTGCAACCACTCCTGCGCCTCCGCCTGAGAGAAGCGGACCACAGCCGTCCGCGCAGGGTCGCGCGCAGGGTCCGCGCAGGGTCGCGCGCAGGGTCCGCGCAGGGTCGCGCGCAGGGTCCGCGCAGCGTCGCGCGCAGGGTCGCGCGCAGGGTCGCGCGCAGGGTCGCGCGCAGGGTCCGCGCAGGGTCGCGCGCAGGGTCGCGCGCAGGGTCGCGCGCAGGGTTCGCGCAGGGTCGCGCGCAGGGTCGCGCGCAGGGTCGCGCGCAGGGTCCGCGCAGGGTCGCTCACAGGGTCGGGCGCAGGGTCCGCACAGGGTCGCGCGCAGCGGCAGGTTCCGAAGGGCCGGAGGACGCCGGCATCCCGGGCGTCTGTTCGAGGAGGGGAAGGGTGCACCCAGCGCGCGTTAAAAACAGCAAGACGGGTTTTCTGTGAGCCGCCGCGGGAGGGGCAGAGGGGGAGGGGAAGCAGGGGCCTTGGCCCAGCCTCACGGAGGAGCAGGAAAACAGCTCAGGGCGGCTGCCCCTCGTCCACATGGGACTCGCCCTTGGTGGGGGCCAAGGCTAAGCAGACGCAGGGCAGCCTACGCCTCGCAGGGTTAGGACTGGACCCCGCACTGGCAGAAGCGACGGGGACTGGGAAAGGCCGGTTGAGGTCGGGGGCGGGGGCTGGAGCACGAGCGTGGAGGACGGGGTTCTAATTCTCTCTGACCTCATGTGCACAAGGAGCCAGAGATGCCAGCTGGCATGCCCGCAGGCCTCGTGAGGCCGCACCTGCCGCCCGGCAGACGTCGGCACCCTCCTGCTCGGCGTCCCCAGGGCCCCAGGGTTGGAGTCCCCAGGCCGATGGAGCTCCAGGGGGTGACACCAACACGAAGCTTAGGAACAGGGGGCGGCTCTGAGGGCGGCCCAGGGCTTCGGGGAAGGGCACGTGCCTCCGTGTCCGAGCCCCCTCCGCATCCACACCTGTGCAGCTCCCGGACTCAGCGGTGCACGGGCCCTGTGGTCATCGGGCGGCAAACAGCATTTAGGAAGCACTGTCTGACGTCTGTGCGGGGAAAGGGAAACACAAGTGATTCTCTAAGAAGCTGCTACGAGGAGGGAGAAGCCGGCTCTGCTCTCACCACATTGATTGGCCGAGATGTCCCCCAGAGTCGTCCTCTGTGCTCCCCGGGTCCCCGGCTGGCGTGGCTAGGACGGCGCACACCCCTCTGCGACCACGTCCTGGCAGTGCCAGGTGGGAAGGGTTGATTCTGGGGTCCAGCGGCGGGGAGCGATGGCATCTATTGGTGCGGGTAGAATTCACTGTGCTTCTCTGTGTGGGGAATGCAACCAGCGTCCCGGAGCCATGGGCCTTGCTGCTGGAACATGGGCCACGTCGGTCGCCCTGCAGTCATGTGCTCATTAAACGGTGTCATCGGGGTGAGAGATTCCCTGAACCCACTGCCCATGTCCCCGCCTTTCGCAGCAGCCTCCCTTCCTGGACAAGACTGGGCACACAGAGGGCACAGCTCCGCCCGCCTCATTCACGGGGACCCTCCTGCGGGCCGGCCTTTAGACCCTGTCAGGAGCAAGGGCCACCTCCCTCTCTGGGGCCCCGTCAGGTCCTTCAGTTGCCAGCAGGTGACATACGAGGTCACCAGAGAGACTTGTCAAAGGGTCCCACTGCCTTTGACTGTCACACGCGTCACCCAGAAAGCATCTCCAGACCCAGCCCTGGCCTCTCCCTGAGCAGCGGAAACCTATGTTGTCCACAGGTCCTGGGTCACCGTCCCCCTCAACCTGAGTGAGGTGGACAAGGGCCGGGGGTTGCCTGTTGTTTTTCTGCCCAGGCCCCTCGCTCGGGGCCAGGAGACCCTCCTGGGAACAGAAGAAGGTTGCAGGTGCTTCTACCCCCTTCTCCAACGACCTTTTCCTGGGGTGTGCTTTCCACCCCTCAGCGGGGAAATCACAGCCTCTCAGAGCCGCGTCCCCAGTAGAGCTGCCTCCAGTCCAAATCCACGCCCCTCGTCCCTGCAGGAGGAGCAAAGCTCTCCTTACATCAGTCTGGGGGTCTGGGCCCGTCAAAGGACAGGGACGGGAGCCCCGGCTGTGCACTGCAGGGCGCCCAGCCCTGACACGCGGACCAGTTCCGGAGAAGGCATGACCCCCAGCTGCCCTGCGGGCTTGGGGTACTAGGTGCAGCGGGCTGGCTCCTGCCCCCTTAGGAAGGACCCTCAAGAGGACGCGTCCAGAGGGAGCTGTAGCTCCAGGTTTCAAGCCGCCCACGGTGGTCTGGGCTGAAGGTGGACCCTTGTGGACGGACCTGTGTGCTGGAGATCCAGCCCGGGGCTCGGAGGTGCGGCCGTTCCAGGGCAGGTCCTGGCAGGTGCTCGGGTGGGACCCGCTGCGTCCAGCCCCCGTGCGGAACACGCGTGGGCCTCTCTGGAGGCCGGAGTGCCGTACTCTCACGGTGAGGGGTTATTAAATCAATTTATTACCTGGGACGCCCCTTCCAGCCAAATCCATTTCAGGCCAATTAAACTGAAAAACGGCTGCGGAGGAATACGCACGGGGCCTGCCAGAGGCTGGCGTGGGCGCTCTAGGACGCGACCCTCGGGGGGTCGGGGTCGGGCCAGGCTGCCCGGGACGGCCGCCCATAGTGGGTCCCCAGAGCCTGTGTACGTCACGGCGTGTGGAAACGGGCCCCTGAGTTGTGCCTGGGGGTGCGCTGTCCAGGTGGCCCCATGTTAGCATGGGGGCCCTTATAAGAGAGAGACAGACAGAGGGACATTTGACCTGGAATCGAAGCCACGGGCCAAGGGAGTGGAGACCGGAAGGCACGTCCACAGTCCAGGGACTCCGGGGCCACTGGGGCTGGACGCGCAGGAAGGTCCCTCCCTGGAGCCTCCGGAGGGAACCCGGCCCGCGACGCCGTCGTTTCAGACTCGTGCCTTCCACAACTGGGAGAGAATCCGTTCCCATCGTCTCAAGCCCCCAGCTTGGGGGAAGCTTCTTGGGGCCCAAATGGACGTCAGTCTTGTCCCGGCGGCCTGGGGCTTCCCAAATGCAGGCACGTGCAGCTCACGAGCCAGGAGGCGGGCTCTGCAAATAAGGCCCGGAGAAGTCTGGGCAGCCCTGGGAGCCCAAGGCAAGCCAGCCGGCTGCTCCCCGAGTCCAGGGTGGGACCGCAGTCCACGTGCGGTCGGGGCAGAGCTCTGCATGGTTGACCCCCTTCCTGTGATCCAGGAGCCTCACGGCGCCAGCAGACCCAAGGGGGACGGCAGCAGTGGGACCAAGGGACTGGCTGGGCTTCCTGGTGGGTATCTGGGGGGCAGACCAGGGATGACCCTCAGCCCCTGTGTCCTGAACTGGCTGGTCACAGTGCCTCCACTGGTCTAACCCTTCAGTGGCCTGTCCGCAGGGTGCTTCCCCAAGACATTGGGGACCTGAATGATTGGGGGTGCTGTTGGGCACAGGCGGAAGGACAGAGCCCTGCCCCGGGCGTCCTCGGGGCTGGGGCTTCAGGGTCAAGGGGAATGGTGAAGGTACCACTGGAACGTAGGGTGACGCTCTCTCCACAGTAGCGGCCTGAGCCCCAGAACTGGCTTAGCTCAACTCCCCGGAGGTGGGCAACGCCCATAAACACCTGTCCTGGGCCAGGGAGGCATCTTGTGACCCCAGATGCCCACCTGAGGATTCAGTGCATGACTGGGCTGGACGCACGGCAGGGAGAGAGCACTGAGCTCGGGCTCTGAGATGGGAGGTGGGCATCCCAGGGTCCAAGCCACAGCCTGCAGCTCAGACCCTGCGGTCACCGGGCCAGGGCGGTGGCTGGGACACCCACAAGCAGCCCCTGGGAGCTGGGCTTGGGAGGGCGTGAGTAGTAATTCACAGTTCCCTTCTCCTAAGCTCGATCCTATTAGGGGGAAAAGGAGGTCTCTCGGCCACAGAAAGCCTCTTTCTGATTGCATTCCGCACTTTCATCTCTCGAGCCCAGAGTCTGAATACGGCAAGGGGTGGGGACAGCCCGACTTAATTTCTCGTGGACGGCTTTCTCCTGTATGAAGCTAAGTCTTAGGCGCATTCACTCAAATACAACGATAATCACATGCCTTTGGTGATAAGCCTCTTTCCTCCGTGGATTTCAAAGCATTTTGGTGCTGAAATATGACGGCTTTTTTGGCAGATCGGACTCTCCCGGCAGGCCATCCGTCATCCTAGTGCACTTGGAATAACAATAATTATAGCAATAATAGTAATATTAGCGCTCGCTGGCGCGGTGCGCGACGGCTTACAAAAGCACTTCCACATCCTTCATCCCATCTCGCTCGAGCAGAGGGCCCTGGAGACGCACAGGGGAGGCGGGAAACCCCCTTAAGAAGGCCTTATGTGTGCCCAGGCTGGGGCCCCGGCACGCAGGACCCAGCCCCGTTCTCTGCCCACCCCCTCGGCCCCCGACCCCTCCTGGGACCACGACACCCGGCCCTCTCCTGCTCTTCCCGGTCCTCCACCTGTGTCTCTGACTCAGGCCCAGCCGAGAGCCCTCCACCCAGTTCCCGCACACCCCAAGGTGTGCCGGCAAGGCGGGGAGTGAAGACAGGGGTGGCGGTGGCCAGTAGCGGTGGCCACCTTGCCTGTTGCCAATGCGAGGACACCGAGGGCAGGGGAGTCAGAACCGCAGACCCTCCGAGGTCGCACCAGCTGCCCCCTTGCCCTGGAGAGCTCACCTGCTCTGCTGAAGCCCGGCTCCCAGGACGCTGCTGTCTGGCGGCCCCTTCTGCCCTGGGGTGGGGCTCCCTGAGGCCATAAGAGAGGGCCGGCGAGGGCCTCCTCTTCCTCCCCACCACACCCGCTCTCAGGACAGAGCCAGCCCTCGCCCGGACGCCCCATGGGGGGACCCCTCTGCCTGGAGAACCGGGGCTTGTGGACAGCAACGTCTTCCTCGTCCGAGAGGCGGCTGAACTTCATGCCGCACCCCCGATCTGACGTGGGCCCGTGAACTTTCTGGAGACCCTCAGAGACGCCCCATCTGCATGCTGAGAAGATGGTGCTTCTCTCTCCCCAGGGACCCCCCCTGCAGCCTCACCCACACCCACAGTGCCCGGGGGTCCCAGGGCCGAGCGCGGCTGCCTCGGCTCCAGCGGCTGGTGCACACACCCTTCCGGAAGCCGGGCTTGGAGGCGGAGGTTGTGTGCCCCTTCCCGAAGCAGTACCCGGTCTACTCCCTGGACGCGAGGGCTGAGGGGTTTCCCGGGAGCGGGCCGGCCTCGTCTTCCCACAGTCCTGCAGACTCAGCAGGAGCGCCTGGACCTGGGCAGGAGACGGCCGGGGAGGCTCGGGGGTGCAGAATGGTAGCAAGTGCTGCCCCCGGGCAGGGGGGGCCACCAGGGGCCGTCGCACCCAGCACCCCTCGCCAGATGTTAGGGTGTGAGACCCACGATGTGTATGCAGCACGACCTCAGCTCCGTAGCACGCACACACGTGTGCAGGCACACGTGCACACACACACAGCGACTCACACGCACGTGTGTACCCGCACACACAGGCACAGGCACGCACACACAGACTTGCCCACACACGTACACCACACAGGCACACGCACAGAAACTTGCACACATGCGTACACACGCACGCACAGGTGTGCACACGGACACGTGGCAGGGAAAGGACCAGACCGGGTGTGCCGAGCTCTAAGCGCAGCCCCCCCGGAGGCCCCCCGGGCGGAGGAGGTGAAGGTCCGCAGCGGTGGACGGTGACCCCGCCCTCCACACGCCTTCCAGGGAGCCCGGCTGCCCGCGGGGTGCCTCCCCGCCCAGCTCTGAGTCTCCTCACTGGCACGGTAAGGCCAGGGGGCGAGGGACACCTTGCCCAGTCTGGGAAGGACCGGGAGATGGTGTGCCGGGGCCTGGCACGGCTCACGCGCCCTCCGTCCATGACAGCCACGCCTGGGGTGTCTGCGGGCTGAGATTACAAGCTCAGTCTCATCTCTACCCCATGGGTGTATTTTTTAAATTCTTCCAGGATTGCGTATCACTCTCACATCAGGAAGATCACAGACAGCGTGAAGGCTTGCCGCGGCCCCCGCCCGGCACGGTTCTGGGGCCGCATTAACAGGCTCTGCTGTGCAGTCCTAGGCCCCTCAGCCCCTCGGGGGTCCCAGCACAGAAAGCAGCCCTGGGGGCCCTTTCGAGGTGGGAGCCTGGCGTGTCCGAGCTCTCTCCTGTTTGCAGAGAGCTTCCTGGCTGCCCTTGCTAATTGGGGCCTAACGTTCATTCTTGTGCTTCCAAAGGCAGCAGCTCTCCCCTTCCCTGCGGAGGTCAGCGCCTGCCACCTGCTCTCCACGCCCTGCTTAATACCTTCAGCCACCAGCGGCTGCCTTTTTGAAATGGAAATATTGACCTACATGTTGCAAAGCAAGCACAGAGCCGGTGTTTGCTGGCGCCGCCTTCCCTGACACAGGCTTTGCATTTTTAAAGAACTGGGAAGGGCATTTGTTCCCAGAATTTCTGACAAGTGTGCACTGCCCCATCTCCCCGCAGCCAACATGCATTTCACCGAGCAGCGGCTGTGGGCCCAGAGGGTCCCAGAGAGCTTTGCGCCGAGGTGGGGGAGTGGGGTGGGGGCTCCGGGGCCGGGGCCTGGCAGGGCGGGGAAGCCAGGGAGAGGGCATCCCTTGGGAGGGCTCAGAGTGTGGGGGCCAGAGGTCAGGGACAGAAGGAAAACTTCCCTTCATCGTGGAAGCGAGGGGCTGGAGTCCGTGTGGACCGTGGCCGCGGGTCTGGAGGGGGCGTGAATCTGGAGACCCGGCCCCAGACAGCAAGCCTTGTCCCGGCTCGCGCTTCGAGGACAGGGCCTGCGGCCGGGCCGTATCTGATTGTATCTCAGAGCGTAAAATAAGCGCGCGCGAGGCCACACTGACCCAGGACGTGACAGAACCAATCAATCAACGGGGGAGAAGGGACACGGCCGCAGAAGAAACCTAGAGAATGTCCGTGGCTGCTTGGCCCTCACTCCCGCAGGTGCGGGAGGCCCCCAGCGGCTTCTTCCGAGGAGGACGGCCTGTCCCCTGCTGGGGCCACGCGGCTCGGGACGCGGGATGCTGTTGCTGCTGCTTCGTGGCCCGGAAACCCCAGGGCAGCACGCCCGGGGCCTCTCCCCGAGCGTCTCTCGGCCGCTGGAGGAGCACAGGGATGAGCTTCGGCCAACCTTCGGCCACGAGCAGCCTCGTCCAGGAAAGGCTCCTGGCATGCGTGTCCCAGCCATCCGGTTCCGTGTGTCCCCCACGCACGTGCCGAGTCCCCCTGTGGCGCCGAGGGGGCGTGGTGGGAATCCGCCAGCCCTGGCACTCCCTGGGGCGGGATCTGAGCGCACTGCATGTGACCGTGACTGTGGGCTGGAACCACCTCGTCCCGCTTCAGCTGCACGTCACCCTGGGCAGCCGAAGTGAGGTGCTTCCCGTCCACGCTGCCTCTGGGGAGCCGGTCGGCAGGAGCGGCTTTGCCAGAGGTAAATGGTTCGAAGGTCTAACTGTGCTTTGAAAGGGACCCTGAGGTCTCTTCCAAGTAAAAATTCTGCGCTCTGACCACGGCATGCCTGCGTGAAATCAGTTGGGCACAGATATTGTCTCCGGAAGGTTCCAAGGGAAAGTCCCCGATGTCATCACAGGAGACAGGACACTCTGCAGTGACTCCCACCGCTGCCCCGACCCGCCAACAGATGGGACCCTCTGTGCGGGGCTTCTCCATGTGGACGCCCCTCCGAGAAGGCCTCAGCCCCCCTGCTCTCCCGCCCTGGGGAACCCCACTGGTGTCCCCAGGGTGTGACACATGTGCCTGTCCCAATCCCTCCCCCCTCCCAGGAGCTGGTCATCTCCTTTCTCAGGCGAGTGGGCCGGATGTGGGACAGGCCGTGCACCCCGCACCCCGTGTGACCGCCGCCTTGTGCCTGCAGGGAGAGGGGGAGGTGGGCGGAGTTCGGACAAAGGTAAAGAGACGAGCAGGGCTGGAGCTGGGCTCCCCCACTGCTGCCTGGGAAGGTGGCCGGGCAGAGTCCCAAGGACATGGGGCCCAGAAGTCCCTTCGACAGGCGGGAGAAGCCAGAGGGTGGCTCTGGGTGCCGGCTGGTGGGCCTCCCGCTTGGTGCCTGGCCCTTGTCTGGCCCAGAAACTTCCTGTGAGCTTGGAAGATGCCCCTGAACACCCCGGATGTTTGTCACACTCCCCCAGGGGTTTCCAGAATGTTCCATGGACTGCAGCCCAACTCTGCTGCCCAGGAGCGTGAAAGGTGGCGAGAGGAGCAAGGAGTCTCCAAGCCGCAGAACAGGCCGCAGCGGCTGGCTGGACCCTCCCAGGGACCCCCGGAGCCGGGCTGCCGAGGGCCTGGAGAGCAGGAGGCCAGATCGGAGGGCCCGGGTGCAGGGTCCACATGAACCGGACACGCTGGGAGCTGCAGACCGGGCCGGCTCCCCTGTGGGTGAGACCCCTGCCCTTGGGGATGGGATCCAAGCGGGGAGCGAGGCTTCCCTGGTCTGGCCCTTCTCCCCCAGAGGAGGGCGCTGGGGGGAGGTGCAGGAGACGGTTTTGCAGGAAAATCTGCAAGGGCCCTTCCGGAAGGCCGGCTCCCAGGCTGGCCTTGGCTGTGCCAGTGGGTGTGCTCACACACCCAGGTGAGACGCTGTCCCTTACAGCATCCTCCTTGCGGTGCAAATGGCCCAAGTCCCCAGTGACAAGGGGCCGCGGGCCTCAGAGGTCCCAGATTGCTGCCCAGGTCTGGGTATGGACGGAGGCAGATGCCCTGGGGCCCCTCCTCCTACTCTTCACCCCAGCGGGAGCTCTCGCTGCGAAGCCTGGCCCGGGGGGAGCATGGAGGTGTTGGGGCTGAACCGCAATGCTGCTCGGTCCCCAGACTCAGCTCTGCCACTCCGGCCCTGTGACCAGCAAACCGATGCCCTTGTCCTCACCGCAGCCCCACGCGGCATGGACACTGCCTCTGCCACGTCCAACCGTCTCTAGGCGAACACCGTGACCTCCGCCCCCAGTGCAGAGTCCCAGGGAGCAGACACACCAGCTCTGGGGTGACCCGAGCCCCTCGTCCCCCTGTGTCTCCCCCACTTTGGGGAGCTTTGCTCCAAGAACCTGTGCCTGACACTCTTTTTCCAGCTACTGGAGCAAGTTGCCTCCTGGTGCAGACGGCCAGGCCCAACCTGAAGCAACTTCTGCTGTTCTGCCAGAAGCTTCTAGAAGACACGGTGCTTGGTCCCTGATTCTCTTCTCCAACATCCTCCTGCAAAAGCCCAATGGGCCGGGAATGGAACCCACTCAGAGGTAGACAGTTCATCGGTCGGTGGGGACCAGTCGAATTCTCTGTCCAGGGAATTGGCGGTTTCGTCCCCTGGCAAGTGTGCGGGGCACCCGAGAGACGGGGGGTGGTGGTCCCGCGCACGCGGCGGCTTTCTGTCTGAAGCTCTGAGGGCGGCGTGCGCTGTCGTCCGCAGCACCTGTCCTGCGCACGGGGCTCCGGGCGCTCCGCGGCCCGGCCACGCCTGCCGTTTGGTTTTGCTCACCGCTGTCCTCCGGCTGCCCTGGGGTCCAGTGCCTTCTCCCGGATGCTTTTCCTCCCCAAGATGGGCAAGGATTAACTTTTTATTTTACAATCATCCCATTTGAACGAGAGGACGTTTGGGTCAGGGGAGGCGAGAAGTGCCCCATGTCACATTGCCAACGAGCATCCGACCTGCCCCGAGCCGGGCCCCAGCCTCCGGCCCGCTGGGGAGCCTTCCTCTCTCCCCAACAACACCCTCAATCTTACAACCGTCAATAAATGAATCGTGAAGGAATGAGCAGCGAAGCGTGGGGCCGACCAGCTAGGGGTCGTCACCGAGAGTGGTGGGTGAGACTCAGTCTAAGGTGGGACGCCCAGTGGCTGGGGTCTGGGCAGGACCCCCAGGTGTGGAGCCCCAGGAGGCAAGCGTGCAGACAGAGCAGAGGAGGGGAGAGAACTCAGATCTGGGCTTCGGGCAGTCAGAGCCAGGCCAGAGCCAGGCCAGAGCCAGGCCAGAGCCAGGAGCTGCGGCACAGGCAAGGGGAGCGAGGGGCAGTGGGCAGAGTGGAATCTGCTTGTCTCTGGAGACCCCGGCGGACCTTTCAGAATGAAGAAAGGGAAAGCTCTTTGCTGGGAGGGAAAGTACAAGGCAGCTCTTTGATCAATAAATGAATTCGTTGACCTTGATTGGCAAACCGCTCTGCCTCCCTGGGCCTGGCTTACCTTCACGGGCCGCACTGCCGCTTCCAGAATTAATCAGCTTTGCCCTCGCCCAGCCCGCTCACGCCTGGGGTCAGAGTGGAGAGCGATGCTGCCGGGGAAGGTGGGATGTTACCTGTCCCACAGCCGTGCGCACCCCATCCCCCGTCGGGGGAAACCTCCCCAAGGGACGAGTACTTGGGGCGCACACCTTGGACAACACAAGTCTTGGCCTGAACGGTCATCGCAGGGTTCTCTGCCGGCCAGGGACTCACGGGGGGGAGCTTCCGGAGGGAGGAGGGAGGGAGGGAGCCTCCGTGGCTCAGATCTTGCTGCGTCCATCCCACGTATCACCTGGCCCCAGGGAGTCTGCCTCACAGGCCGCGGGAGAGGATGGGGTGAGAAGGACCAGAGTGTCTCAAGCTGGTCCCGCGACAGAGCCGAGCCCTGGCTGCTCATGCTACCACGAAACAGAGGCTCGGGGCTGGAGCGGAGTTCTGCACCATCTCGTCTCTCCCCAGGACTCGTGCGCGTGTTCACACAAGCACCCGCGCATACCCCTGCGAGCACACGCACATGTACCTGCATACCTACGTGCACACCTGTGAATCCTCTCTCCGTGTCCCAGCAGGGCCTGTCGTCTCACGCCCCCGGGATGAGGGTCCCCCACGCTTCCAGGGCCACCAGACAGCGGACCGCAGCGTCCCGCGAGGAGACCCTTCCGACCTCCCGCCACGTGAGCGCACAGGCTGGAGGAGAGCCTCACCAGACCCGCATCGGGGCACCAGCCTCTGCTGCTCAGGCCGCCCCCGAGACAGCAGGTTCCCCCTCTCCCAGTTGGCTGGTATTTTTGCCTTTCTCTTCGGTTGAAGGAATGGGATCGCTTGTCCCCTGGGGCTCCCCGAAGTCCGGGGTCTGCTGGCTGCACCTCATGTCCTCCCTGGACAACCCTCTGACCCAGAGCCCCGACAAGAGCCCAGGGAGGCCAACAGGGCGCTTCCTGCTGTACTACCTGGGAGGGGGCCCACCACGTCTCGTTGTCCCTTCCTGGGGGGCGAGATGGTGTCAGCCCCATCTGTTCTCACAAACCCATCCGCCTGCCTCCCGAGGGTCCGGCAGGACACGGCCTGGGTCGGTCTGGACCCCCGGCGAGCCAGGCTTTTGTCAGCCTCCAACTCGCTTCCCACCGAGGCTCAGTGCCCACAGGAAAGGGAAGAGGGACGTTGGGCTCTCCCCGGTGCTCGCCCACGTCCAGAAGGACCCGGATGGCCTTCCCGGGCTGAGCTCGGGGCTCACGAGCCTCCATGTGTCAGTCTTACTAAGTTGTTTTTGTGCCCCAAATGTCCCATCTTTCACATACTGGACCCCCTACAAGCTGTGTCCTTTTGAAAAAATGCTTTAAAAAAAAAAAAAAGAAAAGAAAATCTGTATCGCTCTCTTATGAACGAATTTTCAGTCTGTACAAAGCCCATCTCCAATGGGGACACACAGGTCACTATTCCCACGGTTCCTTGGCCTCTTCCATGTCCCAATCCAGTCTGTGGACGCTGCGTCCCTCCGGAGGTCTCTGGTCCTTGGTGCTCCTTCTCTTATGACCCACCTTCTCCAGGGCCGAGCCGAGAAGATCCGACCGGGGCTCCCCCAGAAGCAGCTCCGTGGTCCCGAGGATGTGGCCTCTGGGAATCACGCAGGGAGAGGGGATGGCGGGTTTCCCGAGCTGCGGGTCCCGTGCAAAGCCCAGGGGTTACAGTTAAGCAGAGTCTCACACGAAGACCGCACCCCTGTAGAACCTCTCGAGGGTTTTAGTAACCGAACAAGGAATGCATCGCCTTCTCAGGCTGGGACAGTCCTGCTCCCCTCAGGAGAGCCCCCGCTGTAACTCTTTGTGCCGTCCTTTCTGCACGGACCACAGGTCTCTCCGAGGGGACTGTTGTCACCAGGTAGGGTCTGAAGCTTTCCGGGGATGGGTCTTCAGCGGCTCTCCAGTCCCTCCCTCCTCTGGGACCCCCGGGTGCGGGGGGCGGGGACGCAGACACACCAGGATGGACACTTGGCAGAGGTCCCCAGAGGGAGCCACCAATGCCACCAGAAGACCACAGCCCAGCAACGTCCCGCCTGCAGGTTCCCGTTCCCAAGGAGAACAGGAGCAGCTGGGAGCTGACAGTGACTTCACTCCCCTTCAGACTCACAACTCAGCTAAGGTTGGAAGATTCTAGAAAAACGGTCGAGGACACGCAAGTTCCCCACATACCCTGCAGCCCGTCCCGCTGCCCGTCCCGCTTCCCCCTCCCCACCTGGCAGCCCGAGGCAAAGCACAGGGAACACAGGACACATGCCGCACAGGTGCACGCCTCCGGGTGCAGGTGGGCCCCGGACACGCCGCACCCAGCGTGCCACAGGTCACTGGGCAGCGTGCGCAAGCCCCTAGCCATGGCTGGCCAGACCTGCGGGCTCCCGTGCCCCACGCTCGGCCCAGAGCTGGCTTCTCCCAGGACCGGATGCACGCTGGGCAGGTGAAGAGCCCCTGTCGGCCTCCATCCACACAGAGGCGAGACACGTGCCAAGTGCGTAGCTTATGAGGGGCTCTGGACAGTCCCTGAGGCTGGGGAGGCCGTCACCTCCCAGGGTCAGCCCTGCATGCTTTTGGCTTGAGGCCCTCTGCTCGGCGGCCGGTTCCAGAGGGATCTGGGCCCCGTGCCGACCTCTTATTTGGAAAGCAGAGGTCCCATCTTCCACCCACTTCCCCTCTCCCTCCTTCGGCCGCATTTCCAATAAAAGTCCCGTCAAAATGGGAGTGACAGTTCCTGAGCGTGCGGGACTCCGGGATTTCCCGGAGGCACGTTTCAGGTTACACACCTCTTCAACCACCGGGCACCTGCTTTCTGCAGGAAGTAGCATCCCCAAGCCAGCGGGAAGGACGCGCGCCCGCGAGGCTGGTTAGCGCTCTTCCTTTACAGATGAAAAGCACCAAGTTATTTCCTTTCATTTGTGGTACAGAATTTTATTTTAAGTGTGATAAAAAAAAAGTATCAAAAAGGGAAATACGCGTATGCATGCGTTTTAAATTCTGCAGCGTATACTGACAAACAAGATTCTAAAAAGAAGACAGACCCAAAAAATATTTTCATTACATAAAGCCGAAAAACTCGACATTAATTATTCATAACAAATTCCTCCCCCAAAAAACTGCGAGCACTATGTAGCCACGGAAATGTGTGGGTCCCTTTCTCCCGGCCCGCACACCACGGGTTGAAATAGTTGCTTCCTGATCTGCATTCCCCACGCGGTGAAGGGAGGGCAGCCCTGCCTGGTGCCCCGGGCTCCCCTTCCTCGGGGCTCTCTCGTTTCCTCCTCTTCACTGTGCCTCTCCCAGCCCCCCAGATGGAGGGGCGTCTCGGCTGAGCTGGCCTTCTCCAGGACCCAGGGACGTCGCGCGGACTCCTCCGCTGCCGGCCCCGCAGCCCTTCTCTCCCAGGCTCGTCCCCTGCAGGAGCCAGTCTGACTCTCCGGGTCCCAGGAGCGCCCTGCTCAGCCACAGGACGGTGGAGTAACGTACCTCACGTGGAGGTTTCGTCAAAAAGGACACCTGCAGTTTTAAAATGTCCTTTCCTCTGTGTGACTCTAGGTCTGGTGACCAACTAAAAGGGAAAATGATGGAAATACAGGGTGGAGGTGTAAGCGCTCCTGGAGGAAGGCGCAGGCTGTGTCCTTTTAACGACGGGTGTCGTCCAAACGCCCCTTGCTTTTGGCCTGATCAGATGCTCCAGGGTCAACCGGCATCGTTCTTGACCCAAATGGGTCCCGCACTCCTCCAGAGCCCCGGAGCCTGCGGGTGGGAAATGGTGCGTGCAGACTGTGTGTGCGCGGGGGCGTGCGTTCACGGGGGCGTGTGTATGTGCACAGGGTGCGCGTGCACAGGGCGTGTGTGCACGGGGGCATGCGTGAGTGCATGGGGATGCGTGCACTGCTGTGCAGCTGGTCCTCGTTTCCAGGCCCCACGCTCACTCTGAGTCTCTCTCTCTTGCACAGACTTGAGGAGAAAATAGTTACAACATACAGGGGCGTTTCCCAAGCCGGGGTTCGGGTGTGATTTATGTCCATATTTGCAACCTTCTCTTGGGCCTGCATCACCTTCTCTCCGAGGCGCCCCGCCCTGAGGACGTGCACCTCCAACACACACACGTGATGTCGTCAGAGGGACAGGGTCGACATTTTCACTACCGTTGCCAAAAACAGTCCGATGGCTTTGCACCTCTTCACCGGGAGGACATAAACGGCATATCCCACCGGGCAGAGATCTTGGGCTAAAGGTCGCTGAAGTGAGTCCCAGGAGGGCCCGTGCCGAGAAGGTCCCCTACCTCACGGGTCCCTCCAGTGTGTTTCTTCCCGTGCACGGGTGCACAACCGTCCCCCGGACTTTCCAACAGACTTTCCACGTTGTCCAGCGTAGGCAACTGCTCGTTGCGCATGTGGGTGTCGCCGGTACCGTAGTCCCTTTCTCGGACGGCAGGTGGCTGTGCCACGGGGACGCATGGCTTCCCTTCTCTGCCTGGACGTGTCCTGGTGACTGTGGGCGGGATAGAGAGATCGTCTCTGCTCGCCCGTCCTTCGCTGACAGCCTTGTGCCTCCACCACTCCCTGCTGGGGCCGGCGCACTTGGCCACGTTGCCCGACCTCCGCACGGGGCTGCGTGATCGTGCCTTCCGTACCCGCTGCCACGGGGACAAACTCCACAGACGGAGCCTCAGGCGACAGCAGTGGCTTGTGTCATGACTCTGGAAGCTGGAAGTCCGAGATCAAGGCATGAGCAGGGCCGTGCTCCCTCTGAAACCCGTAGAGGAGAATCTTTCCTCGCCTCCTCTGGATTCCGGCCGTCGCTGACAGCCCCCGGTGTCCCTTGGCTTGGAGACCGTCGCCCATCTCTGCCTCCACCACCAGGCTTCTCCCCAGTGTCTCTCTCCTCTTCTTACAAGGACACCCTTCATCTCTGCGTCGGTCCCCTCGTGACCTCATGTGAACTCAACGCATCCCAGACACAGACACGTTCTCCAGACCAGGTGTTCGGACTTTCACACGTCTCTTTGGGGCACACAACTGAACCCACAACACATCCCTACCGACAGGAGATAAGGATGCCTGCCTCCCTGCCGTCCCACTGGCAGCCTGGGTGCCCCAGCCCGGGACGGCGTCCATCCAGCCCAGGACGGCGTCCATCCAGCCCGGGTCGGCGTCCATCCAGCCCGGGATGGCGTCCGTCCGGGAGCTGAGGCGTGGGTCTCCCTGCGGCTGCTCCTCCTCCCGGAGAGGAGGCTGTGGCTGAGCACACTTTCTTCCGGCTCAATCCCATCCCACTTTGCTCGAATAACAACACTTGCTTGTGTACCTGCCATGGGTAGCCCCATTCTTGGTGCCGCCAGCCAGCTAGCCATGAACAGAGCGGACCCGGCCTCCCGTCCCGATGAGCCGGCATTCCCTTCCGGGGACAAGAAGAACAGGCGAGACACGCGGTGTGGCGGACGTGCGTGTCCCGTGGCTTCTGTAACAAGTGCCACCAAAGGCGGAGAATCTGATTCGCTCCCCGCCTCCAGCCCTGCCCGGGCCTCGACTGCGGCCCTAGGGACGGACGCCAGACTCCAACGTCCGGGACCGTGGCGGATAAACTTGCGCTGTTTTAAGCCGCAACCCAGGGGGTCCACGCAGGGGACCTGGACACGAATCAGGCCGTGGTGTGGGTTTTCAGTACGCCTCTCCGCCCAGGTGAGCGCAGGTGGGCGGGTGGGGGCGATGACCTGTGTGTTTGGGGTTTGGGGGAGGGGAGCTGGCCCATTGGGGAAGAGAGGGAGGCCGAGTGAGTCAAGGAAGTGCTGGCAAACCAGACCCTGAAAGGCCATGAAGTCGTGGTGGGAATCGTGGCTTTTCCCTTGGTGACACAAGAAGCCAGTGGACAGGCTGGGCAGAGGGGAGCTGTCATGACCCCGGCCTTTAAGGGCCACTCCAATGTCTGCATCGGGCCTGGACAGCAGTGGCACCACTGGGGAGGCCGATGAATGAGTCACGAGGGAGGGGGTCGTTGGCCCCGGCATGCAGGCCCAGCGGCCGTCTTCAGGGCCCAGCCCGAAATGCAGTCGCAGGACCCCCCATTCAAAAAGCACGAAGAATTTTAAAACGCCACCGAGAGAGCGTGAAGCCAAGTGCAGGGCCCTGCGTTGGGGGGCGGGGGGGGGGACACAGGCTTCACAGGTGTGAGGCCGGCCTGCGGAGTGGGTGGCGGCGGGAGGAGGCCGACGGACATGTGTATGGCAATGGGCGCACCCTGGGGTCTGCTGGATTGGACGCGGGACGAGAAGCTGCAGGAACAGCCCCAGCGGCCGGAGGGCAGAGGCGGCGTCCCCTCCAGGGAGCGGGCTGGGAGTCGGAACGGAGGGCGGGCGTCCCGCTGCGGACACACATCTGGGAGAGGTCACCATGCCGCTGTGCGGAAGGCCCTGCGGCCCGGGGCCACCTCGGAGACAGAGGCTGGGGGAGAGGGAAGCCCAGGGGAGGGCGGGTTGGGGACGACCCCCGCTGGGGGGAAAGCCGTGACGGAGGAAGAGTGGGGTAGGGTAGGGCAAGGGTGGGATGTCCTGGGACCACCTCCACGGCTCCTAATGTCGCTGGAGGGAGTCCAGGGCCGGCAGGGGACTGACCAAGGAGGGGCCGCGGTGAGGGCTCGCAGAGACGGTTCCTGAGAAGAGAGAAGAGAGCGGGTCAGTGACACAGACGCTCTTTGGAGCGGGGCAGAGGAATGGGCAGAGGCATAGCCCGGGGGCTTTCTCCCCACCGGCGTTCAGGACACAGGAGGCTCAGCGCACTCCTGTGCCCGCGGGAACGATCCGGGGATGGTGAGGGGGAGCGACAGGCAGCAGCAGGGTCAGCGGGCCCCAGGGCCGCCCAGTCCGGCGGTGTGGACGGAGCAGGGACAGCAGGGACGGTGGGGAGGCTAACGCCCGAGGGCTGGCATCTGCCGGCACCGCCTGCCCCACTGTGCTGTGGGTGGAGGGGCGTTCAGGCCCCGTCGGCTGCCATCGAGGGCCACCACAGTGGGCTGAGTGCCCTGCGATGGGTACACACGGGGTGACCTGCGCGAGTTTGCTCCCGGGCTCTCAGAGCTGCTGCTGGTGACAGTCACGGACAGCACACTGATGGCAACAGCCAGTCTTGGGCGGGATCCTGGCTGGAGGGGGTGGGTTGAAGGACAGTCGCTGCTGTCTCCAGTGTGTCCCCACCTGTGTGCTGGGCCAGCTGGTGGGCCGTGCTGGGGATGAACAGGTGCGGCTGCGCAGAGCCACGTCCCCACGCCCTCTGCAGGGCTGCGGGGTGGTGATGGGGGAGTGGACAGTCCCCGAAGGTGCCGAAAGGGACTCCTGCCCAAACCAGTTGCCCCTCTGCCATGCTGGGGCCTAGAACGTCCCTACAGGTCATTTCCGAGAAGTCCACGCTCTCCTTTGAATGGTGCTTTTAGGGTCATTGACAGGCAGGCTTTGAGGTGAACCAGGGGTGGCCCCTGAGCAGAACAGGGGATGTGGTGCCTGCGGGAGAGCACGGGGGACCCGTGCACACTGGAGGTCCTCAGCACCACACCCCTGCACGGCCGAAGAACCGTCCGGCCGCCCGGGGCTGGTGTCCGAGCACGGGCCGCACACACTGGGGGTCCCCGCAGGTGTGATGCTGCATGTGGACAGCCTCGGAGGCAGGGGACAGGAGCCTGCCCCCATGCAGAGGCGAACACACGGGCTGAGGGTTGCACGGTCTCCTCAAGGGCCCAGCCACGTCTCTATCTATGATCTTAGAGTGCGGAGGGCCCAAAAGCAAGGAGCCGTGAAAGAAAAGATGAGTAACTGTGCTGTCCCCGAATGTGATCTTTTCACACAGGCAGGAAAAGTCACGCCACGTGGTGAACTGAGAACAACGAGTCTTCAACATTCCGCAGAAGGTTGGTATCTTAACATTTAGGTCCCCTTAGAAATCCGTTAGGAAAGGACCAAGAACCCAATAGAAAAATAAGAAAAGTGCATGAGCAAAGAGTCAACGCAGAAGAACACGCAAATGACATTTAATGCCCAAAAATGATCGGTCTTCATATCAGAAACACACATCAGCAACCCGAGCCCCGGCCGGCGGGGGGCTGTGGAGGAGGCGTGGCTCGGACTCCATCGGCGGCCCGTGTTCGTGGGGTGTGGCGGTTTGGGTTGGACGCTGACACCTGCGTCCCCTCCCAGCACAGCGCAGGTGCCCCGTGCCCCCTCCTTCCCCGGGCCTGAGGCGGGGGGCTGGGGCAGAGGGAACAGGTTGCGCACATCTGAAGGCAGGGTGGAGGCCCCTGGGGTTCAGCGACGGGAGGGTCAGCCCCGCGGAAACGACACTGCCCTGCATGCGGCATCCTGCTCCGGGTGGGGCGGGTAGTGCATCTGCGGCAGGGGATGAGCCCCCGTTGGAGCACGAGGCAGAGGGCTCATGAGAACCCACGCTGGCCGGGGAAGAGGCCCAAACACAGATCCCCCCCGAGAGGTGCCATTGGCCGGCGGCGCCAGCTTGAGCGAGGCCCTCTCGTCCCTAGCGCCGCAGGACGGGCCACCCTGCCTTCACACGGCCCCCGGCTCCAAGTCACGCTCTGAAGACTCGGTTTTGAGGGGAACGTGGCTGAGTGAGGATGTCTTTGTTTCCCCTCCTCTGTCCACGTTCCCGAACTTGCCTGGGTGGACGGTTAGCACATCTATTTTCTCTGCCGCTTGGAGGGCAAGAGGTCACAAGGGACCAGCCAGGGAGAAAAGGCCTCCAACCTGCAAATGCGGGGGCTTCCCGGCAGTGGTGTGGGTTCAAGAACACCGTCCGCTAGGAGAGTAAGTACTCAGCATTGCGGCAAACGGGGACGGATGGACCCGCACCTGCTGGGTGGATTCCGGGTTTGAGCGGCACTCCTCCTCCGGGACAAACCACAGTCTATTAGAGAAGCCGGCCGCCGCGCTGGACACAGACCTGGGATCTGGGTCCTGGAGCCGTCTGGCTGCTGTTTGCAGAAGGGAGGTCGGGCGCCATCTCAGCTGACCTCGGCCCTGGACCGAATCACGCGGGGTTCACGCTCATTCTGTTCCCATTTCCAGGAACACATCAGCTCTGTCCCCAGACCTCTCCTCCACACCATGTCTGTGACATGCGGGCAGGGCAAAGACTCATGGGGCACCTCGCTCTGCTGGTCCTTGCCCACCTGACTGCGTGGCCCCGCGCTGCCCTGCCCCCCTAAATTCTGGTTCACGTGCAAGACTAAAAGCTGAGTGGGGACCCCGAGACCAGAGAGCAGATCCCCACCCCCGGGAGCAGTAGCCACAGATCTGTGGGGGATACGAGTGTGAGCCGCTGAGGGTGGCCGCCAGACACACTTGTTGACAGAGCCCAGGTCACGGAGTCGGTCCCTTGCAGAGGAAGGCGCGGTCTCTCTCATTCACTCCCGGACAGGAAGGCTGGGACCAGGTCTGGGTGTGGAAGGTGACCCTTACCTTGTGCACACAGACGGCAGGTGGCCACGGACCGGGACGGGGGACAGAAAGGGGTACCGTGGACTGCAGGAGTTCAGGTGACCGTGATGAGGCCCTCCGCCCGGGTCTAAGTCTCAGGACGGGCAGGGGAGAGATGAACCCGCGCTCCGGGTCCTCCCAGGACCAGCACCTGCAGGTCTGAGGAAGCTGTGGGACCATCACGGGTGCTGTCCCCCGATGCATGCCCTTTGATTCGGCAGGCCTCCGCCAGCACCCACTCCAGGTCCCAGGCCCCGGCCCCACACCGAGCACGTGAAAATGGCCCACCCTCCATGTGCACGATGCTCCCACTCACAGCCGACCCAAGAAGAGCCAGGACTCTCTGCCCCTGGTTCGGAGCAGGTTAGAGACCCAGGAAGAGTCATTCACGTACTGTCTTTCCCACCTGACAGCCCTGCACGGCCATCCCACGGACCCGCTCTGCCCACCCTGAGCCCTCAGGGCAGAACATTTAAGACACACCTGCCCTTGAACCTTCCCCTGCTCTGGCTGTGACGCTCGGCCTGGTGTCCTGAGTCCTGCAGGCCTCAAGTCCTGAAAGCCTCAGGGGACCAGACGCTCAGAACAATGAGGGAAAGAGGAGCCCTGGGACTCGGACGTGGGTGTGGAGAACGTGGGTCCTAAGTTACGTGCCATGTGGCTTTCAGACTTCACATCCTGGAGTGAGTGGTCGTCGATCTTGGATAGGACCAGCAGGTACAAGAGTAAATGAGTTAACATTGACAAAACCCTTTGAAGGGGCCCGGCACACGATGATTACTCTGGAAGCCTAGTTGTCTGTAATAACTGGTTACTAGTAACGGCCGAGGAGCAGAGACCTTGGAGCGCACCTTCCTAGTGCAGAGCTGCAAACACATCATGTGTTTAGAAAAGTAACTGCTTTGCACAATCCATTGTGAGCTCTTTATTTTTTTTTTCATCATAAGCCCTTTAAAGCAGAAGATAGAATAGCTGCTTTTTATTAACATTCACTCATTCATCAGATAGTCCCTGTGGCAGATCGATTTGCCAAATGTGGTCCCCTGCTATGTCTTGTCCCTGTGTGCCTTCTCTACGACGATGGTGGCCTTACAAGTGTCCCACGGCTAGGCCTGCGTCCCCTCTCCTTGAACCTTGGCAGACCTTGTGCCACCACAACCAATAGGATACAGAGGAAGGGATGCCAGTTCACAAAAATGCCATGCCCTTCCTTCAACCTTGTTCTCCTGGACAGCTGCCCTTGACACCCAGCCACCATGCTGGGAGGAAGCCAAGCATCCACATGGAGAGGCCACCATGTGGGGGGTTCCAGCAGACCACCAGCATCCGTGGCCCACATGCAAGTGACCAGTGCTCAAGTGAGTCCAGCACCAGAATTTGAGTCTTCCCTGACCTCCAGGCCACCCCATAAGCAAGCTGTCCTTCCCAAGCCCCACTTAATTAATGCAATTTGAGCACCTTATGCGGTGACCTTATGCATGGTAGGCATGGGGCAGGGTGGTGTTCGTGGATGGGGCTGCCATCACCCAAACCTAACAGGTATGAGGTCGGCTGTGGTCCCAGGTGGCAAGATGAGGCTGGGGAGGCATGGAAGGGGCAGAAGGCATGTGAGAGCCTAGTGGGTTACGGAGCACCGAGGGCCACGGTGTGGGTCATCAATATATGCCACACATTCTTTGTTCTTTCAAGGAAGACGTCTGCCGCCACTGCATCCTGCGGTTTCACGGAAAACCAGAAATAAATAACTCCACAAGCCCCACGAGCTACTGAAGGAGTCTCCAGATAGAACATCCGAAGCGCCACCTGGCTGCTTGTGGAGGCCGACGACAAAGTACCAGAGCAGAGGGAGGGAGTGAAAGTTGGCCTGTTCCATACACGGGCCTGGGATGAGCTGCCTCTGAAGACATGACCACCTCTCCTCTCTGCCCCTCTGGGTGATGAACACATCCACATGGAACAGATGGTTTCCAGGGCTCTATTCCCAATGCAGACACACTAACAAACCAATCTTCTCCCCCAAAACAACTACAAACACTAACACTCTGGATGGACCCTGAAGGCACACGCGTCAGGCAGAGGGGAAGTGGGCGTAACTGAGATTTGCACTTCTGTCATCCACAGGTGTGCCCGAGTGTGCCGTCTGCATCTACCCAAGTAAGCTGGAGTGACGCCCAGAGTCCAGAGTCTCATAACAAGGCAATCATTTCCAAAAGTGTTCAGCAACCGAGTAGAAAGGGAAGTGACACATCTGGGAAAAGACCCTGAGATAAGCCCAGTTGGGTTTACTAGACAAGGCCGCCATTTGCAGCTACCCTTCGCAAAGGAACGGAAAACACTGTCACAATCAGCGGAAAGAGAGAAAATCAAGCGGACGGTGTCAAATGCATCCAAGTGGAAATCCTAGCACTGAAAAATAAAATATCGTGAAAGAAAAAGGTTTACCTGATGGGCTTCATCAGCAGATTGGACAGGACAGAGGAGCGACTCAGTGAACCAGAACACAGACCAGGTGATAGAAATCACCCGAGATGAGGAAGAGCAAGAAAACACTGCAGAGATCAATGGTACCTGAGTGACCTGAAAGTGCCAAGAGAAAAGCCTTCTCCTCCAGGAATTTACATCCAGTGAAAGTAGCCTCAACAGAGAAGAGTAAAGACACCCCCCGAAGGACAGCTAAGACAATCCTCTTGCAGGACCTTACAGAACAAGAAATGGCAAAGGGGTTCCCTCAGGCAGAGGAAAATGATGCCCCGTGGAAATGTGGGTCTTCAGGAATGAACAAAGAGCACCGGAAGTGGCAAGTATCTGGGTAAAGAGAAAACAAGAATTTTCCCTTTGAGTTCTCATAAAAACATAAGACCAGCTAAAGCAAGACACAGACATTATCCTGGGAGTTCATCATACATGTGAAGCAACACATTTGGTGACGATTTTACAAAGGACAAAGGTGTGAACAGACCATTAACCCAGGTCGACTGAAAAATTAGGGAGCATTTGTTGTATCCCTGGAATAATCCCTAAAATAACAACACAAAGCTGCATAACTTGAACATCAAGAAACACATTATGATGGAATTATTTTTTTTAAAGATTTTATTCATTTGACAGAGATCACAAGTAGGCAGAGAGGCAGGCAGAGAGAGAGGAAGGGAAGCAGCTCCCCGTGGAGCAGAGAGCCCGATGCGGGGCTCGATCCCAGGACCCTGAGACCATGACCTGAGCTGAAGGCAGAGGCTTTAACCCACTGAGCCACCCAGGTGCCCCATGATTTTTAAAAACAGTCACATAATCCAAAAGAAAGTAAGAAAGTAGGATAATAAGAATAACAAACAAAAAAAAAAGAAAGGAAAACAAGACCGGAAGAGATATAAAACAACACGGCTAACACTTATTAATTCCACTAATAGAATAAGTAAGTAGTCCAGTGGAGAAGGCAGAGGTCATCAGGATGGATCAAATGGAAAGCGAGGTCTGTCAATACCATCTAGGAAAGAAGCATCTCAAGTATGAAGACAAAACAGGCTGGAGGTGGTGGGGTGGAAAGCATACACCGTGAAGACAGGATGGGTAAGAAGTTAAAGTAGCTTTATTCCCATCAAGTACAATAGACTTCCAAGACAAAAAATGTTGCCAAAGATAAACATGGACATTTCGTAAAGATAAATGGGTCCATTTGCCAGGAAGAGGAAACAAGCACAGAGTCTGAGAATGTATGAAACACTCATTGGTAGAACTAAAAGAAGAAAAACGAGGTCACACTCATAAAAAAAGGGGGGGGGCTGCTGGAGAGAAAAGTCAATAGAAATGTAGAGGACCTGAACAACATCATCCATCACCTTGACAAAGTTGATACCGAACACTAAACCCAACCACTGAAAAATGTGCATTCTTCCCAAGTGCACATGGTCTGTTCCCCAGACAGACTGTATTCTGAGCCATGGAGCAAATAAACCAAATGTAACAGGATTGAAGTCAGACAGAGTGTGCTCTCTGGACCCCGTGGAATTAAATCAGAAATCAACAATAAGAGACCTAGGAAACTCCCAAATGTACGCATGCCAACAGCATCTAACATGCTCGAGGAGGACATCACAATGGAGATTAGAAAATATTTCATACAGAGGGGATAACGGAAACACAACAGGTGACAATTTATGGGGTGCCGTGAGAGCCGAGCATACGGGAAATCCACGGTTCTAAGTGGCTTCTGTCAGAAATGAGCAAAGGTCCAAAATCAATCACCAAAATTTCTATCTCAAGAACTGGAAAAAAAAAAAAAAGAGGAAAATCAACTCAGAGTAAGTAGAGTGGAGAAAGAAATAAGAAAAAGATATCAGAGAAACAGGAAACTAATGAAAATAGGAAAAATTGACAACAAAGCCAAGCGCTATTCTTTGAAAAGATCCAACAGTTGATTAAAACCACAGCTAGACAGACCAAGAAAAAAAATGAGAGAGAACCCACAAATGATCCGTATCAGGAATGAAAAAAATTGCTTATTTCAGATTGTTTTTTAAAAAGATTGATTGATTGATTGATTGATTTTAGGGAAAGAGAGAGATAGGGTGAGCAGGAGGAAGGGCAGAGGGAAGGAGAGACAGAGACAGAGAGAGACAGAGAGAGACGATCTCAAGCAGACTCCTTTCTGAACAAGGAAGGAGGAGCCGATGCGGGGCTCGATCTCACAGCCCTGAGATCATTACCTGAGCCTAAATCGAGACTCAGATGCATAACCAATCAAGCCACCAGACAACCTGCTATTTCAGATCTTAAAAACACAAGAAAATACCATGAATATCTTCATGCCGGTATCTTCAACAACAGTAACAATTTGATGAGAGTATCATTAGTAACTTTACACTGGTGTGTCTGATAAATTCCTTCTGATGAATAGGACAAATTCCTTGGACAACACTAGTTGCCAAATTTTGCATTAGAGGAAAGAGAAAGTCTGTGTATCTCTAGATCTGTTTTTTTTTTTTTTTTAATGGGGTTTTGCGACAACCAGGGTGCCTGGGTGGCTCATTCTGTTAAGCCTCTGCCTTTGGCTCAGGTCATGATCTGGGGTCCTGGGATCAAGCCCCACATCAGGCTCCCTGCTCAGCTAGGAGCCTGCTTCTCCCTATCCCTCTGCCCCTGCTCTCTCTCAAACAAATAAATAAATAAAACCTTCTTTAAGAAGAAAAGTAAAAAACAACAGCAGCAACTGGAAAGCAGTATTCCTCATGGACTCCAATGCCTACGAACGGCTCAGGGGACGCAGCGACCTATGGAAAGGGATGATCCATTAAGACCAAGTAGGGTTTCTCTCAGAATGCAAGGATGGTTTAACATTTGAAGCTCAGTTAATGTCACTGACCAGTAGGAACAGCATGAAGGAAAAACCAGGCACTTGTTTCAGTAGATACAGGAAAAAGCCTTGGACAGAATTAAACTTCCAATCATAATAAAATTCTCAGCCAACTAAGGATAAAGAGAACCACGAGGACAGCTCTGTGAACCCACGGAAAACTTCTGAGCATGTGAGGCTCTCTTTGGGGACCAAAACTTCATCCCGTTTTGGGGACAGGAACTGAACTACTGAACTGGGCGAGTGCGTGTGACCGAACCCGGGTCTTCAGGCTCTGCACTCTTGATGAGAACTGGACACCTCGCAAAGGGTATCTTGCCCGGCACTGGCACAGGGGACCCGGAAACCTGTGGGTTGAGAAATGTCATTCTGTCTCCAGTCATCACTTTTGGAAACAACTCGCACATTTCCTAACGCTTCCGCACATTGCCCACAAAGACCGCTCCCTTTGACTCCTCAGCGGGACACAGTGCGGCTGTTCCCCCAAATCCCGGTTCTGAGACCCAAATCAGAGGTTCTGTTCTTATCCCAGCACTTCCGTTTTTTCAGTCGACACTAACAGCTATGGTGACATCATGCTCACTGCGGTGAATGCTGCCCCTGTAAGACGGGGTGCGAGGCAAGGACCCCACTGTCCCCACATCTACTCGGCATTTACTGGAGGTCCTGGTCAGGGACTCCGCACAGATGTGAGAGGAAGTAAACCATCTCTGTCCTGGGGTGGAGCTGTGGGTCCAGCTGCAGCTAGAGGGAGGAGGATCAAAGGCTGTGCAGACCCTCGGAGCGAGCGCCAGAAGAGACCCTGCGCTGGGATGGCCTCTCTTTAGCCCTTCCCCAGAGACAGACGGTGGCCCCAGGGTGTCCCCCCAGCACCCCGGCTGGACAAGGAGGAGGGAAGCTGTTGCAAGAGAGGGAAGGGGCAGGAGCATCCCACCCCTATGAGGCCCCACGATTTCATGGCTCTTAGCACAGGCTGGACACCCCACGGGGCCAAGGATGGTGGCACCGGTGTGGTCTCCACTGGCATAGCCAGCCTCTGAGCAGTGAGAAGGCGCCAAGTCCAGGAGCGAAGCCGTGGCCCGGCACGGCCAGCACCCTTTCCTCCCCAAAGACCAGCAGCTAATGAGGGAAGTCGGCCACGGGTCGTGGTGAGAGCCTGTCACCATCCCCCCGGGCCTGGTGCCCACACCCTGGGAGGCTGTGTCTGGCCCACCTGTCACATAGCGGGCTCTGGATCTACACCTGTCACTCCTGGGAGTCTGGAGTCAGTTTATCCGAGGTCATCGAGGGCCGGGAGAGGCTGGGAAGGAAGGGTGGGCACCCGGCTCAGCGCCCGGACGAGGGAGAAGCCGGGCAGCCTGCCGGCTCTGAGCACAGGCGGCCGACACCTTGCGTGGGAGCAGCCCCATTTGCTAAGAAATTTGCAGAGAGAAGAGGGGAGAGTTAGTGCCGTTGCCTTGACAACCACTCTGTCACATTGTAATGAGGCTGGCAGGGGAAGGAGGCTTGTCTTAAAGGAGCACGAAGCACACCGCTCAGCCCTCCAGAGGGGTCTCGGCGGGATCTCAGCTCCTTCCCAAGGGGAGGACGCCTGTGGCACCACACCCACTGGGCCACGACCCAGCCCAGCTCAGGGGCTCCTCGTGGTTCCCCAAGTGGGAAAGCTGGCGGGGTGGGAAGAAAGACAAGCATCTACGCGGGTCAGCAGAGTCTACGCGGGTCAGCAGAGAGGTGTGGCCGTGTCGCCGGCTGCGGTCACCGGGCGCCCAGCTTCGGCTAGCCCAAAAGGAGTGAATCAAAGCAAGGAACCCGGGGAGCCTGCTGGTGGCCGGGAGGCCGGCACCGGGTCCCCTGGAATCCGCAACTAGGACCCGCTCGCCGGGGGATTTTTTTTTTAAGGTTTTATTTATTTATTTCACAGAGAGAAAGAGAGAGGTGGGGGAGGGGCAGCCTAAGCAGGAGGAGCGGCAGAGGGAGAGGGAGAAGCAGCAGGCTCCTCGCTGAGCAGGGAGCCTGACGCGGGGCTTGATCCCAGCACCCCGGGATCGTGACCCGAGCCGGAAGCAGACGCTTCACCGTCGGAGCCCCCCCAGGCGCCCCTCACAAGGGGACTTTGATGTGGGAGGTCGACATGAACAGTGTAAACCCTGAAACGTGAAAATGACAGAAGCACTAGAAATAAACACAGAGCCAGGAGGGCAGCCAGAGCGATGACCCCTGCCCCGTGTTCACGCCGGGACGTGTCGCATGGGGCCGGGATGGGAGCGTGGCTGGAAGCGCGCTCAGCTCGACGGCTCGTGGCCCCGGGGATTTCTCTTTCTCCTCGTTAGCAGATTTTCGGGGAGACGGTGCTTGTGCTGTGGCGGTAAACGAGCTTCTCGTTCCCAATGTCTTCGGCTTCGCTTTGTTTCGCGTCCTTCTGTCAGGTTCAAGTTCGATCTACTACTTCCAGGCCGCAGAGCGCGTGGGGGATGACCTCCTCCTTTTACATCGGCGCCTGCCCGCCTCTCCCTCGAGTTTCTAGGGCTGAGCCTGTGTGTGCCAGGCGCGGTCCCAGGCGTCTCCCATGCAGTGGCCTGCCAGCTGCACCCAGCTAGCAGGAAGGGGCTCGGAGGGCAGGGCCCGGGGGGCTGACGAGTCCGCATCGCAGGTCGGGACTCGGAACGCGGTCTCAGGGGACACCGTCTTACACTTCCGCAGTCTACTTCCCCTGTGCACCTGCACACACAGGTGTCTGCGCGGCCGCCCCCGGTGACGACACCGGTTATTCTGGGCGTAGGCTTCTGTTGCTCTCACTGCTGTGCTCTTCTTTGCATTTTATTTTCTCAAAGCAATACAAAAACGAGTATGTACTTTTTTTAAAAAAAACCCTGCTTTACTAAGATATAAAGTACATCCGGCATGATCGACCCATCGAAGTGTACAATACAATGGTTTGGGGTATATTGTTACTTAAGAAATTATGCATGTGTGTATGTGGACCATAAAATCTTCACGACTTTTTAAAAGCTTATTTATCTATTTATTTGGGAAGGGGACGGACAAGCAAGAACAGGAAAGGGGCAGAGGCAGAGGGAGAAACAGACTCCGTGCGGAGCAGGGAGCCTCATACGAGGCTTGATCCCAGGACCCGAGGGTTGTGACCTGAGCTGACAGTAGAGGACCCAGTGACTGAGCCCCCCAGGCGTCCCAAAGATTCTCTCAGTTTTTAAGTGTCTAATTCAGGGGCACTGAGCACGTTCACCATGTTGTGCAGCTGTTACCTCCTTCCAGGTCCAGACTTGTTTATCGCCCACACAGGCATTCTGTCCCCTTAAGGCTTGACTCCCCACCCCCCGACCCCAGCCCTCTGTCTCCACGGCCCAACTCCCCTGGCCTGGCCTGGTGGGAGTGGATTCTGTGGGGTCCTTGCTTCTGGGTCTGGCTCACCTCTCTTAGCACGACGTCCTCCAGGTCTGTCCGCAAGCTTGTGTCGGCACGCGGAAAGCTGAGTGGCAACCCAGCCTGCGGACACGCTACCTTCTTACTTATCTTCTGTCAAGGGACACTTGAGTCGCTTCCGTTTTCTGGCCATTGTGGAGAGGGGTGCCGTGTGCGCGGATGTCCAGATTCTGTTCCAGACTCAGCAGAAGGGGCGCTCAGGCGGCAGGTCCGGTGCCCTGAAGGCCCTCCATGACCCTCAGCACCTCCCTCCTGGTCCTTCCGAGTTTACAAAATGTTTGTACCGGTCCTGCCCTCCGTCTTCTCAATAGTAGTAGAATGGTACCGGCACCATTCATCCCTGCCTCACAGCAATGTGGGACAAAACGCTCGGAGCCACTCCCTGGTAGGGTCAGGACAAGACCCTGGCCCCCAGCTCCGCGTGCAGCCTCCCCCAGCGGCCCCCAGTGGCTGACGGGCCGGCGAGAACCCTCAGTGCAAGGGGAGGGAGGGCAGCAGCAGCGGCAGAGGCAGCGGCAGAGGCAGAGAGCTCCCGGGGCGGCTCCTCTCCCCTTCTCCCAGGGGCCACCTGCTCTCTGGCTCTCAGGGCCACCTCACCGGACGGCAGACCCCAGAGAGCAGGGGTCCTCCACGGCAGAGCTGCTCAGAGAGCCGAGGCCTGGCAGCCCACCACCGCCTTCTCTTCTCAAGGTGCCCGAGCCCACCCCTGTACCCCCTGCCCAGAGGGGGCTCCTCCAGTGCCCGGCAGCATGGGGACAGGCTGAGAGTTGGCATCCCATCCTGGCTCTGCCCCTCCTTGGGTGACATGCTGTCACCCCCACCAGGACTCCCGTTTCCGCATCTGTGATGGGAGAAGGTTGGGCCATCCCACTCGCCGCTGGCAGCCTTCTTCCCAGAGGGCACTTTCCAACAGCTACGCACTGAACAGTGGAGAAGAGAGACACGTCTCCAAGCATCCCTTGTCACCTGAGCTTCTCAGAAAACAGGTGCTTGGGGACTTTTCTCCCCAGAAAGGGGTTTAAATGGGAAGTGGGAACCCCAGGACAAGCTGCCCTGGCCTAAGACTGGCATCTCCGGCAAGGAGTACGTGTAAAAGGACAGCGTCCGGTGACAGGACGGACAACACCATGCAGACCCCTGGGGGACCCTTCCAGCCTGTGTGCACCTGCCCCCACATGTATGCACACTAACCACGAACCCAAGGACAGACCCTCACCCACACGCAGCCCCAGGACACCTGCGCCCCCATGCTGACCACCCAGGAGGGCAGGAAGAAGGCCCATGTGAGCGGCAGATGACCTGCTCGGGAGCCCTGCCTGCCGCCCCCCACTCCCACGCCTGCCTCGAGACCCCCTTCCAGGGTCTGAGCGTCAGTGTATTATCGTCTCATTAAACGCTGACACCTAAGGACATGTTCACCTTCCGTCTCAGTTCCTCCTGGAGATGTCGAGCTTCCCCCGGGGGCGGGGCGGGCAGGCCAGACCCTCCCCCGGCGGCTGGTCCCAGCCCCGCCCCCTGCCACCCCCGTCCCAGATCGCTGGGGTCCAGAGCCCCTGCGGCCGCAGCCGGCCAGGATGGACTCTTCTCTCCCGAGTTAAATTTCCCCCGCCTTTTTGATGTCACATCCTGTCCCAGCCTGCTTCCCCGCCGCCGCCCTCCCCACTCCCGCGCGTGAGCGTGGCGCGCGGGTCCCTCTGCTGCCTTCCTCGCAAACTTTTGGCACCCCCGCCCAGGCGCGCCGGAGCGGGTGGGGGAGCGCAGGAGGAGGGGCCGCGCAGGGCCGCGCCCCGCCCGGGGACAGCGGGGACAGCGCGCAGGACGCGCTCGCCATGCAGAGCGGAGGCTCCGGGTGCTGAAGGCGCGGGGCCAGCAGAGCCGGGAGCGCGTCCGCGTCCACGCAGCGCCGGCGCCAGCACCAGGGCTCCTGCATGCCAGGACGGCGGCGGTGGCAGCGAGACATGCAACCGGCCCGGAAGCTCCTCAGCCTCCTCTTCCTCGTCCTGATGGGCACGGAACTCACTCAAGTACGTGCATCCAACGCCATTTTCCTCCCCGCGAGCGGGTGAGGGAGCGCGGAGGCCGCCCAGCGCGCACGGGGACCGGGAAGTCCGGAGCGGCTGGCTGGCAGCTTGGCGCCTGGCTGGGGAGGGGCCAGAGTGCAGCGCGCAGGGCTTGGAGGGAGGGGTGCGGCCGACCCCAGACTGCTGCGCGCCCCCACCTCCCGAACCCCCAGCGCCGGCCCTGAGCCGCTGTGAGGCTGCCCCCTCTCTCTCAGGACCCCCAGCCTCCCACTCCCCCGAGAAGTTCAAAGGGCAGTACGAGGGGCTCCTCCAGCTGCTACTGTCATCTGGGGGGAGGGAGAGGACGCCGAGCAAGGTGTCCAAGCTCCTGGCGTTTCCAGAGGTAGCTCTGAGTCCCACCCCCACACCCCTGCTACAGAGCATCTCTGCCTTTGGGGAGAACACTGCCCTTGGGGCTCCCCAAGCAGGTGGTGGTGGCAATTGTGCCGGGGAGGCCAGACAGTGCGTGCCGGGCTGGGTGCATTGTGGGCTCCGCGCGGAGCCCTGGGGGGGGGGGGTTGTGACCACATGCGCGGCAGGAAGTGTGAGTGGCAAGCCGCCGTGTGCGTGTGTGGGGACTGCTGGGCATTTTAAGTGGGCTTGCCATGCCCTGAACAATGTATCAGTAGAAAGCCTGTCTCTGGCTGGTATTCTCCATTTTAAAAAATCCATTTCTGAGCTGGCAGGGCTGGGAGGAGGAGAAGGGCCGTCTGAGAGCGCTGGAATGGGGGTGTTGCTTGGCACCGGGGTGCTGGGTTGAGGCTGCCAGCTTCAGGAGCCCGGCTGCTCAGGAGTGACATTAAAACGCCCTTTCGATGGTGCCACTGTGCCACGCTCGGAGCTGAAGGATGCTGGCCCCTTGGTCCAGGAGGTGGACGGGCGGCCCCACACCTTGGCCACAAGCCCCAGCTGCCCCTGGCCCTCCTTTCCTCCCTCTGTCTCCCTCCGTCTCAGGGTAAAAGAGGAAACAAAGGGGGCAGGAGGTGGATCACAGGAGAGAAGGCTCTGGAACAAGCTTCCCTTGTTCCGCCTCGAAGCCCTTGCTGGCTCCCGGCTCTGCTGGGGAAGGGCGGGGGGGCGGGGGGGGAGGTTTCTCTTGCTCCCACTGCCCTCGGAGACCCCTTCCCCGGTGCCCCCAGATAGTCGGCTTCCCTGCAGAGACTCCGCACAGTCTCCGGGAGAGAAGTTTTCTTGGCGCGGGGAGAGTGCGGCCGGAGGGCTTGTGCACCGTGGATGGACATCTTTGCACGTACGCACGTGCATACACACGCACTCACACACATGAGCACACACGGGCAGAGGGGAGCCGGGCAGGGGGTGATTGGGAGCACATGCCTTATGGAGACATTTTGGGAACGAGATAACTAGCTCTCCGGGGCCCCGGAAGGGGCTGTCCCGAGGGCCCTCCAAGCCTCGGTGGCCTTCTCCAGGCACCCTGACCACAGACGGCTGTACTCCGGCGGTCTCCTCCTGGCATCTTTTTAAAGATCCCCTGTTCTGGGAAGAAACTTTCCGTTCAACTTCAGTTGGAAGCTTTGTGTGGGTGGCCGAAGGGTTTGCCTGGCCATGCTGCTGGTCGTGCCACCCCCTGCCCCCACCCCCTCCCCCGGCGAAGGGTCAGCCAGCCCCTGCCTACACACCTGCCTCTCCTCCTGCAATCAGGTCCCCCTTCCAGACCCAGGTCGGCTCCCCGGCCCCCGCCCCCCTGCACCAGCCAAGGGAATGGTGTTGTTTTCCTGTTTCTGATGCGGAGCTACGGATGGATGTCTCTGTCTCGGGGGACTGTGTCCCTCAGGGCAGCCCGGAGGCATGGCCCCACCCTTTCTGGGCTGCCTCTGGGGTTGGGCTATCAGAGTTCTGTCGGGTGGAGGCCTATTGTCCTGAACTGGGGTGGGATTTTAGAACAAAGGCTCAACCAGCTTAAATCACTGGGATTGTTCCTAGTCTAGGAAGGTTCTGAGAGTGGCCAGCAGCTCCAGAGGTCCCCTCGACTTGGTCCTGTCCCGGTGGCAGGAGCCCCCGTGCCATGGGGGCTGGGCCAGGGGCCTGTTCCCTTGATCAGTAGCCTCTAAGGTGGGGAGCAAAGAGGGGAGCGGGTGTGGGCCAGAACCGAGCTGTTCGGAATCTGAGAGCTGCTTGGGGACATCCACACTCAAGAGTCTTGCTTTCTTGATCCTGAAGTGATTCAACCCGGGAAGCCACACCTCGCGGCCTCGTGCACAAAGCTCCGAAAGCTGGTGAACCCCTCAAATCAGCCAACGCAGAGCTGAGCCCTGGAGGCTGAGCCCTGAGGGGTCTGTCTTCCCGCCCGTCCTGCTCCTCTCCCACTGATTTAGACAGTGCAGACCCTTAGACTTTGCAGACCCTTCCAGAGCTCTGCACGCGAGGCTCCGGGGCCGTCGTGATGGGGGTCAGCCCGTGTTCAAGTGGGAAGGAGCCAGAAAGGCGAAGCTCATACCTGCGCTTCACGCGTGCGGCCCGAAGGAAGCGAGGGGCGGGGCCGGGGGGAGCAGCACGTGGCCGCGCCATCTGTCCTCCCGACAGCTCGCGTATGATGAGCCACTCGGTCCAGTGCCAGCCAGTGATGGACGGCTCACTGCCTGCCAGGCGGGTGGGCCCCATGAACCCTGTCCTCAGTCGGAGAGACGCCTGACTTGGTCTCGTTCTTCGATTTCCAATCAAAGGCTGGTGCTTCACGCTCCTTGAGAAGCGCCTTAGGAGTTTCCCGTGGGTGCGGGGGAGCTGAGCCCTCTGTCCTGGGGGAGACTGGGTGTGGGGGGACCTGACCCCTCTGTCCTGGGGGAGACTGGGTGTGGGGGGAGCTGAGCCCTCTGTCCTGGGGGAGACTGGGTGTGGGGGGAGCTGAGCCCTCTGTCCTGGGGGAGACTGGGTGTGGGGGGAGCTGACCCCTCTGTCCTGGGGGAGACTGGGTGTGGGGGGAGCTGACCCCTCTGTCCTGGGGGAGACTGGGTGTGGGGGGAGCTGACCCCTCTGTCCTGGGGGAGACTGGGTGTGGGGGGAGCTGAGCCCTCTATCCTGGGGGAGACTGGGTGTGGGGGGAGCTGAGCCCTCTGTCCTGGGGGATACTGGGTGTGGGGGGAGCTGAGCCCTCTGTCCTGGGGGAGAAGGGCAGCTGGGGCTACCTGAGCCCCAGGCCCATCTGGTCCAGCAATAGGGGCATGTTGTCTGCATAGGAAGGTGTGAAATGAGGGGGTGCTCTGTAGTAACGACCTTCACTCGGCTGCCCTTACTTGTACCAGGCGCCATTGGGGTGACCTTGAGAAAAGCTCTTAGCCTCTTAGTATGAACTTCCACCTTTTAAAAACGGGATGCCTCTCAAAGACGTCGTCCCCCGACCAGACCCCGTCCTGCCCCGTTGCTAACCCGCCCCCGGACTGCGTGCTGTGCTCCGAGGCCAGCCGGTGGGGTTTGGCACAGTCAGACCTGGGCTCGCGGTACAGAGCGTGTCCGAACCCTGTGGTCTGGCGTCTGGGCTGACAAGCTTCGTGGGAAGACCCGAGGCTCTGCCGTAATGGTTTGTGTAAGAGGCAGGAGAATGTGTGCACCCAGGGCTCTGGTGTTGGAGCAGGCGATGTGCCAGCCCGCGGTCCTGAGCTGTGAGCCGGGGCAGGGGGCGGGCGGGAGCAGGGGGCAGAGGGGGCTCCCCGTGGAGGCTGACCTCGCAGGAGGAAGGGTGTGTGGAGGAATCCAGTTTATTCTAACAGAGAAGCAGGGCTCCTGTCCATAGCCAGCCTCGGCCTTTCTTAAGGACGCCAAGCCTCGGCCCTACACCCTGAAGAGCTTCCAGCTGTGAACAGTGAACTTGAGGGCTGAGTGTCATTGTGCTTGTCAGGGCTGCTCCCGGAACCGGAGTCCAGATGTGAGCAAAGCCGACTCCCCTGGGGGAGGTGTGGGTGGGCTCCATGCATGGACGGGACAGCTGGGGTGGGGTTAGTCCCTTAGAACCCCGCTGGGACCCATCACACCAAATCCGTTCTCTTCTCCGGAGATTCTGCCTGTGCCACAGGGGAAGACACAACCCGCTTCCCTGAGCAAATTTAATGAGGATAAAACAGCCCAGTTCTGTGACCTGTTGGAGTCTAACCTTGGACGGATGAGCCCACTGACCTCCTGTCCGGCTGCCCTTGTCCCTGGCCTCCCTCGTCTGCACTGGATGCTAGTGGTAGTGGTGGGGAGGTGGGGGGCTCGGGCGCTGTGGTCTTTTCCCGAACCAGTTAGTTCATGACGCACCGCACTTCAGGAGGGTCTGTAGGCTCCCTCCGGCCGTAGGGCTGGTCCAACAGAGGAGCAGGGAGGGGACCGCCCCCCATTCCCAGGTGGGCCCCCCTTCTGGGGGCAGGGAGGCGCTGGGACACCAGGACGGCACAAAGCTGTAAATCCTCCTTGGCAAATCACGGAGAGCAATTTGCTTCTCATTCCACTGACTTCCGCCTTCCCCAATAAAAAGAAAGGTAATTTTCTGCCTTGGGTTGTATTTATTACTAAAGTTATCAGGCCCTGTAATCAGTATTAACATCACCGTGGAAAGTAATACAAAACTAATTACTAGCTAAACTGAATTAGATACACGGCCACGGCCAGCCAGGCTGACAGGCAGGGGAGCCAATTTTTGGCTCTGAAAGGAGCACCGAGGACGTTCCTCACACTCTGAAAGCAGCCGCTGTCGGGTCCTCCCCATGGCGACACCCCCTCGACCGTCCAGGCGGCTTGGCCCCTGGGCAGCAGGCAGGAAGCAAAGATGCCGGTCCCTTTGCTTTCCAGGTGGTCACAGGCACAAGAAACTCGCCGGACCCTCCGGCACAGGGTTAATCCCAGCAAGGAGGGTGACTGTTGGCTGAGTGTCCCCGAGTCCCACTGCCTGCCAGGAGCGCCATCTGGATCTGCAGGGGGCAAGCCCAGCGGTCCCGTGCAGCGTCCTCACGGTCCAACCGAGGACCCCGAGGCTGGAGGGGACGTAGCTGAGTGACAGAGCCCTGGTGCGCCCCAGATCTGTCTGCCGCCTGAGACGCCAGGCTCATGCTTCCGTTAAGGTGGAGAGGAAGCGTGAAAAGCAGAGGGAAAGGCTCAAGGTCATGAGCGGCAGCCAGGAGGGGCCTGGAGCCGCCGAGCCACACCTGCAGCCCTTTGCAGGGCCGCCCGGGGCGTCTGGTCGGCCGAGTCTCCAGCGGCCGGCCCCGTGCTCTGACCTGGAAACTCAGCTTTTAGAAGGGGAGCGGCAGAGCTCCGCAAACATTTTGGGGTGGTGTCCATGTCGTGGTCTCCTTCCTGCCATGAAGGGTGGCGGCCCCGAGCAAGTCGCCATCCCCGGGGGGCGTCTGGGAGAGCGCACCGGGGCCCCTCCTCTCAGTCCTCTGGGGAATGACGTGAGGTGTGAGGAGGTTGCCCTGCACGGCCTTGCGGGTCCCAGCATCCGCCTGAGGGCTGAGTCCGAGAAGCCGCAGGAACACACAGACAGGCTCAGCCAACGCTGCTCGTCGCGGACGGGCCGGCGGTCCCAGTCCCACCATGTGAGGCTCTGGGCATCACACACGCAGCCCCGGGGAAGGAGGGACCAGACCCTGCTAACACCAGCTCCCCTACCCCTGGGCCCGGGTTGAATCTTAAGACGAGGGCCAGATGGCAGAGGGGGAAGGTGCCTTCTTTGCTCTCGGGCGGTGTTTAAAGACTCGAGCTTTCCAGTCCGCTTGCTCTGATCCGGGCGACAGGGGTTGGTCCTGTGTGGTCCGTATGCAGGGTTTAATGACATCTACAGTCCGTGGGTCAGTCGGGAGGAGAGTGGGCAGCCTCGGGGCAGCCTGGGGAGAGGCGGGCGGAAGCCCATCCGCAGCCCCCCTCCGCGACGAGCGGCCCCGCTCCCGCGGCACCAGCGAGCACGGCGGAGACTTCTCCCGGTGCGAGATGGCTCTCGAGTGTGGCTCTCGAAGAAAGCAACTCCCGCTTGTTTCAAGTGATGCTTGGGGTGTCTGAGGGTTGACGAGAGAACAGAGGTGTGTTCAGACATGTTATAAATAGCGAGCTCAGCCCGCAGGGTGTTGGTGTTAAATCTGACAGCAGAGCGGGGTTCGGAGCAGAAGCGGGGATGGGCTTTCAGAAACAAACGCTGCCCGCGGAGGTGAGTCCCTGGGCTCCTGCCCTGCCCGGTACACCCCGGCTCCAGATCTCCGGGAAGCCCAGCCTCCGGGCCTCGTCTAGTGGATGCAGAGGCAGGAGCAGGGGCAGGTCAGCTGTGAGTGGGGAGCGGGGAGAGGGCGCCGGGGGCATGGCATCGAGGGACTCTCTTTCTCCGGGGACAATCCTCCCTCTACTGGAGCTGGCCAGGCAGCGTTCTGAGGCCAAGTCCGGGCCCAGGGGGCAGAGGGTCCTAATCGCCAAGGGCAGAGTGGGGGCTCGGAGGGAGGAATGTGTGGCAGAGCCCAGGTCCTGCTTTGAGAGGGTGGTGACTTCTGGGGGCCTCCGCCTCCACAGCCGGACCGCGCGTGGACTCTCGGATGTTTCCATGACTCCGTCACCTTCCGATCCACGTCAGGAACCGTGGGCTCGTGTCAGGGTCACTGATTGACTCCGTAGAAACGAGTCCGTCCTTCTCAATCAGTTACAGGGACTTCCCTTAATGGACAGCGGGAAACAGTGATGTTCGTGAGGGATCCCCGAAAACCACGAGCTCAGCCCACAGGGCCCTGCAGAGTTATCTCGTCTGGGCTCTTCGAAGGGCCTCTCCCAGAAGTGGACCCCGTTTCTGCTGGGCAACTAGAAGGACGTGCAGCCGTGGCCTCCCGGTCTGGACGCAAGCCAATCTGAGGCAGCGTTTATGAAAGCGGCATAGAACTTTCCAGAGCGGGAGCAGAGAGTGTGGGGGGCAACAGGGAGGGGCCATGGGCAGCCAGCTCTCTGGACGGACAGAGAGTCAGGACTGAGGGCTGGAAGGGGGTGTCGTGGCTCAGGGAAGAAGCAGGTCCAGGGACAGCTGTGGGTCACAGAGCACTCCCCTCCGGGAGGCGGCTGCTGTCCCCTCGGGGCTGGAAGAGACACCGTGAGTCCCCAAACCTCAGAGGAGTTTGAGTCTTCGTGGCCAGTGGGAGGAAGTGGCCTGGGAGGAGGTTCGACCTTGGGACGGGCCAGCCCCCTGGAGCGACGGAGCACGTGTGGGGCAGGCTGGCGGCGGCTGGTGGAGCCCCGGCCTGGGTCTTCTGAGCCCCGCTCCGGACATGCTGTCCCGGTGGTCGGCCAGAGAGCAGAGCGTCCGCAGCAAAGCGCACGTCAGGCCTTTCCACACGGCCCAGCCCCACAGCGGCTATGGCCGGAGCCCCTCCCCCACAGAGGGCCCGGCAAGTGCACGGGGCTGGGCCAGGAGGGGACCCTCTCCTTGGGAGGGGTGTGAGGAGCGGTAACCCTGTCCACCGCCGTCCCGCCGGGGTCAAGCCAGAGGCCGTGGAGGGCGCGGAACAAGGGGATGCTTGTATTGGGCTGCCCGTGGTGGGCTTCCATGGCCGCTGGGAGAGGGGGTTCAGGTCACCCGGGGGCTCCCCCCAAGGTGCCCGGCCCCAGACCAGACCCTTTCCCTGCTGCAGGGTGTTCTTCGCCAGCAGGAAAGCAAGCGGAAAGGGCGCGTAACGGCTGGAAGGAGCAGAACGGCTCTGCATGGACCCCCCGCGTCTCCCACGTCTGTCTTCCCTCTTCCCCCACCCCAGCTATGTGCAGAGAGCTTGAGAAAAATGTGCACGGTTTCCTAACAGCAAAAGAGCATCCAAACTTGGTTCTTTGGGGGTATCCCTTGGCTCCGACCTGAGCAGAGTGGACCCGTGTTCTGTCTGTGGCACGGAGACGCCCCGAGTTCCTCCCCGCTGGCCACGGGGATGCGGTGGGCCTTCGTCAGGTCGTGCTCCGACACCCCCCAAGCGCCGTCCCCTCTGGCTTTCCGCAGGAGGGTCCTTCCGCAGGCACGTCACGTCGGCCCTCCTTCTGAGAGCTCTGCAACCCTAGGCCCTCGAGGCCGGCGTTCTTGTTTCCGTGTGTGCTGGTGAACTTGCAGAGTCCGCCAAGGTCAAGGCTGGACGATAGAGACCTGGCTGGTCCCCCCCAATTCACATGTTGACATCCTAACCCCAAAACGTGACGGCACTGGGAGGCGGGGCCTTCGGGAAGCCCTTTGGGAGGCACTCTGCCAACACGACAGGCCTAGTGCCCCGGACGTGGCGAGGAGGCAGGCGCCCCCAGAACGCGACCCCACCGGCCTGTGCCCTCGGACTCCCAGCACCCCCCACCGCTGTGAGCCACAAATATCTGTTGCTTACAAGCCGTCTGCCGGTGCTGCTTTGTCATGACCACGGGAGCAGACACCGTGACAACTGTCAGGCAGAGGGCCCCCACATTTTGGGGCTTGGTCCTGGGAATGGCAGGTGTCCCAGGTGACCTCGGACAGGTCTCGTCGTCTTTCTGAGCCTGACCCGGGGAAAGCATCGCCCAGGTGCGTCCACCACGATGAAGGGACATCGCGCCCCCGGCGTGAGGGTGTCCGGGGCTCCGCGCCTGCTCCATTAGTGCTCCGGGGCTCTGCCGTGTTGTGAACCTAAGTGAGGCCTTGCTTCTGGGGGACCGTGTGGAAACTGGGATCTAAGTTCCTCCCCAGGAGCATGTGGGGTTGGCCGGCACCAGGGGCCTGTGATCCAAATGCCTCAATCTTCAACGATTCATAGTTTGCTTTGGGAAATACGGTGTGGCCTTCTAAATCACATCGCACTTGCTCGAGGCTTCTCGGATGACCCTCTCCAGCGCACGAGGAGCCGTCGTCTCTCCTACTGACTCATGGAGTCCGGCCACTGGCGAGGACTTTGGATTGGGACTGGATGAGTGGGAAGTGACTTCCATCCAACCTCCAGTCAGAGCAGGGGTGCAGGGCAGGGAGACAGGGGTGTATGCCAAGGTGATAGGGGTGCAGGGCAGGGGAGCAGGGGAGTAGGTAGGGGGACAGGGATGCAGGGCAGCGGAGCGTCAGGGGTGCAGGGCAGGGGACACTATGGCAGGGGTGCCTGCTAAGGCAGAGGGGGTGTAGGGCAGGGGGTTAGGGGAGCAGGAGAGGGGGTCAGGGGAGCAGGGCAGGAGTTCAGGGGAGCCGGGCAGGGTGGCGGGGGTGCAGGGCAGGGAGGCAGGGGTGCATGCCAAGATGGTAGGGGTGCAGGTCTGAGCAGCAGGGGGGCAGGCTGCCAGTGGGTCAGGAGCACAGCTGTACCCGCTGCACACCCCTGTTCTGGCTACATACACCGTCTGGGAGGGAGGGACGTGAACGTGCCTCTGTCCACTTCTTTATAAACACCGACACGGAAGGCAGAGGTGGCGAGGAGGGGCTGCAAGGCGTCTGGCTGGGTGGGAGCTGGCTTCCCCCCGACCTCCCAGGGTCAGCTCTGTTCCCGAGCCACGCAGGAACTCCGAGGCACTGTCCGCATGTGGCCAACCCGGTACGAGTAACCCAGAGCCGCGTGTTTAAAAGCCAGCCTCCCAGCCAGAAACCCTCCCCCCAGCTCGCCGATGTGACTGCAGAGGGGGCCTCCCCAGGCCAGCCCAGTGCTGTGCCCAGGGTCAGAGCGAGTTCCAGGCACGCGGAGCGAAGCTGCTCATCGGTCCCCAGACCTTCCGGCCTCCGCCGGTCCCTCGGACGGAGCGTCATCTCTGTCATCTCCACTGGCCTGGGCTCCGGTCTCTCCAGGGAGGAGCCCGGCCAAGTTGGTGCTCTAAAGATTTAGAGTGCCAACGGCAAATCCTTATGGACATTACTGACATCAAGTGAAATCAGATGTTCTTCAAAATCAGGAGCTTTTTGTAGTTGCCTCATTCTTGACATCTGCGCATCTGGAGTCTCACCGCCCAAAAACGAGGCTCTGCTTGGCGGGCGCTGTTTTTGTGCCCAGGCGGGACCGCTTCAGCCTTTGCGTGTCTGTATCAGCAGCAGCAGCTCTCAGGAGGGGTGGCCGAGGTCTCGGGGGGGAGGGGCGGGGGCGTATGTCCCAGCTCTGCCATTCACTTAAACCCTGGTGGCTCAGCGGAGGGCCCTCCTGGGTACGTTTTGTCTGGTGCCAAGCAGGATACCCCCCTGGGTGCCAAGGCTGCGCCTCCACTAACCGTCTAGTCTTTGTAATACCTGCAGAGAAAGCAGACGATCCTATTATCAAACCCATTTCACAGATGGGGAAACTGAGGCACAGGAGGGCTATGGCCCTGGCTAGCGTCTCCCAGCCAGTGGCCAGCTGTCCGCCCCGAGTCTGCGTTCTCATCCTCGGCGCTGAGTGGCTCACCCGCGATGCTCCTCTCTGGCCAGGGCGTGTCCCCGGTTGCGGTGCCGGCGGTCTGCTCTGGCGCGGGGGCAGTTTCTTTCCGGGGCCATACAGCGCGCTGTCCCCGTGTCTCGGCCTTGTCCCGGGCTCGGTGCACAGCGCGCTGTCCCCATGTCTTGCACTAGCAGGTTATAAGCAAGTACGTGCAGCTTCTAGGGCCTGAGAGTTTGTAGATGGGGTTGGGTTCAACCTGGAATTCTTCCCACCAAGTAGGTGGCCACTGTCTGCAGGGGCATCTGAGTGTGTGATTTGGGCTCCGAATCGGTTCGTCCTCTGCCGACAGAGGAAGGAGGCAGAGCACTGGTCGCCTCCCTGGTGACCTGGTGCGACCCGGGCTCCCCGGGGCTCCGCGGAGCCTGCAGTACCAGCACACGCTGGGAGATGGCGCCCTTCCCCAACGGTTAGAACTGGCCGCCCGCACTCCCCGCGTTCCTCCGCGAAGCCGATCAGGAAACCCTGCGGCGGGGTCTCACCCCGCACTCAGGCCAGGACATTCCTGGCTGTCGTCAAGACCCCTCTCTGAAAGGGGACGGAGCAGAGTGAAGCCCCCGGGAAGGCGGTGCCCATCTTCCCGGGGCCCCAGGAAGGCTGGCCCCTCCCAATCCCCTTTTGGAAGGGAGATTTATTCTCACCCAGGCAGCAGCGATCTGGGGAATTCTTCCCTTCCCAGAGGGCTGGGACGGCTGGACGGGGCACTGGAGGAGGTGCCTTTCACCCCCTGGAAGCTTCCTGCGAGGCTAAAGCCCTGTGCAGGGGCTCGGCCTGGTCAGCCCCGGGCGTCCGAGACTCGCACGTGTCCCGGCCTGACACTGCAGAAGGCCGGGCACTTGAGCTAGAATGCCCGGCCCCTCCCCCGCAGCACCGGGGCTTGGGAGCGCCACTCTCGCCCCCCAACCACAGACCCCAAGGCTTCCACCCAGGGCCACGCTCCTTGAGGGTAGGGCACCTTGAGCTCTCCGGCCGAGATGCCTGAGCCACAAACTTGCACCCAGCTCCTGCCCTGTGAGCTGGGCCCCGCACCCCTCCTGCACACACGGACCCCTCCCACCCACACCCAGGAGCCCACGCTGGTGGGTGCCAGCCACTGCCAGGAGATCCTTTCTTCCCAGAGGCATAAGACACCCCCCCCCCAGAGAGCCCTCTCCTTTACACCTCTTTCTCTCTCCCCCCAGGGCTGGGGCTGGAGACCCCCTCCCAGCAGGGCTTCAGGGGGTGACAGGGTGGCCTGCGAAGCGCGGAGCCACCCCCAAGCAGGTCCCCGGCAGCCAGAGCTGACCGCCTGCTCTGGTGGGGGGTGGTCCCAGAGGGATGCCCAGGCCTGACTCCGCCGGGAGGGTAGCCAGGGCGCACCGATCTGGACAGCCGGGCCACCGGGGCGCAGGCGGGTTTCAGGACTCCGGGGCGGCGGTCAGCTTTCCTCCCTGAACACCCTTCTCAGCCCCTCCGCGGCTGGGGTTTGCAGGCCTCGCTGCCAGCAGCCAGGGGGCGGCGGGGAGCCGGAGCGGAGAGGAAAAATCCACCCATTTCCTGGGCAGATTGCGTCGGCCGCCGCCCGGCCGTGTCCCCGCCTCCCGGCCGCGGCCCCCGCGCGCAGCCCGCGCGGCGCTCAGAGCCGGAGCCGGAGCCGAGCCGGCGGCGGGGCGCGGGCGCAGGGCGCGGAGGGGCGGCGGCACCGCGGGCACCGGGCGGCGGGCGGCGGGCGGCGGGCGGCGGGCAGCGGCCACTCTCCCCCCGGCGCCCGGGGCGGCGCAGCCATGGCCGGGGCGCGCGGGGCGGCGGCGGCGACGGCGGGCGGGCGGCGGCGGGCCGAGGGGGCGCGGGGACTCGGCCGGGCGCCCCTGCCCGCCGCGGTGCCCGCCGCCTGAAGGCTGCCCGGGGGCGCGGAGCCCGAGCCGGCGCGCGCGGGCGCAGGAGGCGACTCGAGGCGCGATGTCGGTGCCGCTGCTCAAGATCGGGGTTGTGCTGAGCACCATGGCCATGATCACCAACTGGATGTCCCAGACGCTGCCCTCGCTGGTGGGCCTCAACACCACCAAGCTCTCTGCGGCCAGCGGCGGGACGCTCGACCGCAGCACCGGCGTAAGTCCCCGCCGCCGCCTCGCGGGCCCTCCCGCCGCTCCCTCCGACCCCGACCCCGGGCTGGGCGGCGCCGAGCAGGGCGCAGGGCCAAGGGCACGGGCAAGGGTTCCCTGCGGCTTCCCCCGGTGGGCGGAGGTGACCCCGTCCCCGCGCTGCCCGGCCGGCCAGCGGCCTGCCCTGGTCCTCAGGGTACCGCCTCCTTCCTTTGCTGGGTTTCCTCGAGGGGCCTCAGGGACGCTGTCGTTTCAAGTCCCCTTCAACTAGTAGTAAGTCCCTCACTGACAAGGTCAGGAAACTGAGGCAGGGGACTTGGGGACTTGTCCAAGGTCACTCAGCAAGTAAGGGGTGGGGATGCCTCTGCTCCACCCTGTCGGGTCTGGTCCAGCCAGGGCTCCATCGGAGCCCGCCCTACTTTGTGCGAGCCGAGCCAGCGGGACTGGACGGCGGGAGTGGGGGAGTGGGCTGGCGGGCGGACGGGGAGCCGGCAGCTGGCACTCGCTCAGGCTCCTTTCCCTGCTCCTCCCTACGCCAGGTCCCTCAGGGTCCTGGAGCCCCAAGGTGCAGTGGCCGGGGTGGGGCCCTGGGAGGCACTGGCTGTGGTGCTGGCCCCCTCTCCGTCCCCTCAGCCCTCCGTCCTGCCTCCCACGTGGCTTTTTCTTCCCTTGTCAAGGCCTTGGTGTGGGGGCGTAGCGAGTGGCCAGGGTGCCTGTGGGCAGGGCTGGCTCAGATGGTGGCTGGAGCTGCGTGAGCCAGGCTGAGCGGGAAGCACCCCTGAGCGGAGGAGGATGTGAGGAAGGGCCCCAGGCTGGCTCCCTCGGAGGTGGGGGGCGGGGGGGGGGCAGGAGGCTTCTCTCCCACCTGGTTTGGGCTGCCCAGGGCGCGGTGCTCTGGGAGGATGTCTCCACGTGACCCCTCCTGAGACCCTCGTCGTGTTCACCCCACCTCGTGTCTCAAGGATGACATCCAGGGCTGCTTTCATGATGACTGTGCTCCTGCGTCTGGGTCCTAAGCTGCTGGGGTTGGCGATGAATGAAGCAAGTGGACAGCTACTATAGATTCTCCACCCCAGCCCCATGCTAAAAATAGCAGGGAGGTGACCTGAGGCGACAGGGCAGGGTGCGGGGGAGGGTCTGTGCTCCGGGAGTGTTTCTGGACGGTGGCGTCCCCCCGTGTGTGTGCCTGGCACTCCACACCTGAGCCGGGCTGCAAGGTGACACCAGCCCGGCACAGCTCTGGTCTCTCAGTGGTCCTTGGGCAAACCCCAGGACTGAGGTTGGCCGTGAGCTGGCCCCCCGTGTCACCAGAAACTTGGTGAGATCCACACAGTGACTGGTGGATAGCAGTCCTCGTGGAGTTGGAAGGCTGGCATCTCCTCGGACAGTGTCTGCCAGGCTGCCCGCGGGATGGCAGCTGGGGCGTAGGGTCGTTGCGGCTCTGGGCTAATGGGCCGCCGGATCCCGGCTATTACCCCGGGGCTTCATCTCCGGGCGTCAGGGACGGCGTCGCGATGCTGCGCCAGCCACCCCGGCTTGCCTTACGGGGAGGAGATCTTGTTTCTGAATTACGTGCTGCTGTGAGTCAACCAGCCCCTGCTTTCCTGCCTGACTCCTCAGTCAGGGCGTGCGGCCTCTCCCCCCTCCCTGCTACCTAGCCTATCCATTCGGTCACATGCCGGGACACCAAACATCCCCGGAATTGAAAAATCCCCTGAATTTGAACAAAATTTCGAGTCTTGCCTGTTCAGCTTCCTTGCAGCCCCGGGGGGACCTCGATGAGATTCTGCCCCTTTGTTCTCAGGGGCTCCTGCCCCTCCCCGGGGTCAGAACGTGTCTTTGGTCTGTTTTTTGTCCTTCCCTGCCAGGGGTCGGACTTGGACAGCCCTCCCTGGTCGTCGTTCCCGGTGCGCTGCCTTCCGGTCTCACGTGTCTCCCTCTCGCCCCCCCCCGCCCCTGCATCCAGGTGTTGCCCACCAACCCCGAGGAGAGCTGGCAGGTGTACAGCTCTGCCCAGGACAGCGAGGGCAGGTGCATCTGCACAGTGGTCGCCCCCCAGCAGACCATGTGTTCACGGGATGCCCGCACGAAACAGCTCAGGCAGCTACTGGAGAAGGTGAGTCTGTGCGGGGCGCGTGTGCACGCGCCTGTGCCCATCTACGTGCGTGTGTGCGCCCACACCAGCACCCAGGGTGGGCCAGCCTGCACGGTCTGTCCCAGCTTCAAGACCGCCCTCTTTCTTGGCGTGTCCAGACTCAGAATGTCTGTGAACGAATGAATGGGTGGACGGAGACCTCCCCCCGTGCCCCACGGAAGGCGCAGGAAGAGATGAGTCGACCCTGCTGGTCACTCTGCAGAGGAGCCGCGTGGGCATGGGGAGAGGGGACAAGGGCGGCTCCTCCCCGCACCCGCCACTGTTCCCAGCGAGGCGGAGACCGATAGTCCGGAGGGCTCAGGGCTGTGGCTGAGCAACCACCAGAGAGAGCACCCCAGGAGCCCCTTGGGTCTCAGCCGATGGGCTCTTTTGCTGCCCACGGGAGGTGGGATCTGCCAGTTGCAGGTCTAGGGGTACAAGTGCACCCGGAGTCCGCCCCTCGGCAGCCGCGGACAGCAGTGCTGTGTGGGTCCAGCACACATTTTAAATCCGTCATTTCAAGACCCTTCACAAGAATCATGTCAACTCGGTGAGATTTTTCACCTGGTTTCATCACCCATATATGCACATGGACACTGCACACCTGTGCACGTGCCTTGCACTCACCACCCACACGCCCCACGTACACACCCCCACACCTACACACCGGATACACACGCACCCCACATACACATGCGACACACATACACACACACGTCTCATACACCCACCACGCATCCCCCACATACGCGCCCACACCCACACAAACACAACACACACACACTCACACACACACACACCCCGGTAAGACACGACTTTGCCAGTTGAGGAGTAAGGGGTGGGGCGGGGCCTGAGCCCCGTGGAAGCCATTTCCCACCCCCGCCCCCAGCTGTGCTCCTTGCTGGGGCAGGTCGTGGCCCTGGCGGCTGGAGGGAGGACAGCACAACACCGCGGTGCTAGGTCAGAGCTGTTCAGTTTGAGCCCAGCTCAGCTGCAGCCTCTCCTACAGCTGCTGGCAAAGCACGTCCTTGTCGTAGCCTCGGTTTCCCAAAGTGGGGAGGCTAAGGCATGGGTAAACGATTCCCGGGTGCTCCCAGCTCTGCTACGTCGTCCCCAGGATGGTGTTGGGGGGTGCGGGGAGAAGGGCACGGAGGCCTCAGGCTCGGCCTGGCCCCGGCACCTGCTCCCGGGTGAGGGGCAGTCTTTGTTCTGCCGTCTCTAGCCCACCCAGTATGTCATTTAGAAAGAATTAAAGTAAAATGCATTTAGCAGATTCCGCAAACGTTCATTAACACTAAACTAGACCAAAGCCTAATTGGGCCTTTAATTATTCAGAATTGCAGAGGAAGGAGGTGGAGCTGGGAGGGGCCTCTGGGACCTGGAAGGGGGGCAGGGGGGAGGGCGGGAGGGGGCAGGCTGCCGCCCTGGAGCTCTTGGGGGAGGTGCCCTCTGGATTCCAGAAAGCTCTCGGAGCCCCGGGGAGCGCAGGCCTGGGGCCCTTCTTCCTGGTTCCATACTCTACCATGTCGGGGCTGGGAGATTTAAAGCGCTATTTTATACCCCAGTGGGCACTGTGTTTTCAGAGGGCAGCAGCCTTTTGTTGCAAAAGAGGGCCTCGTGGCTTCCTGCGTTCAGACTGTGCTGGGGTTGGGGGCAGGGCTGCTCCTTCCTTGGGAGGTGGGGTCTCCTCCTGCCTGAGGTGCGTGGCTCTGGTGGCGTGTTCCCTGGGATGCCCCAGTGCCGACCTGCGGCCGGGGCTGAGGGTCACAGGCAACCCGCCAAGTGGAAAAGGCGCGTTGGGGCCGCGGGTTATGTTCTCTTTGAAAAAGCCGTCAGCCCTGACTTTGGAAGTGTGGGCTTTGGAGGCAGGCCAGGCTTTGGATCGTTGCTGACCGCTGTGGGACGGTAGACAAGCTGCTTAACTTCTCTGGGCCTCGGCCTCGGTCTCCTTATGCGTGGCCTGGGACTCGAGACAGCGCTCACCTGCCAGGGTGCTGTAAAGATCGAATCGAATCAGTGACGGGAAGGGCTCAGCCTGGGGGGGAACGGTGTCCTTTGGGACTGTGTGACCTTGAGCTCATTGGTTGGCTTCGAGGGACACATCCTGCTGGAAAGAGGATGGATAGCCCCGGGGCTGGGGCGTAGACCCGGGTCTTCTTGACCCCGGTTGTGCCCCTTGGCCCAGTCGTCTGCTTTATGACCGGCCCGAGAGGGGGGTCCTCGCTCCAGGTGGGACAGACAGTAGGAGAGTCTGCGTTTTGTTTTAGGGCAGCGGAGTTGTTTGGCATCTTTAAAATTGGTTTTCTCAATCTTCAATTTAATCTTACTCAAAATCCATGAAAAGCATCCCTCGTCTGGCAGAGGAGAAGCCCGTTGCTCTGCGTGTGGCCCCTGTTGGAGGGCAGAATCTGGAGCGGGTGCCGACCCGGCAGCTTCGGCTCAGCCCACGGAAGCCCCCGCTCTTGTAGGTTTTGCCAACACAGCAGGAACGCTGCGTCTCAGGAGGGGAGAGGGCTCTTGGCTGGGGAGGCCATTTGTGTTCCTCCTCCCAACGTTGTGGCTGCAGAAGGACCTCCGTGCATTAGGTGCAGGGACGGTGTGGGGGTGTGGGGGGGGGGTTGCTGTGGTTGCGGGAGTGAAAAAGCCCCGGGCCCCTCCCACCCCTCGTTTCCCATCCAGCCAGCTGGTTGAGACAGATGTGTGTGTGGTTACGGCCGGGCAGGCATTGCGCCAACGAGGTGATGCCGTTTCCAAGTAGTATGCAGCCGCTTCTGGCTCTGGCGCATCCTGGAAACCTCCCTGGAGGAGGTGGTATTGGGGCTGGGCTTTAAAATATGCAGGAAACCAAAACTCACAACTCTTCTCCAAGGAAGTCCTGTGGTTATTGGGTGTGACAGAATTGGACAGGTGGGAGGGGCAGGGAGAGGGTAACAGAGCAAATGTTTCCAGTTCCCCATAGAAAGGATCAGAGAGTATCCAAGTCACCCACATATGGTATTTTACAAACCCGGATTTTTAAACTGGATTTGTGTGTTACTTTTAAATAACTAGTCATAAAATCCCAGGCATTTAAAAAATGCTGCAGTGAGTAATATCGGTTTTTCTCCTACCGAGAAGCATTTCGCTTGTGCTCTTACTTTATTTACGGGGGTGGAGGCTATAGCGGAAGTGGTGGAAACCGCACTGTCATCTTTTCACTGACCGAGTCAAGCTACGGGTCATACCCAAATGATTCCGTGCCTAAAAAGGGAGAGGATTTTCAAAGGCAGCAGGAAATCAGAAATGGAGATCTGCGGTGGTGGTGAAGGTGTCTTCCTCCCTGGTGGTTGGATTCGATTCCGAGGAGTGACCCGAACACCACCGCACAACCCTGGACTCCACCTGCTGCCCCCACTGTCCCAAATGCACGTGCGCAGAAGCACCAGCCAGTTCCCCAAAAATAAAACGCCCTGGCAGGTGGTTGCCCTGAAACTGTTTTTCTTTTAAGCTCTCTGGAATCCTGTTGAATATTAAAGTTCCATCTTGAGGATAGACTCAATTCAGGTCTGTCTGCAAAGATGTGAAATAGCGATTCTTCATTGGCCGGGTGATTGATTCCTGACTCTATGCATGGAACGCGTATGTTTGCAGAGCAGTCATCTGCCTATGATACGGGGAGGGGTGATGGATGGTGCGTGAGACGGGGACAAGTGTTGACACAGAGTCAGGAAGAGCAATTCTCTTGTAGCTTGGCTCCCTCCTGCCACCCACCTTTGCAGCAGGATCCCCATGAGATGTAGGGGGACGGAGAGTCTCCACCCGGGGTGGGGGAAACCCAACAGCATCGTTCGGAATGGCTTGGTATTTAAGCCTGCCTATCCGGTTTCATCCTGCAGAATAAGGAGAGTGAGACACAGTCCCCTCCCCACTGACAAAAGAAAGGAAAAAAAAAAAATAAAAGTCACCCAAAGCCTTGTATGCCTGGAGCTGTGAGCTGGGGGAGGACCCGAGGCTCCTGAACCGCTGATTTGCATCCCTGGCTGGAAGAGAAAGCGTTCTGGAACATGGCAGAGGAAACATTTCCCAAACCAATTTGCTCTGTTTGGGGAGTTCTTGGTCATAACACTCCCCGATGCTGGTGATTAACTAGTAAATAATGCATGGGCCGCCTCTGGCTCCCAGTGTGTGGGCTGCGTGGGAAAGGTCACCGTCGTGTATTAGGAGGCAAATAAGATGGGCAGGCACCCGCTGCAGCTCCTTTCTTGAACCTGTTGCCTTTTTGACAGGTGCAAAACATGTCTCAATCCATAGAGGTCCTGGACAGGCGGACCCAGAGGGACTTGCAGTATGTGGAGAAGATGGAGAACCAAATGAAGGGGCTGGAGTCCAAGTTCAAGCAGGTGGAGGAGAGCCATAAGCAACACCTGGCCAGGCAGTTCAAGGTACGTGTGCTGCTCCTCCTCTGAGTCGAGGCTGGGCTTGGTTTCCCTTCGCGCTTTCCCCTTCCCCTCCAGAAAGAGAAACTTGGGGCCGGGGAGGAGCCCAGCAGAAATGGGCCTTTGCCTTGCAAATGGCCGCCACTGTCCTTGGCAATGGAGAGGCAGCCGCCCTCGCTCTCTTTTGGCGAAAGACACAGTCAGATGGGAAGACGGAGCCACAGTTTTCAGCCCCCCGTGAGCTTCCCAGGCCGGGGTCCCAGGACCTGGCTTCTCAAGCCAGGTCATAGATTAGCTGGGAAGGGACACGACTGGTCCTCGTCATTAGGCAGCTGCTGTAGGTAAATCACATTAGCCAAGGATTAGCTTAATTGATTAGAGCCATTTCTGAGCAGGGATCACTCGGGGCAATTTTTCACATCTGACCTAATTTAGCTATGACAAGGCACACTGTAGGTTTGTAGGGAGGAAAGAGAGAGACACCAACATCTTTCTCACTTCCTGGTAAGTGTTTTTTCTTTTCTTTTTTTCTCTCCAGGTCTCTCTGGACATTAAAGCCAGAGTTTGGCCTAAAATTATATATACATATATAGAAATATGTATATATATACGTATATATACCTTAAGTTTACTCAGCTTCAAAATGATTAAATTGAAAAATTATATGCACCTTAATTAAGGCACACGTGCATGTTAATTACTAATCTAGCCCAGATATAAATGAACAGGTCAAATTACACAGCCCTGCTTGACTAGAAATTGCTGACGCTCTGTCTTCCAGTCCTTTTTATGCTAATGTTTTCCTTTGAAGTGCTCCCTGCATGAAGCAAGAAGTAATCCACTTTTAAAACTGATACATTATACAGACGAAACGGCAGGCTAACGAAGTGATAAATCTATATTATAAATAAAATAATAGCAGGCCTGATCCTATCGAGGAGCAGTGAGCCAGTGGCTCATGGTGGAGGCAGGTGACTATGTTGTCCTTGCTTCTGACGTCATCATCGTGGTGAATTATCTCGGAGAGAGAGATTTTTGACCTGCCTGACCAAAAAGGAGTTTGTGTCTCTCCCTGAAAGCCCAGCATTCCCTGCGCCATCCTAGAGTCCGATTCCTTTGAAGACGGGGGTGTCTTTAGCGGCCATGAGCTAGCTCGTCTTTGCAAGCACTGTCCACACGGGCATCTCTCCCAGTTCCAAAATTTGGGGCAACGTGGCCCCAGGGGAGGAAAAGCAATCCCTTGCCTTTGACCGTGCTTTAATTGCATTAAGAATCACACCAGGAATTGTGAGAGAATCTCTATAACTGTTAAAGCAGTTGGTTTGGACTAAATCTAGCAATGGAGTGTGTGTGTTTTTTTTTTAAGTGACCGTGAAAATATTTGTCTATTAATGGCTGTCTGTTTACGGCAGGCTAGTGAGGTAGCTCTTCAACGGTATTTCGTTTTCTTGCTTGCAGGGCTAACTTAAAAGCGTTTTTTCAGTGCTGCAGTGACTGAAGATGCAGTCCACTCCCATGTAACCATGAAAGAGGGTCCGAGAGCTTTTGCACCATGCATTTTTACTATTATTTCCCAATACTTAGCACCATGACACTAAGGAACCTTGAACACAACCAGGACCCTCTTTTGCATGCGACTGTAGCTGCATTCCACGGACAGTTTGAACCCTTGTCGATGCATTTTTTGAAAAAGAAAAAAAAAAAAAAAGAAACTTTGTGTGTGTGACTAAAAGCATGTAACCTTAAGATGTTGCGTTCTAAACTGACAATAAAGACCTTTCCCAAATATGTTGGTGTTCTGAAGACTGTTTAATATGCTCTTCTAACTCTTTTGGGCCAGAATACATAAACCTATAAATGAAACAGGAGTGTGCACAGACTCCCTCACCCGGGGAGAAGCCAGGCCAAGGCAGGGTGTTGCAAGTTTTTGCACGCAGAGCACTGAACCCAGCTTATTTTAACCTTGCAGGCGATAAAAGCGAAAATGGATGAACTTAGGCCTTTGATACCTGTGTTGGAAGAGTACAAGGCCGATGCCAAATTGGTATTGCAATTTAAGGAGGAGGTCCAGAATCTGACGTCAGTGCTTAACGAACTGCAAGAGGAAATTGGCGCCTATGACTACGATGAACTTCAGAGCAGAGTGTCCAATCTTGAAGAAAGGCTCCGTGCATGCATGCAAAAACTAGGTAGGACCAGAACCCTGCGGGGGCGTGGCGCTGCCCCGCCCACCTCCGCTCACGCACAGGCTCAGGGAGTGGTGCTGAAGCGGACAGCGCCCACCTGGCTTCAGGGAGGCCGCCGCCGGGGGCGTGGCGCTGCCCCGCCCACCTCCGCTCACGCACAGGCTCAGGGAGCGGTGCTGAAGCGGACAGCGCCCACCTGGCTTCAGGGAGGCCGCGGCCTGGCCGGATTAGGGCTCCTGGGTAGGGCTCCCGCTTAGGAGCGCAGGTAGGCGGCACTCACCCTAGGGCACTGTCCAGTCCTGTGCAAAGGCTGGCTCACAGACCCCATGAAGTCACACATCCGGAAAAGGGACTAGATGCCACATGCCACCTGAAGAATGTGTGTGTGTGCGTGCACACGTGAGTGGGTGTGTGTGTCTGTGTGTGATGGGTGAGGTTAGGACATGAGTTTAATAGGGCTGGAAACATACATCTCATACTCTCTCCAGGCTGGGGACAAGGGCTGACAGAACTCCCGAGAGAGCGAATCATGCGTAGTTTGAATAAAAGAAAAAAGAAATTTCAGTCACACCAGCATAGAGGACTTGGCATTCACAGCGAGAAAAGGCGTCCGTCCCTCCTAACGGCCTGGAGGGAGGGAGCCCCTGGGCTCACTTGCTCCTCAACCCTGTTGTTGCTTCCTTGGGGGGCACCAGATCTGGGGGTTCCCCCACCATGGGGCGACCCCTCTGGATTCTGGCTTCCGCTTGAATTCCCACTCACCTTACAACTTCCCTGTTGGTGCTGTCACAGATCGTGGCTTACTGGCATCTGAGCCCTCTCTTCTGGCCTGTTTCCCAATTTCCAATTCATTCTTCGGTTCTCGTGTGCAGATCAGCCGGCCCTTCCCTCCTGCTATGCGTTTGACACCAAGGCTGTTCGTGTTCGTACTGTATACTTAGTGTACTATAGGGTAATTTTTAGGGTAATTCTGGTTTATGAAGAAGTTTCCCTTGGGTTTTATCTGATATTCTAACTTGACTCCCTCCCCACACCCACCCACCTATACCCCAAATACCTTCTTATAAACTTACAACATCCCAAAGTAGCAAATACTTTTAAAAATCCCTGATGCCTTGAGGCAAAAGGGAGAGACCATCCAAAAAGCAGGGAAGTAGTCGGCCAGCCCCCTGTTGGAGGAGGTCTGCACACCCAGATTATTTCAGATGCTATTCTAGGCCTCCCAGCAGAGGCAAGCACTCAAAAGTTCCCCAGCCCAGGGAGGATGGCGAGAGGCATTGGGAGTTTAATCTGGCTTGATATGGGCACTTCGCTGTGTCCCATGAGGGATTGTCTTCTGGGTTTTTCCAGTGATGCCCTTCTTGGTGCCCCAGTCCTGGTTTGTCAGGGGCAGGGGGACCTGGGACAGCCCCAGGAGGGTCAGGGCGGGGCAGTTTCCACAGCATTTCCTGTTCAGACACTGTAGGGGTCGGTGTGGATGTTTCGAGTGTTCACGATTATGGAACTGTATTTATGACTGTGGATTATATAATGACTTCCGTTGGGCACAGATTGGGGTTTCTACCGAGCATTAGCCCACGCTGACTGCCTCTCTCTCTCTAGACCCTCCAAACGCCCCCACCCAGAGGTCTCAGCCTCTGAAGAATCCAGGGGCCGGGGTGGGGGTGGGGGTGGTGGTTATTTTATGCCCTCCCTGGGATACAGACTGCATATATCAGTGAGAAACTGAGATGGGACACCCATGCTTTCCCTGTAGGGGGGGGTCAAGGAGCAAAATGGAAATTCAGAGTGGAAAGTTACAAACACCGAGAAGCCACAGGCCTCTCCCGGGGGGGACACCACCCCTCCTGGGAAGAGCAGCCTTTCCATCAGCACCTGGTCTATTTTTAGAAGCTGCGTGAGTTTTCCTTCCAGCTTAGGATCTTGGGGCTTCCACATGGTTACCCTTGGGCCACCGAGATGGTTGATCTGGGAGTAAAGAGCGAGGATGACTCCCAGGGCCCCGTTCTCTCCCATCAGAGTGCAACCATGTTGTCTTGCCTCTGTGTTTCTTCAGAAACACCTTGACTTGGAGGTAGACCCACTGAATCAGAGTCTGCCGGGGCGGGGGAGCAGGGATCTGCATTTAACCAACAGCCAGGAGATTCCCATGAACACCAAAGGGTGAGAGCCCTCAGTGTGTAAGTTAGGTATCACCTGCAGCTGTGTGACTGTCCCCAGGCACTGACTGTCTCAAGGGCAGCCACTTGCTTATCTGTACAGTGAAGGTGTAGGAGTCCCCATTCCCTGGGATGACAGTGCGAGTCCAGGGACACCTCATAGCCCAGCAGAGTGGGCGGGGGTAGGGCAGGCGAGTTGCAAGTGCTAGGTAGGCAGCTAGGTGGGCAGACAGACAGATACGTTGGCAGGTGGAGGCACAGACAGGTAGGTGGGTGGGTGAGGGGGCAGATCAACAGGCAGGTGGTAGTTTGAACAGTGGCTCTGCCCTCTCCCTAGGTTCCCATTCAAGCCCGGTAATTTAAGGACCACGTTCCTATCCCGTGGCTGCTTGAGATGGTCTTTATTTCAGCCTCGCCAATGAGTACGGTCTCAGCAGCCTCTTTCCTGCTTGGAGGTTCCGGGGAACATAGAGCCAAGGAGGCGCCTCCCGCACTGTGGGGCCCCCGTTCCTGACAGCTGCCGGGGAGCTTGGGGCTCCTGCTGGGTGTGGCCTTTCAGTAGCTCCCGCCCCGCCCCCTGGGCACCTTGGCTCCTTGGTCTGAAGTCTCCCTGTCGGTCCCCGTTATTTCCTCCCTGGTATAGACACTCCAGCCCCCTCTCCGCCAACGTGCTCTCAATCGGGTGACTTCTTGTGACCACCCTCTCTTTTAAGTCGACGTGGCTGGTTATTCCTGACCCCAGAACATACACAGAGGAAAAACAAGGCTCCGTTTGTTTTCTGTTTCTATTTGTAAAGATTGCTGTCTCAATGGGATTATATGTTTTTCCCAGAGGCCCAGCCAGAAAGGACTCTGAAACTCCATTTCTAAAACCAGAGGTGGGGCTCAGCCTCTCTGGGCATCTCTGCAAGAGAGGCGGCTTCTGACCGCTCCCCTGAGCTCCCCTTGTTCCCAGACAGGGGGTGCCAGAGCCGCCCGGCCACCTGGTCCCCCAGGTTGGGGCGGGAGACTTCACGCCCCCCCTCCACTGGGGGAGCCTACATAGATGACCCAGAAGCTAAACCAGCAGGCCCAGAGACTCAGGATCCAGTGCAAAATGCTGTTCATACATCAACATCCCAAGCATCTCATGGGTCTGTTAGCTTTAGGCCTCAATTTTCCACTCCGTAAAATGGGGGCAGGGGGAATAGCTGAGTTTTAGGGCCTCCCCCGGTGGGAAGGAAGTGCCCAGACACCCGGGGCCCTGGCATCAGAATCTCTGGGGCTCTGATTGTTCCACCAAGAACACATGTGAATGAAGCCCGTGGGCTTCAGTGTCAGCAGCCCCACCAGCCCGGAGTCCATGTCGGTAACAGTCAGGGCCTAGATATCTTTGCCGGTTTGGGATGTCAGGGCTGGTGCTTTGCCCGGGCTCCACATCCCAGGCTCTCTCTCCTGGGGGAGGCAAGTCTGCAGCCTCCTTTCCATCCTCTTGCCCTTGAGATGGGACAGGCTCAGGAAGACGGAGGGATTGGCCCCCGGTCTGCTCCCAGGAGACTGGAGAGGCTGGGGGAGGGAGCTGCTGCCAAGGGTGAGGCCGAAAGTCACGTGAGCAGGTTTTGCAGTCAGTGGAGGGTGGGGAGATAAGCCTGGGAGACCTCTGCCTGCAGGAGACCCCACAGCAAAGAAACCAACCCACAGCTGAGCTGCTGCTCACGTGTTGACCCGAGTGGGACTCTGGCAGGGCAGGCTTCCCCTTTGGAGCCTCCCAGGAAGTGCTGGGGATTGTGCCTGGGGAGAGGTCTCCTGGCACCCGCCCTGCCCTGCCCATGTGCAGAGGGGAGACGGGGGAACCTCCCTTGGTGCCGCTCCCAGGCTCGGGGTCTGCTTTGTCCTCAGGTTCTCCCCCCTACGAGGACATGTGCCTTCCTCAGCTCCCAGCCTTGCAAATAGTTCCCAGTCCAGGAGGGATGAAAGCTGGGGCTGAGGGAGACCAAAAGCTGGGGGCCCAGCCTGCCTGGTGCCGGGCTCTCGGGCCCTCGCTCTGGCCTCTGGCCTGGATCTTGATGGGCATGTCACCCCGGGCCTGCTCAAGGCTCCCCGTGGAGACTGTCCCAGCTCTTGTTGGGAAGTGGACCCCTAGCAATAGCATGAGGCAAATGCTTTCACGCAGGGCACTGTTTTGTCCAGGCCCCTGACTTTTCACGGTGCCCTCCCTTCTGACACGCGTCCTGGGCTCTGCCCCTGAGCTCTGGAGGGCGAGGGTGGCCAGGCCCTCCCAGTGGGGTGCTCTGGCCCCGGAGCTCCGCCTCCTCTGAGCTGCACCTGCGCAGGGACCTCCTTCCCTCCTTACGCACATCCTGAGCCCGCGTGACAGAGAGGGACACTTTCCTGAACTGAATGTGCCAAGACTCCTCCATGAGGCTCTGCCGTGGGGCTTTTTTAGATCCTGTCAGCTCCCGAGGTCTTGGCAGAACCAGTCTGGACAGAGAACCAAAAATAACTCCCTGACTCAAGCAGGGCGGGGGTGGGGGGGGCAGCCTCCAGCCCGGGAGGCCCTGGAGACCTGAGGCTACAGCCAGTATTTGGAAGAGCGGGGCTCCCAGGCCAGCCGACCCTTCTCTGCATGCTCTGATCCATGATTTCCAGGCTCCCTCCGAGGGGCTGGGGAGGCTGGAGGTAGCCCTCAGAGCCAGGGAGCACCTGGGTGAAGGGAGAGCAGACCTCAGCCCGGGGACGGCAGGTGTTGGTGCTACTGCAAAGCGTTTGCCTCCAGATCAGACCCAATCTGCAACCTGTTTTCTGCAGTGGCCGGCTCCCCTACCTGCCCCAGCCCTGAAGGCCCACAGTGGGCAGGACATAACTGGGTGTTCCGAGGCAGCCCCGACCCCAGCTTTTCTCCCCATCCTTAATCTGAATCCACAGTCATGAGAACGGCAGCCGTCTCCACTGAGCCCGACTTGCACGTCAGGCGCCCTTCTAGACGCTCCCAATGGCTTCAGCCCCTACAGCTGCCCTTTGGGCTTCTGTCCCACGCTCAGAGGAGGGTGACCCTGCTTCACCTCTCGTCCCCCTCTGCTGGGGCATGTGGCGAAGGACATCGTGAGGGTTTTCTGAGAGATGAATCATTTTACCTCTGAGGAACTGAGAGATGATTCCCTCACTAGTTCGTGGACAATTCCTTGGGCAGAGCCTTGGGGAAACAGCAAGAGAGGGCAACAAGCTTGTAGCCCGGGGCAACCAGACCTGGACGCTCGGGTCTGAGGCCCCAGGACATATGGGGTCACTGGCAGGCGTTGGTGAGGACAAGGTGGGCAGGGTTCCAAAGGCAGAGGTCTCAGGACAAGGTGTGGGTTTGGGCCAGGCCATAGAGGACAGGTGGGAGGGCAGGCGGAGGACGTGCCAGGTGGAGGGACAGCCAGAGCAAAGGCGTGGTGGCGAGAAGGACCAGGCGTCTGTGCTGCCGAGGTAGGGCGCTGGCCCGCCACGTTCGCCTGCTGGATGTGATGTGGAGGAAGGACATCTGGTCTCCTTTGGGGAGGTCAGCCAGCACGGGGGGCTTGGCCAGAGCCTCGGTGTGAGTCAGTATAACGCTGTGCAGTATCCGACCCCACAATGTGCTATTGGATGGAAAAACTACGGGCCCACCGGACTCCCGGAGCCATGACACCCTTGAGGGTGATGGCTCCTCCTTCCAGGCTGCTGGCAGGACCACTGTCCCCTGGCTCAGCAGTGGGGAGGCAGTTGGTGGCTGGTCGTGGGCCCTGTCAACACCTCCCGATCCCCACCCAGGTCAGAGAAGCTGCTGTCTCCTTGGGGACAGCCAGCTCCCAGAGCTCCCAGGTCATAGGAACCAAGAGAGTACAGGGGGACACCAGCCTTGAGCACCCCCTTTTTCTCCCAGTCCCTGTAGACGCTGGCGAACCTTGGACCTTCCTCCAGTCCCCCTTGTCCTCCCACAGATGGGGAGCGTGTGACGGGGCCCAGCGAACTTGCTGCAATTCTCAGCAGGGACCAGGCCCACCTGCAGACCCGCCACCAGCCCCCGAGCGATGACTCCTGCCAGGAAGCCAAGGGCTGTGAGGGGACAGTATTTACGTGGGAGGGCCCACGGTTGCTCCTAAAAGCGGAACAGACAGGAAATTCGGAGAGGAGAAGGGATAGGCTGGTAAAAATAGGTGTGGACCCAAGGCAGCGGCCTGCGGTGAGGAGGGTGGTGCCGCTGATGGAGGTCTGGGTGCAGACCCAACCCCTCCAACGGCCTGCAGGTGGCTCATCCCTCCTCACGGCCTCTGCGCTCCCGCCAACGCAGAGAGATGGGACGCCCGGCGCTGGGCTGGGGTGTCAGGGGTCTGTCTCTGCAATCCTGCGTGATGGTGTTAGCACAGAAACACACCTCTGCTTTAAGTTCCTAGGGAGAGACCAGCTTCTGCGGCCTGGCCCGCCCCCCGCTCTGCGGGATTATCCCGGCTAAACTGTGTCCCTGGCTTAAGTCACTGTCAGTCTTCTGAAAGCACCGGATCCTCTTGGAGACTTGCTGACTGGGCCGTGTCTACCTGCTGATCGGCTCCTGGGGCTCAGGAACTCCAGGCTGGTGGGGATTCATTTATACTGGAAGACCTAAGTGGTTGTGGAGTCTTTGCTGGGGCGGCAGATGCAGCCTGGCAGGCCCACAGGGCTGTGGGAAGGGCGCTGGGCTGCAGAGAGTGCTGGGTCCCAGCCTCCGCTGTCCCTGAGTGCTGGTGTGGCTCTAAGTACCCCCCACCACCACCCCGGCCTCCTCCCTGAGACGGGCAGCACCGAGGCCACCTCTGAGGCCCGGCCGGTCCAGCTGCCCTGCTCTGTCAGTGCCTCCAGAGTCCCCGCTCTCCAGCCTGGGGGCTCCCCCCAGGCAGAAGGGACCTGTTCCCCCTGCGGGAGATGCTCGCAGGCTCTCTAGGGAAGGAGGGGGACCTTTCTCCTAGTCCAGTTCTAACTGGCCCCGGGGCATGGAGCTGTGGGTTCTTCCCAAAGAGGTGTCTTGGGACCCAAAGAGCCTAACACACGGGGCTCGGGATGTTCTCTTTCCCGGAGGCTTAAGGGCTCGAGCTGCTGCCGTGCCCACTGCCCGGAAGAAAAAAACCATGTCCTGGTGATGCTGGTCACCCCCATGTCCTGCTCTGGCCCCTCCAGCCCCAAGCCCCTGGGGACCGAGGGAGGGAGGCGGTGGGGGGGCTGCTGCTCCTCCCTCTCCCCGTCCACCCTGGCCTCAGCGGCTCTGTTTGGGGCGGAGGGGGCTTCTCTGGCCTTTGGGGCTCAGGGTGTCACCGGGGGGGAGAGGGACGAGAGCAGCTGACCCCCGGCCGAGGTGGAGGGACCCGCGTCCTCCGCGGTGGGTGGTCGGGCTTGGGCCAAGGGAGTCACTCCTCGGTGCTGTGTACTGTCTTCCAGCCTGCGGCAAGCTGACAGGCATCAGTGACCCCGTGACCGTCAAGACCTCGGGCTCAAGGTTCGGGTCCTGGATGACGGATCCTCTGGCCCCAGAAGGTGATAACAGGGTAAGTGCTTCCTCTGCCGGGCCTGGGTCCGAGGGTGCTGCGGCCACCCCAGGGGACAGGTGAGCCTGGTCTCCGTCCCCCGAACGTTTGGCCCTCGGGCTAATGCCCGTGTGCCCACCTGTGCCAAGAACCACCCCGGCGGCTGTGGTGGGAGCCCAGCTGGGTGCCCCCGCGGGTTTGTTCCCCACCCGACCCCCAGCCACTTTGGGGAGGGGCTTAGGTCCTGGCTGAGCTCCTTGTGCTAACCCCGAGTCACAGACCACAGGGAAGGGGCCCAATATGGGAACAATGGTGGCAATTGTTAGAGCAGGGCACCCCTGCCGAGCCCTCCCCGGCTCCGCTCTAGGGGAGGGGCGCTCCCAGCCACCCCAGCCCCACCCCTGCTCCAGGAGGGCCGTCCCGTCGGGCAGGCCTTCCTTACTTCAGCGGCGTCTCGTTGGTATCAAGGCTGATGGAGACGCAGGTTCCTTTTTGATTTAGGGAAGAGGTTGTGTTCGTTTCCCCCTGGATAAAAAGTCCGAGAAGGAGAGAAAGGCAGGGCCTGGGTTGAGTCTCGTGAGCCCCTTTGGGGGTGTGGGGTGGAGGCTGACCGGCTGAGCGCGGGGCCGCCTGGACGTGGCCGTTCGCGGCCCTCAGAGCCTCCGCCAGAGGACCACCCGCCTAGGGCCGTCAGGGCAGGAGGGGCGGGTCTGGGCATGTAACCGCTTGCTGGCTACACCGCAGGGCACCGAACAAGCCAGACGTCTGGGGCGTCTCCCACCCGCGCCCTGGCGTTCAGGGGCTGGCAGGACATTTAGAAACGGATCACTTTTCAAAAAATCTCTGCTCTTCCTCCAGGCAGGATTGAGAGGGGACTGCTGGGCCCTGTCTGGAGGGCTCTTAACAGGAAGGGAAGGGTCGCTTCCTCTCCCCGCGCTTTCTGGTCTCGCAGCTCCCCTCCCCCACTGCCACAGCTGCGGGTGGCAGGAAGCAGCGTCTTGTATTTTGGAAGTGAGCTGGCCCCGCACTTTCTGCTGGGGAAGGCTGGGGGGACAGTGACCGCTGGCCTGGGGCGGCTGCCGTCTGTCTATCCACCCTCCCGTCCCCGCCCCCAGGGCAGCTCACACCAGCCTCGGCTGCAGGGGACTCTGGAGGGGCCCGTTGGGGACTGCAGACCCGGGATGCGAGTGTAGACAGGTGTTTGGGGCAGTTTCTGTTCTGTTTCCTGAGTCTGGACGGTTAGCTGCTGTTTGCAAGTTCTCTGACGGTCTAAGGGGCTAATTGTAATCCCGGCTGGTCTTCTGGCCCACATCCCCCGCGGCGAGCCCCAGCTCTGCTCCAGGTTTGGCTCCGCACACGCACAGCGGAGCCCTTCTGTGCGCGGAGATCCGTTAGTCCGCGTTCCCGGCCCTCGGCGGAGCGCTCTGCCTGCCGGTCCTGGCTGGGCGTCTAGTGACCCTCCAGCGACCTGCCGGTGTGGAGGTCACCGTTACCCCTGCTATTTGGTGAGAAAACCCCGGTCTAGTCTTGTGCCCACGGTCTTGGGAAAGGGCGGTCAGCGGTTTCACTAACAAGCGTCTACAGCCGTTGCCCCGAGACTGCCCCGTCCCTCCCCGCCCACCTGCCTCTGCCTGCACACCTGGGTCTGGGGGTTTGTGCCCACGCGTGCCTCTGGCCCCACTGTGACACCCTTTCCTTGGTTGCAAACAGTGCTGCTCGGAAGACCATTTCTCAGGTCCCAAGCATCGGGGCTCTGGGAAGCCTGGCTGTTTGCCCCAAACAGGGAGGCTGTCTGTTCGCAAAGCTGTCAAGGGGCAGGGGATGCTCTTGATAACTGGACACCTGTTTTCTGCTTGGTGACCAGATCGCCGTCCAGAAAGGGAGGCCCTGGGGATGGACGGAGCATGCGGAGAGGGGGCAGCGGGAGGAGGCTTCCGTGGGGAGCTGCTGGCAAGGGGAAGGGGGGAGCGGAGCCTGCTGGCGGGGACGCTGGGCAGGTCTGCCCCACACCTGCGTGGTTGGGGCCATTCCAAGCCGTGCGCTCAGCACAGCCACCCCCAACTCCCAGCGCGCTGAGTGACACATCCCCGGGCCCTGCCATTGATCTGGAGGACAGATGTTTTGTTTTGATCTTTCTCATTCCCCCCTCCAGTCTGGTCCCACATGCAGGAAACCAGTAACGTGTTCCAAAGGGAAACAATCTGTGTCCGCTTCGGGGCAGGCCGCCACGGCGGTGTGGTCCGAGACACGTGGCCAGAGGTGCCGGGGGGAATGCAGGGAACGCTGCACAGGGGCTCCCTGGTCGGGGGCCCGTGGCGGGGGCCTCCAGAGGAGTGGGCATGGCTCACAGCGCCCCGACGCCTTCGCACTGAGCTGCTAGAACAGGGTTAGCTCAGGACGCCTTTGTGCCTTTCCTTCCGCGACTCCTTTATTGAGCTCCAGCTGTGTGCCAGGCCCTACGCTGGGCTCTGCGGTGTTCTTCTATGCCCAAAGCTGCCTTCCCTCGGTGGTGACTGGCCTGCGTGCTTCTGACATGACGCTCTCACCCCTGATGCCAGGCTGTGCCCCCCGCCCCCCAGGAGACTCTCTCCCCAACTCTGTCTGGAGTCCACGACACCTTCGTTCCTGTTCGCTGGCTTCGGCTGTAGACGTCCCAGGCCAGTGGGCATCAGCTCCTCTGTGTCTACGTCTCTCCTCTCCTAAGACACCACCCACTGGATTTAAGGGCCTACCCTAACCCATCTTGGGATCCTTAATGACATCTGCAAAGCTCTCTTTTCCAAATAAGCTCACACTTACAGGGTCCTGGAGGTGGACATGTTTCTTGGGGGCCACCCCCCTGAAAAATTGAGGCCTCCCTGCCTGGGGGTTAAGGGGGTGTGAGAAATGTCCTCTAGGAGATGAACTTGATCCGTGGAGCGGGGGCACCGTAAGTGGGAGCAGCAGGTGTGGGGCACGGGGACGCCAGACCCGAGGTGCCTGAGAGCCAGCGACGTGGCTCGGCAGGTGCAGAGGCCACCGGATGCTGCCGGGAAGAGCCTGGGACTGGGGAGTCATGTTCACAGAGGAGTGACGGTCGGCATCACAGTTCCGGAAGGTTCAATCAGGTGGCACCAGCCCCGGAGGCTGATAGGGAGCTGAAGGCATAACCAAGGGTAAGGGGGCACAGGCCACAGCAAGACGGTGCAGGCTCCAAGCCAGAGGGCCCAGCCTTGCCTACACACTGGCGTCACCTGCTTTAACCAGCACACGTGCCTGACTCTGTCCCTAGAGTCCCATGCGACTGTTCTGGGAAGTGAGCGTGCCCGGGGGCTCAGGGGGCAGCCGGGAGCTCAGGGGCAGCCAGGTTCCGCGTTCTAGAAGTTCAGATATGGGGGTTCTGGGTGAAGCCGGAGAATTGGGGGAGGCTTCCTGAGGGCGATGAGATTCTGTGTGAGCCTTGGGACTTGGATGGGTGGGGCGGGAGAGGCTTCCCGATCTGGAGATCATGGTGAACCCGGAGGGGCTGCCACGGTGAGGGAAGGGGCGCCGTCTCCCCGCCCCTCGGATCTGCAGTGCGGTGCGTTCTTCGGTCGAGGGGCTTTTCATGGGGGTCTTGCAGTCACAGGCCAAGAGGTGGTCGTTCAACATTTGGGGTCTTGTGCCAGCTTCCCCTCCCAGCCTAAACTGCATTTTCCAGAAGTGTGCCCCGGGTCCGATTCACTAGTTTCCGGGAAGAAGAGGCGGTTTACAAATCCCAAGCTATTTGGTGCCCATGTCAGCCATCTGTGCCCACGAGAGGGAGGCACCGGACCCTGGGGGTCCCCCGTGCCACAGGCCCACTCGTGAGAGAGGAGACGTTGGCACACATTGAGGGGTGCTCTCCATGCTGAGCAGGAGAGAGGCAGCTCCCGTAGGCAAGGGTCGGCAGACGGTTCAAAGGGGGGCATGTTGTTTGGGCCGGGTCTTGGAAGAAGCAGTGAGCTCCCCGTCTCGGGAGAGAGCCAAGTGCAGGCAGGCGGGCCAGTCCTCTGCAGTGTGACCACGGCACCCGGAACCCCCGGCAGCCCAGCACTCGCCCGTTCTAATCAGAGACCTGCATTACCGTGGGCCGGGCCGTGGGGGCTGAGGGTAATAAAAGCCTCAAACGAGACCCAGTTTTCAAAAAAAAAAAACTCATTAAAGACAAAAAGCGCATCTGTCTCCAAGCGTCCAGATAGATACCTCAGGAACAAGGTTAGGATTTTTTTTTTCCTAATTTTTCACGCATGTGTGATGCTGTGTCTGAAAGCCGTGCTTCCTTAATCTCCCCGGCAGCCGGCAGAGCCTTGACGGAGAAAGCAGCTGTCTTATTGCCGGACAGATGCTCTGGGGATGGCGTTAGCCCAGCAGATCTGCCTCTGAGTAACGGCATTGCTTCCTAATTTGCTCCCATATTGGTTGAAAATGACTAAAGCATTTTGTACAAAGTCTAGACGGTTTGGGAGCCAACTGTCATTTAAGCGATCATCAGAAAACTCTTCCTCTTTGACCCCAAACGTGGGCCGCCCCTGGGTCTGTTCTCTTGGTGGTTTGTGGTCCTCTGCGACCCTCGGGGCCTTGTGTGAAGCCTTCGTTCTTCTTGGAGAAGAAACCCGGAGTTGCGGGGACCGTGATTCCACATGTAGCATCCCGCATGGCTTCCTGCCTGGCGGACGGGACGCCCCACCGGGCTGCTGTGGGACAAGAGGCCTGACGCCCGACAGCCACTTGGACGCAGGAGGTCGCCCTTCCTGGCGCCCTTGGCGATGGGTCGCCACATCCCCAGTTTCCCCTTGTCCAGCACTGTCTTGCTGGCTTGGGGGTTCATACACTGATGGCGTTCCTCCCTTCCCCCAGGAAGTGGGAGCACCTGCTGTGGACCCTGCCAGGGAGAATGCAGGGAGCCACAGTCTGGACACAGCCCAAGGAGAGCGGGCTGGGAAGGTTCTGTTGCCGCTGGCTTCCCTGACTTGCGGGGTGGCCACAGCCCAGGCTCGGTGGCGCCTGTCCCCAGCTGCCCCGCCCAGAGTGTGCCTCCCCGTGCTTTGTCCTGCCAGACTCTTCTTTCCCAGCAGGGACGGCCCTGTCCCCTTTGAGGAGTGCCTGCGGGTTTGGGGGAGGGCCAGGACGTTGCCCGGTCTCCACTCTCCTCCCCTCGTTCTTTTGGGTCCTTCTCGAGGTCCCGGGCTGCTGCCGAGTCAACGAGACTCTGAGCCTGAGCGGCGAGGCTCCGTGGGGGGAGCCCAGCCCGGCCCCCAGAGCCGCTGACGGGTGCACTCTCTCTCTCTCTCTGCCCCCGCCCCCCGCAGGTCTGGTACATGGACGGCTACCACAACAACCGCTTTGTGCGCGAGTACAAGTCCATGACCGACTTCATGACCACGGACAATTTCACGTCCCACCGCCTCCCGCACCCCTGGTCTGGCACGGGGCAGGTGGTCTACAACGGTTCCATCTACTTCAACAAGTTCCAGAGCCACATTGTCATCCGGTTCGACCTGAAGACGGAGACGATTCTGAAGACGCGGAGCCTGGACTACGCCGGTTACAACAACATGTACCACTACGCCTGGGGCGGCCACTCGGACATCGACCTCATGGTGGACGAGAACGGGCTGTGGGCCGTCTACGCCACCAACCAGAACGCGGGCAACATCGTGATCAGCAAGCTGGACCCCGTGTCCCTGCAGGTACTGCAGACGTGGAACACGAGCTACCCCAAGCGCAGCGCCGGCGAGGCCTTCATCATCTGCGGGACCCTCTACGTCACCAACGGCTACTCGGGGGGCACCAAGGTGCACTACGCCTACCAGACCAACGCCTCGACCTACGAGTACATCGACATCCCCTTCCAGAACAAGTACTCCCACATCTCCATGCTGGACTACAACCCCAAGGACCGCGCCCTGTACGCCTGGAACAACGGCCACCAGATCCTCTACAACGTCACCCTCTTTCACGTCATCCGGTCCGACGAGTTGTAGTGGTCTCCGCCCGGAACGCCCAGGGGGCCGCGGCCTCCCCCACACGGACCGTCCTGTGGGACAGCTGCCGACATAACCTGACGACACTCATAATACTAATTTCGAAACATCAGCAGCAGCGCGGGCCCCGGCACCGCGCGGCGGCGTCGGCTCCCCGTGCCTCTGGTGGGAGCGAGAGGGCGACACGCTTGGGAAGAGAAGATGCCCCCGCCCCCGCCCCCGCCCCCGTCTTTGCAGCTGGAACTGCAGTCCAGGGACCCCGTCCCGGCCCCACCCCCGCCCCTCCCCCTCCCGCCTGGCCCCCTTTCTGGTCAAATTATCTACAGAAGTAAGGCAACGACTGTTGGCCAGTTCTCGCCCTGAGGACAACCACTGTTAGGTCGCATGGACACTCCCCCTAGATCGCGCCGGGCTCCGGTGGGTGTGCCTGCCGTGTCTCATCGAGGGCCCGCGGCCGGCCGCGCTCGGCGTCCGCGGGGGCCGCCGTCGGCGACTGTAACTCATCCCATCGCAGCTGCCGTCTCTGGACCGCCTGTTGTGTCTCAGCCGAGCTGCCCCGAGGCTCCGCGCCCCCACGGACCCGTGCGCACCGCCTGCCGCCGGCGGCCACGTGCGTGGCGTGGACAGCCGCAGCGCCCACTTGTTCGAGCTCGCGTCCCCCCGTAGATATATCGTGCCACGTCTGTCTGTCGTCTCCTTGAGGTGGTAGCTCTGTGTGTTCAGTTCATGCAACGAGTGTCGTAAATGCCGTGCTGTAGTTTGGGTTTAATAAGTGGATGGTTTTTGTTCCTAAAAAGAAAAAAAAAATTCAGTGTTCACCCTTAGAAAGAGGTAATCAAGTTCATGTTGATCCTAGAGGAATTACTCTCTTCTTGTTAAATTATCTAAATAACGTAACCGCGGATAGGAAGGGCTTATCGAGGGAAACTCTGTTTCCGCTGGGAAAGGAATGATCCCGAGGACAACAGTGCGTGGGGAGTATAGTTCGAAGTCGAAACGAGGGGAACTTTGTACCGTCCGGTTATCGAAGGAACAATAAAGATATTAGGAGATGTCTTGGGTTCGCTCGTCATTTCCGAGGTGTTAAAGATGAGGGGGCCTTGTAGAGCCCTCTGGGCGCGCCCTGTGGGTGTGTCCTGCAGGAATTGCCGCCGGTCCCCGACCCCATCCCCCGGAAGCCAGAGGACCAGCCTGGGGCTCTGCCGCCCCTCGGGGTGGGTCCGAACCCGAGGCCGCAGCCCCGGAACCCCACCACACTCCGCTGTGGGCGTCTCCTCCGAGAGCTCCTCTGGATGGGGCCGGGCACAGGCGCCCTCCGGAGACAGGGCGGGGCCACCTGTGGAGAAGATGCCAACGGGTCCGCGGAGGTAAAGCAGGTTCTCCCTGGCGGGCTGGCTCAGTGGGGCTTTGCTGGGTCCCAGAGGTCAGCGGCCGGCCCTCTCTGGGACCCGGGTCCCCAGGCCTGGGACACAGAGAATCTCGCTCATCCGCAGGGCCTGGGCCAACTCACAGGCTGTGACCTTCGATGAGGAAGTGGGTCCTGCCCCAAACCCTCCCCCTCCCCAAATCCTTTCCTGCTTTCTTGTCACTGGGCCTGGGCCTGTTAGTGTGTTTCTGCCGGAAGCTCAGGGATACCCCCAACCGCGATGTCAGGAGAGGAGGGACAGGCAGGGGGACGCCTGGGCTTTCATTAGACCCTCGTTCACTGGACGTCGCCCATGAGCAAGGCGGCTCTCCCTCCTCGGCCGGCGGAGCTTGCAAGTAAAGATTGTAGAAGGGGGAGACGGGTTCCCACTTCTGCACCCTTACAGATTTTCTTGGAGTGAGGCACCCAGCGGCCTCCCCCTGAGAGATGGGAGCTGGCTATTGGAGTAAAAGCCCCGAGTTTCAGTCAAGCCACAATTCAGTCCACAAGGCCCCTGGCTGCTCCCGTGGTGATGGGGACCCGGCCAAGCGCACCAGGCCAGGGCTGCCCGGTGATCGCAGCTGCCGAGAGGGGCCGACCGCCTCCTCGTTCCCCCGGGCGACGGAGGGAAGAGCAAACGTGCAGAGAGGCACCTGTTCCGAGTTCTAGAAACGAAGCAGTGGCCCGAGAGGTCCAGAATGGATTTGTTGTCTCGGACAGAGAATTTGCTAGGGAAAATACGCCTCCAGGATATTAAATACACAAGAGAAATGGTCCGTCCGGAGAGGAAATAAAACAAGCGACCAGCCACTAAATCTCCCAGATTCCAATAACTGAATATATTGGCTGATGGCACATCTGCAGATGAATTTTCTTTATTAAAAGTCTGGCCTGGAATCAAACCCATGGTTCTTTGGGGAGGGGGTTCTTGGAGGGCAGGGCATGAGGCACTCAGTTCTGAGCGCGGCCGGGCCTGGGGCCTGCCCCATTTCTGAAAGCGCTGTCTGGAAGGAAGTCTGAGACGGTTGACCCCGCATGCAGGTGCCCGCGGACCATGCTGTGGCTCCTTCAGACCCCCGGTGCCCGCAGAGCACTCACACAAGGCCCGGTGAGGAGCCCTTCTCCCTGCACGCCCTCGCGGGCCTGCTGGAGGGGGGCAGCTGCTGTGGGCGCGGCGGGCCGCTCGGGCTCCCGGGAAGCGCGGGGTCGTGGGCCGGCGCCGGCTGCCTCTGTGAGCCGGGCCCGAGATGAGAGGCAGAGTTGGCTGCAGGGCGCTGAGCGCAGAGACAGACGGAGATCGTTGCTTTGTTGGAACCTTTAACTGAACTCCATCTGACGGTTACAAGCGGTCATTTGAGGAAAGACCACGTTAGGTGCTGACGGAGCGCACGTCCGGCCCCCACGTGCCCCTCTGACTTCACAGCACCCCGTAGAAGAGGCACCATCCCCTGTCCCTGGATCAGGGGACTCAGGATCCAGAGACCCAGCCATCTCTCGGGCGGCTGAGCTTCCAACCCGTGACACAGCGTCCACACCCACACTCCGGTACGGGCCAACATGGAGAAGCGTCCGAAAGCTCCGGGCCCTTGCAGGCCACTAGAGGCGGTGAGTGGACGTGTGGGCGGGACTGAGCCAAGGACAGTGAGCGGTTCCACGGTGCTCGTGGGGAAATGAGCCCCCTGGAGGCAGTTACCTTGAGGCTGGAGCGAGATTTGGGTCATCTCCTTGCCCAGCCACATGTGTCGGCGTGGCCCAGAGAGACGTGGCACCTCCCACGGAAGTGTGACCAGGAACAAGTGGCCGTGGAACATTCCATGGCACAAGGAGCGAGACTGGATTCCCGGGCATGCTGGAGGGGCCGCCTGGGGCCTGAGGAACCTGGGAGCTGGACGGTCTGTCTGATGCTGAGCAGAACATTCTCTCTGTGAAGGGGTCATGGCAGACCTGCTCACCGTCAGATAAGATGTCCCGTCCTTGGTGGCCCCAACCTGCAGTACTGAGGAGACTATCCGGAGAGAACACTCTGTTTCGGTTTCCTGAGTAAATAGTTTCCAAAGGGGCCTCTTGTAGCAAGATTTTGCTTTAAGAAATCCATTGTTAGACATTGTTTTCACAGGCTATGAGAGTGACATATGGAGTCCTTTGAAGCCAATAGCCAGGAGAGGCATTGGCTGGTGGCTGCACCCCACTCTTTTTAGAAAAAAGGCACCCCACGTGTATATGACCCCACACCTTGCCGTCCTTGTGTAGCGGCTCTTCCTGAAGGTGACACTGGGGGCACAAACCGCGCCTTGCTTCTTGGCACTGCAGCGTGGTAACCCCTTACACTGAGACCCTCGGTGCTTTGGGCTTCCTGGAGCACGACCCACGCATCCTGCTTTATCTTTTTCCAACAGACCCACGGTCCCAATTTCCCCCCTTGAATCCTATGCTGAGTGTCCCATGCTCTTGGGTCTCTTTCTGGAATTTTCCCTTACCGAGCCCTGTTGGATGCTGTCACTGGAAATCCTATGCCAAGGCTCAAAGACTCCCTTACAGAGATTGGGGGGGGTTTCACTGTAGGTGAATATCCATGACATCTTGGATGTAGGCACGTGTGCCAGGGCTTTTTAACGGGGTCTCGGAGAGGCTCGTGTGCGTGGACACCTAGCTGGGGCCAGTTCCTCCATCTGGATGGGATTTCTGCCTCACTAGTTCCGTTGGATCTACCAGGATTAAAGTGGTTTCGGGGTGATTATGTCTCGGAAGCAATTATTTGCTATTCTAAACGAAGTGTCTGAACCCAGAAATGTGACCGGGACTCTGAGAGCAAGGTGAGATCCCGTCTTCCGGCGGCTCTGTGGGCAAGTCCCTCATCCTCCAAGCTGTGGCGTTGCCTCCATTTTGCAGAAGCCGACCCGGCCAAAGGAAGCCAGAACCCGCTGCCAAGGGGCAGGCTGGCCCTGAACCCGGGGCCTCCGGGCCCCGTGCTCTGCTCTTCCTGCCCTTGGCGGACGCACGGGTGCACACCGCGCGTCCTCCGGCTGCTGAGGATCCCGCAGCTCATTCGTCACACGGCGGGCGGCGGAAGATGCCAGAGCGGTGTGCCTGGCAAGGATCCGGGCTGAGCCTCCAGCCCTGGGTGCCGGTGAGTCACTGCTGCTGGACGCGGAGCAGGGCGGCAGGAGGGGAGCCCAGAGGTCGAGAGGCTGGTGTCTGTTTCTGCTCTACCCCTGCTGAGGGAGGCTGGCGGGGGGTGGGGAGGGGGGCGGGCAGGACCTTCCTCTATGCACATGTACACACAGGGACACACACACACGCACGCACATGCACATGCACATACACACATGCACGCATCACATGCATGTGCCCATGCACATTCACACACATGCACACGTGCACACATGCACAGGTACTCGCATACATGCGACATGCACACACACATATACAGGTGCACACATACACGTGCACACACGCACTCATACACACACACTGGCACACGTGCACACATGCACACGCGTATTCACATGCATACACATGCACACACACAGGCACACTCCGGCTCTGGGCAGCGGCAGGTCCCTCCCCGCCCCTCCCCCACCCTTCCCAGGACCAGTGTTCACCACGGCAAAGCGGGAGGTCACCCAGCCCACTTCACCGGGAGACTTCCGCCCAGAAGACTTCCTCCCCCGCGCCCCCGCCTGGCCCTCCAAGCCCCTCAGACGGGACGTGCCCCGTGCCATCCCAGTGAGGGAGGGGCTCCACCCTGCCTCCACTCCGCTCGGGGCCTCTGCTTCCTCGCCTGACGCGGGCCTCGTGGGAGGGGTGCTGGGGAGTGTCCCTTCTGATGCTGGCAGACGGTCCCTCTTCTCAGGAGGCAGCCGTGGCTCTGTGGCCTCCCCACTCAGCCGGGGTTGGGGGGCAGCACCAGGAGTCAGAGACGTCAGGGTTCCAACCCTCGCTCTCCGGGAAGGTCCCAAGTGACCTTCAGGCCGGGAGCCCTTGACCCTCTCCAACCTCGCTTTCCCACTTGGCGAAGCCTGTGCGCTGACGGGTGACCCCGGGGCCCCTTGCCCGGCTCCGAAGGCGGTCCTCACTCCGCAGGTAAGGGCAGTGAGGCCCAGAGAGACTAGTTAATGCGTGAACCTGTCAGCGCCGCTCCCCAGCGGCCGAGCCGAGACGGGCTCCCGCCGAACGCGGAGCTGTTCGCAGAGGCGGGTGTCACGCAGCTGTCCCCTGACCGGCTGGACTTGTGGGGTTGCCGACACCCCAGCCCCGCGCCGTGTTCTTCCTTCAGGAGCCGGGCCTGGCGGGGTCTGTGGCCTCACAGGAGCCCCAGCAGCCGACTCTGAAAAAACAGTAATTTCCTTATTGATCTTCTCCCCTCGACAGGCCCGAAAATCAGACCGCCAGGAGTGATGTTCTTCCCGCTCGCTCTTCATTGTTTCATTTTGCTTATCGAATTCCGTGTCATCCCGGGGGGACGTCCCCTCTCCCCTCTCCCTCCCTCCAGTCGCTGCTGCTGCGAGGACCTGGCTGGCCGGTCGGTGCTCACCCCTCTGCGGCCAGGTCGTCCCGAGGCACAGGGATGCAGGGGTGCCCGGGTCCAGCCCAGCTCCCTGCCCGGCCCCACCGCCGCCGCTGCCTTTCATTAGCGGGACCGGCGTGGCTATCCACTCCCGGCTGCCGGTCTGGCTCAGGCCGGTGCCCGTTGTCCCTGTTAAGTTGGCTGTGACAGGCCATAATCAAGAAGAGAAACAGTGACCGCACAGAGTCATCGGAGGACCTGACGCTCACCCGGGAAGGGCCCAGAAAGGAGACGTTCAGTTAAGGGTCTCCTGCAGCCCACAGTTCCCCACCCGGCCCATGCATTGTGGAGCTGTGGAAACGACAGAGGACCGACGGACAGGGTGCGCTGCCTGGGGCCCAAGCTCTGTGCTGGCGGCCCACCCGTGGCACCCCAGCCCGTGACACCAAAGCCCCTGGCAACCCAGCCCGTGGCACCCCGGCCAACGGCACAGAGAGCTCCAGAAGCTGTTCGTCAGCCTCCGCTTCTCGGTTACAAAAGCAGCAGCTCCTTTTGTCCATAAAAAGGCAAGAAAAAAAAATTGAAAAATTTAAGCCGCATCTTCCAACCATTGATGATTCCATAAATATAGCCTCGGGGAAGTCTGAAAGGTGATTTTCTGATAAAAATCACCCCGTTCTTGCTCCCTCCCCCACAGCAGGTGTTTTCACGGGAGCCAAAGGACGCCCAGCCCCGCGGAGCAGGAGCCGGTAAGCGCTGGAGGCTGGTGTCACCTGCTCAGATCCCAGCCCCAGCACTGGCTCCTCAACTGACCCCCAGCGGGGCAGCTTCCCGAGCTGTAGAAAGGGATGCAAATGGGACCAACCTGAGTAGCACCTGAGCCCGCCCTTGCACAGCACAGAGGCTGGGGTCTCTGGGTGAGGAGGCTGAGGCCGTGAGTCACCGGCACTGGCCGGGCTAGCTCCTGACTCCTGACTCAGCGTGCTGGGCTCTGGGTGAGCCCCTTGAGTTCATCACGCGTTCGTCTTGGTGGCCATCCCATCGCGTGGGCTGGGAAGCTTGGACCGGAGCCATCAGTGACCTCCAGCAGGCCTCGGGAGCAGGTTGGCCATGCCCACCACCTTGCTGCACTCCCCGGGCAGCCCCACTCACCACATACTAGAGCCAGAGCCACAGTCCCCTCTTGGAGCCCCAAGGTCACACAGTCTCGAGGAAATAGCAAACGTCGGATCTGTAGGTACTCATCTCCGATGTCACACGGCAGGACCCTGTGCCCTTGCGCAGACGGCTCCCTCTGCCCGGCACATTCCCGTCCCCTCCCCCCGCCCCGCCCCTGGCCCCGATGTCCACAGGGCTGACTTCTACTCCACCGGCAGTGAGTCGACCCTGCAGGAGCACGTCCCCCCACCTGTTTGTGAGTCTCCACATCCCCAGGGCCCAGCTCCACGTCTGCGCACAATAGGTGTTCAGTAAGTTTCCCGAACAAGTGGATGACAGCGGGCGCTTGGTCCCATGAGAGCGCGGAGGAGGGAGGCCAGCTTAGGCTGCACGGGGGCCTTCAAAATGCAAGTCGGACTCTGACCGCCGTCCGTGTGCCATTCCAATGGAGCAAACCTTTCTGGACCCCCTTGGAGGTGTCGCAGTGCCAGCCCTGGGAGCTAGCCGCCGAGCAGGGGACCTGGCCCGGCTCTTCCGGCCTTGGGGGGCGTCTGCACTTGGCCTGTCCACTGCTCAAAACTGAGAGTCGGGCGGTGACACCGGAAGGACGAGAAGGGCCCTCGAGCCCAAGTCCCTGTGGGGGTGGAGGCCGGCCCTGCCCCCTCTGTGCCTTCGCTGCGCCTCGGAATCACGCAGGCCCCCCACCAGCGGGGGCAAGAGGAGGCCCGGGCTCCCCTGCCCCCACCCCTGGCGCGCCTGACAGCACAGCCTCCGGCTCCCACGTCTAGGCGGAAGGAGCTAGAAGCAATTTGGAGTGTGTGAATTATTCAGAGCAGCCGGAACGAAAGGCAGAATTGAGAGAGAAGGTGCACAGAGACGGAGTCAGAAAATAGATCCTACGCGAAAGAATTCATAAGGTTGATCGTGAGAACAAATTAGCGGTGAGTTACAGAAACATTATTTGATTAGACGCAACCAGTTGTTTCGAGAACAATACCATAAATTGCGTTTCTCCAAACAGCCCCCCCCCCCCCCCCGCCCCACACGCTGTTCCGCCGTCTTTTCCGGGACGTTTGCCGGCGTCCGCCGCTCTCCGCCATGCGCTCCTGGGCGGGGCGCGGGCCCTTGGGACGCCCTCGCTGCCAGGCCCCCAGGCCGCACGCCTGCCCCCGCTCGCGCCCGTCTGCAGCACACCGCTGCGAGTGCCCTTGTCCTGTTCCCAGCTGCCTCCACGGGAGCCCTCCCCATCCGTCCCACCCTGGCGCCAGACCACAGCCCTGAGCCGTGACCCCCACCGGCATGTCTGGCCCCGGCCACGGGAAGCCAGTCGCTCAAGCCAGGTGCACGGATGTCTCCTTGGAACCGTGTGTTCCCCCTTCTTGGGAAATTATCCCAAACTGGGCTCTGCTGGTTCTGGGTCTGGGGCATGTTCTGGTCACGCCGCTCCTTAAAGCTCCCCTGTGAAGGCGTTTTGGCCCTGAGATGGGACCTTCCAGTGGGAAAGTAGGTGCAGAGCCATTGTGTGGATATTCAGACCATCAGATAACACACACACCAGGCAAAAGCTTCAGGCTTCTAGAACTTTCCCTGACGGCTAGACAAGGCACTGAGACACGGGCTGGTGGCCCTGGGGGCGTGGACAATGACGTTTCCCATCAAGGGTGCCTGGGAGTGTCTCTCCAGGACTCCTGGTAGACACACAAGTGTGAGCAGGGAGAGGCTCGAGTGCCCCCCGGGGCTGGAGCAGTGGGTTTGCTGAGCGTGGGCTAGGCTATGGCTCTCTACCACTCACCTCCCCTTCTGAGCTGCTGGACCTCGATGCACGAAGGCCTAGGTCTCTTCCAGTCTGCCGTTCCGGGGTTCCCCTGTGGCCACGGGCTGTGCGGAAGGCCCTGCAGCCACGGGGACACAGAGACCCATAAACCCAGGTGTCTGCACGAAGATGAGGGAGCTCAGCTTGCAATGACCAAAGGGCTCAATTTCCCTGGGGCTGCTTTGATGCCCTGGCTGGTGTGGACATAAGTATCTGCTTCTGAGCTTGGTTAACCGAAGAGCCGTTCAGCCGATCACCCACCCGGTAGCTCCGCAGCACCTGCAGGTGCCGGGGGCTGTCTCAGGCACTGGGAATGCTGTAGTGAGGAGGGCAGCGAGGGTTCTCCTCTGCGGGCCTATCACGTGGGTGGGGGGCAGCTAGAAACCAGAGAGCCTGTCGGTCACTGAGACGGGAGTGGTGAGGGGTAAGGGAGGCACGGGAGGCAGCGTTCAGCAGGATCCAAGTCCCCAGGACGGATGCACCTGTCGTGTGTGAGGAAGAGGGGCTGGCTGGTGTGGCTGGAGCCTGGAGGGAGGGAGAGAGGGAGGGAGGGAGGGAAGGACAGGTGCATAGTCGGGAGGTCCGGGAGAAGGTGGGGTGAGGGAGCACAGCAGGTGCCTGGAGCTTTGCCTCTTCGAGAAGCTCTGCTGGGAAAGGGGGCACCGCTGGGGAGAGGCAAGGGGCCAAGGGCAGGTCTGCTCAGGCGGGGGTGCTGGAGCGTGTTGGGGGCTGTCAGGGAGTGGGCAGCTGCAGGAGAACCGTCCCCAGGGTAGCTTCTCCCCGAGGATGCTCTTCTGTTTCCACGCAGCCTCCGGCAAGCAGAGCGATCGTGGGGTTAACCACTTGGGTGCCAGGCCAGCCACGACCAGCAAGAAACCCAGCCGGACGGCACAGAGTGAGGGGCGGCGGGCGACCAGGACGGTTCCCAGACACCGTGCGGTCAGGTGGGGTGGTGGTGCTCCATCATGAGAACATGGCCCCAGCTGAGGTGTTACAACTCTGAAGGCTGGAGCGACGATTTGAGTGGAGGAGATGCCCGGGGTGACCAGGTCAAGGGCATGACCCGCTGCCAGGGTCGTCCTGGTGGGGGGAAATCAAGTTGATGGAGATGGGGGGCAGAGGGGCCGCTGCGGCAGGACCGTGCCCAGCAGGCCCCAGGTGCCACGGGGAGGGAGCTGGGGCTTCAGAGAGAGGAGAGAAGACAGAGTTTGACCACATGGAGAAAGGGCCCACTATAGGGGGGCTCAGGGAGCAAAGTCCCAGCCCTGGGGATACCAGCTATCCTAGCAGGAGGGTGGAGGGAGGCATTTGTGGGAGGCAGGTGCTCTGAAAGCAGGTGCTCCCCAGTGGGGTTAGTGAGCTCCCGTCGGGGATGAGGGTCGGCATCAAGTGTGATGAGGGAGGCAGAGGGCTGGGGCCGGGAGAAACGTGCAGACACCTAGGTAGCTGGGAGCAATGGCTTGCCAAGCCAGGTGTCTCCGGGGCTGGCCCCCTGTTTAGCGTCAGGTGTGGCCTCGCTTCTGGAGGAAGGACTTGACACTCGTGACCTTAACGGGTAGAACCACCAAGGGGTGGGCCCGGGGAGGGGGTTTCAGTGGATGTAGGAAGAGCGTTTCCCTTGGTGGTGAGCTCCCCAGCATGGGCGGTATGCAAGCAGAGGGGAGGAAATCACTGGTGGGGTGCCCAGGAGATGTGCCCCCTGGGTGAAGAGAGGAGCTGGATCGAGGGACCTCTGTTCCCTCCCGGTCCCCATGGCATGTAAGCCTGCGTCCCCCCCCATGGCCTCTGCCCGCTGGGTCTCATTCACGGGCGGTCTGCAGGCCGCAGGGAGAGTGGGTGCCAGCCGGGGCGGGGTGACTTCCCCAGACAGCCGCCCAGCTCTCCGCCCCGCCCGAGCCATCTGTCTGAGCACAGCACCGCGTCGGTTTTCCATACATCAGCAGCCAGCTCCAGACACCCCACCCGGCTCCCGCAGCCCAGCCCACCCCCGAGATGACATCTCAAAGTCAGCAGAACATTATTTCATTGATTGGAGATGCTGGGCGTGTCGATTTCCTGCGCAGGGAAAAGCCGGCACTTTCCTGTCGCTTTCTTAAACAAGTCGTAAAACGCATTGTGCGTCTGAAAGGGCCGCATAAAACACCGGCCACCGCGCTCCTGGAGCTTCGGGATGGGCTGACTTTATAAATCAGGGAGACGGGCTGCGGAGGGGCCCCGGGCTCTCTGGCTGGATGTCAGACGGTCTACTTCGAAACTGGGAGAGACATCAGCCACCATGTCCCCGAGGCTGCCCGAGGGCACAGGACGTGGCCCTACGAGACAGGTTTTCTAAAAGGCACCTGCCAGGGCGGAGGGTGGCGCGGCCCGGCCCGTGTCCCAGCTGGCCTCAGTCCTGGGGCAGACCCTCACATCTGCGGGGGACACTGTGGGGCCTGGGGTGGACCTTCCCGAGCTCGGTCATGGCCACCTGCTGCCTGGAGGCTTGTCACTCCCAGGGACAACCTGTGCTGCTCTCGGGGGTTTAGAAAGAGACCCTCACGGGTGGCCACGGGGTGTCTGGCCCCCGGTGTGATGGGGGGTGACACTCAGGGTGAGTGGCCGTGGACGCAGACCGGAGCGGGAGAAGGGGACCAGGCCTTGCCACAGCGGTTAAAATAAAAACCTCACCTCCTCAGACCTCTTGGGCCCCAGCTCCGCAGGAGCCAGGGATGCCACACTGGGTGACCTCGGGCAGGGGACTCAACCTCCCTGAGCTCCCGTCCTTATTACCCCAATGCTCAGCCGTGAGGACGGGACATAACCTGTCCAGCAGAGCCAACACGGGTCACCTTCACGCTGACAGCATCATGGGGGACAGGACCCGACGGCAGTGTGGCCGTGGCAGGGCACCCCCTTCGTCCCATCATCTGTCAGGGACGGGGTGGTTGGGCGACTGGCTCCCGTCAGCACCCACACGTGGGCAAATCTAAGCGAGGTCCTCACAGAGAGCAAGTGGGCCCTGTTCAGGACCAAGCCGGCTTACCGAGGGGTCCGGTCTGTGATGGACGCTGCCTACGGGGACTTCCCCGGATGCTGGCTGTGCCCTTCCGGGCTTGCGGTCGTCACTGTGCTGTGGTGGGGGGTTCTGTGTCCCCACTTGCAGAAGAGCACGTGGGGGCACTTCTGATCCCCATCTGAGGTGCCCAGCTGCGAGGCTGCTGGACCCAGAGCAGGCAGCGGGAGGCCACGGAAGGCTCTGGGCCACGGAGGGCAGCGGGAGGCCACGGAGGGCTCTGGGCCACGGAGGGCTCAGAGCGGGGAACAGGCCACGCTGGGTTTTGAAGCAGACGGGTCCAGAGCTGATGGAGCTTCCCTGTGACGCAAACCGCCTGAGGCCACCGTTTCAGTTTCCACCCAGAGGATGGAAATTGTGTGGCTCCCGGAGACCACACGAGAGATCAGAAGGAGGGTCTCCCCCTGAGGCCAGATGGACGAGAAGGCGGGGAGGGGGCTTCACCGGGGGCAGCGCGCGCCCAAACGAGCAGGATTTTGCTTCTGTGTCTCCAGAAAACAGCAAGCGTGTTTCCTCAGGAAATCACACTGGGGACCAGGGAGGCGTGCGGTGGGGAGCGGCAGGGCGCGGGCGCGGCCGGCGAGGCGTCAGGGCCCCGGCAGAAGCCCCCCATGGGAAGCATCAGCAGGAGGGCCGAGGGGCCGCCCGGGGACCCCGATCCCGGGAGGACGGCGAGGACGCCTGCGCTCGCCCGTCAACGTCTGATTGGTGGCCCCATCCGGGCTCCGGGGCGGCGGGCGGGCGCGGACGTCGGTAGCCTGTTCCAGAGCATCTGGCCATGTTATTTAGTTGCTTGATGACGGCAGGAGAAGCAGGGAGTGATCATCCGTGTTAACGTGTAATTTATTCCAGATCCGTAATTATGTTTTGCAACCGGTAATGGAAGAGCGCCGGGCCCCCCCGCTCATCTGATGGCGGCGGCCTGTGCTTCGGGCCCTAACGAGGATCAGGCCCCCTTGGAGCCTTAGCCAGGTGGGTTATGGGGGGTCCGAGGGCGCTCCCGTCCGGCCGCTGGCAATAACAAGGGTCCGGGTGGAACACCCACGGGAGAGGAGCGGGGGACCCCACGGCGGAGAGAACCCCAGCCCCCGAGAGGCCCGTGTCCTGACCTGAGAGCCTCTGGACCTGTGGGCCCCCGGGCAAGAGGGAGCCTTGAGATGCTAGACCCTGAGATGAGAGATGCTCCCGGCGGTGCGTGGGCCCAGCTTCATCCTGCGGTCCTCACAGGAGGGAGGCAGGCGTCAGAGGGGAGTCGGAAGAGGGGCCCCCACCAAGGGAACGAAGGCACAGAGATGCCACTAGCCCCGGGAAGGGCGAGGGAGGGATTCCCCGAGGGCTTCCACAAGGAGTGCCCCCACCCCTGACACCGTGGCGCGCGGACTTAGAGTGCGCGTTAGTGCGAGCGGGCGGCCCTGTGCGGTCTGCTAGAGCAGCCCGGGGAAGCTCACGCGGGGCCCTCAGGGCAGCCCGGGTCCTCCCCGCTGCCCACTCTCTCCTGCCCCAGGCCCCGCGGCCAGGCCTACGGGTGGGAGGAGAGCGAGTGCTCTTACTGCGCAGAGAAAGGGGTGCGTCGGGGGGCACCAGGCTCGGGTCTGGCTGTTGGGGTGTCCACGACCATCCTGACAAGTGTCGTGAACACCACCCTCAGGACCGGGCTGGGGTGAGAGTGAGGGACGGTGGGGGGTGGACAGCGGCGGTCAGGAGGCTGGTTTACTGCCTGGCATCCTGTTAACAGCCACGAAGGCGGGGGCCACGTCCAACCCCTCACCACGGGTCCTGCCTCCGCCCAAGGTCCGGCCCCGAGGGAGGCCGATGGGGAGGGGAGAGGAGGGAGGAAGGGGGCAGGGCAGAAAGAACAGCCGGGAGAAGGGAGAGGGAGCAACGGGCCTGCGCCCCTGACCCCTGACTGCCCTCTGCCAGAGCCACCCCCGCACCCCATCCCCCTCTGCCGCCCTTCACCGCAAGCAGCCAAAGTGGAGCTCGGCAGGTCTTTCCGGTCCCGACGCCTGCAGAGCAACAGTGTGGATGGTGACCTTGATTTTAACCCCCAGCCACTCCTGGGGATTGAGCGTGCCCCCCGCCTCCTGCCCCCCGGGAGAAGGACAAACCCAGGGACAGAACCTGGGCCATTTGTGGCCGTGGCCCCGTGGGGAGCTGGTCAGGAGGAAGGGCTGTCTGCGGGGCCCAACCTGGTCCTCCCAGGAAGCCGCTGGAAATCCCCTCCACGGAGGGGCTCTAACCCTGTGATCTCAGGTGACGAAGGACCGAGCTGAGAGACACCTGGGGCTCAGGGACAGATTGAGACTGCGGGAGCGTGCGGAAATGCTGAGTCACGCCGCCTGTTTGGAAAACAGAGAGCTAATTAAGTTAGTGTCAGGGACCGGAGGAGCAGTGGAAAAAACCTGCTGCCGCTCAGCCCATGGCAGTCCTGGTGGCAGGACGCCCCAGGGCGGGCGCGGGCTTGGCGGGGCAGAGGACAGGCCGGAGCACGACGCGGGCCCCCCCAGGGAGAGCAGGATTCTAGAAATCCCAGGTGTCTGCCCCGTGCATCCCGCTGCGCACGCCCCTCCTGGGAGCCGTGGGGAGCCTGGAGGGTGGCCGTGGGACTTCCAGCTCCGTCCCTCCTCCCACGTGCACCCCACCTTCTTCCCGCCCCCGGCCACGGGAGGTTAGGATGCGAGTGAGCTCTGCCGTCTGAGCTAACATTCCGGAGGTGCAGACATGGGGCGGGCAGCCGCCGAGCCTCCGGGGGCTGAAGGTGCTGGTGAAGGAGGCGACGTTGTGGGGGCGGCTGGTTGCGGGAGGCAGGCAGGGATGGTGAGAGCCCGCGTCTGAGCAAGGGACGTGGCCCCTGACTTCAAGTGGCTCCCTTAGCAATCATCTGCAGGCAGCCGTCCTGGGACCCACCGCTGCGGGGGTGGGGCAAGCGCATCCCAACAGGTCCAGGGGCCGGGCGCCCCATTCCGACGGGAACAGACAGGAGGGGGCCCCGAAGCTGGGCCTTCTGCTCCCGGACCAGCCCGCCTGCCTGGCTTCACCCTCGCCCTCGTCAGCAGCAGAGCCTCGGGGACCCGGAGAAGTGAAGGCCTCCTGACCCCTACTGCTAGGCGCAGGTCCCAGGGTGCTCTCTTGGAGCAGATGTCCAGCCCAGCCAGCCGAGAAACGGACCCTGAGAGACCCTCGGTGTCTGGACACCACAGGGACTCCCTGAGCGACCACCCTCACCAGAAGCAGGCTGAGGAGGTCGACTGGAAGCCATGGGGGCTTCTCCACACCGGGCGTCGGGAGGGGCTCTGTAGGCCTCGGGAGCCCAGGATTTCCCCAGGCCCGGGACTCCCTTGGTCCTGGCCTGTGGTGAGGCTCAGGCAAAAGGCCTCCCACGTCAGGACTTTCCCTCGGTGGTGTCTGAAGCCCATTCCCAGAGGACAGGAGCTCTCGTTCGGTTTGAGGAAGGGGTGTGGGTCCCATGACCCCCTGCTGATGTCACAGGCAGGTGCAGAGAACCAGTCTGGGACGCTTTCTTAAGAACGAGTGTGCTGGGAGGAGGTAGGTGGGCCGGGCAGTACAGGACCCCCAGCCCCTGCTGTCTGCCCAAGAGCTGAGAACTGGAGCATTTGGCCCAGCGGGCACTTCCAACACAGCCCCTGTTGTCTCCGGGACCCACCAGTTGGGGGTTGTTTCCTGCTCCACAGAAGCCACGCCCAAGCCCCTGCAGAAGCCTCCAGCGTCCCGTCCAGGTGAAGGAACCAGGAGACCCACAGCCCAGGGAGGAGGGGGAGCTGCCCAGTGGGCACGGGTGAGCAGGCCGGGAGGACAGTTCACCCAGGACCATGTCCCTCAACATCCCCAGCCCTGCCTAGGACCGGGAGCCCCAAGGGGAGTGCCAGGTGTTGTCCTGGGAGCTCTTGTGTTCCTCCGAAGGTTCTCAGGACCCACATGTGTTCACCAGCCCCTTGGCTCCCGAAATCATACGCAAGAAGTCCGGCCTTCCTGGCTCCCAGGGTTTGGGGAGTGGGGGGGTGGCAGTCAGCACCAGCAGGGGATGGCTGCGCGGGGGCCTCAGGCCAGAACCACAGGAGGGAAGTAGGCCCCAGGCTGATGCAACTCCCCGTCTCTGGGGGGACGAGGGTTGCCAAGGCCTGGAGGGTTGGCAGTGAGACTCGTCTACGTCAGGTCCCCAGGCTCCAAATGGGCCCAGAGGGTGGGTCCGCAGACGCTGAGTGGAGGCCGCAGACAAGGGAGGTGACCTGCTGACGTGCTCCCCGAACCACGGCCGCTGCAGGAGGGTCCGTGCTCCCTGGAAACTCCTCCGGAGAAGGCCCATCCCACCGGCGGCCCCCACCACCTCCAGCCCCGCCTCCACCCCCTGCCAGGGCGGAGTCTGCAGGCACGCGGGGGGCTGGCACCCGCTGTGCGCCCACTCTGAGCCGGTCCTTCCAGGCGGGGGCATGCAGAGGGCTCCGAGGCCCCGTCCCCCCCGCCTCTCCTCCTCACCTCAGACTCCCCCGTCAGCGTCTATGCGGAAAGGTCCACTCAGTGTGTCCCTGTCACCCCCAGAGCCCCCATATCTTCCTGCTCACCTCCTGCCACCCCATTCCTCCAGCGGCTCAGACCAGAACCCCAGGACGTGCCGGAGGCCCTCCCTCGCTCTGTATCTGGCCAACGGTACATGGTGTCCACCCCCCAAACCACGCAGGTCCCTCTGTCTTCACAGGAACCACCTTCACCTCTGGGCCCAAGCAGATGCCCTGCCCGTCCCCACCCCACGAGGCTGCTCCACGGTCCAGCCTCCGTGAGCCATCCCTGGACACTGGACACGAGGCCACATGTTCTCACTCTCGCCGAGCTTGGCCATCAGCTTCCCTAGAGCCCCTCCCTGCCCGCTCCCACCTGCTCCCGCCCGCTGGCTCTGTCCCACACAGCTCCTTCCTGCCTCGGGGTTGGGGGGAGTAGCTCGTCTGCCCGAACGCCCTCCCCAAGTCTCCAAGGCCTATCTCCTGTCGTTAGACCTCAGCCCAGTGCCGCGTCCTGGGGGACCGTGCTCCCGAACCCCACTCCCACGCGGCCTCCTCGCGTCCCGCCCGGTCCACCCCGACACCCGTCCTGTTGTTTTACTCACCACGCCCCTGCCCCCACTGCGGTCTGAGCTTTCCGGTGGAGAGTCCGCATGGGTCTTGCTCATAGCTGGTGCCCCCCATGTCCTGAGCTGGCCCGTGATGTCGCGCAGTGTCCCCCGGGACCCCACCACGGGCTTTCTTCCAGAGCCACCTGTCCCAGCTTGGCACAGAGGGCAGGCCTCGCTTTCCTCTGCCCAAATCCTTCCCGGCTGGGGGTCCTTCTTGCTGCTCTCGGGCCAGCATGTTCCGGCCAGTGTGGTTTAGTGCTCTGGGGACACCACAACAATCAGCACACCCCGGGGGTCTACAACCCCGGGAACGTGCCCCCCACTCCAGCCCCAGAGGCCAGAGTCTGAGATCCAGGCGGGGCGCAGGCTCCAAGGGAGGGTCTCTCCTGCCTCTCCCAGCTCCTGGAGACCCCAGAGTCCCTGGGTTTGGGGCAGCATCACTGAGCGTCACCCTGTCCTCGCTTGGTCTCCTCTCTTTTAAGGACACTTGCCCTTGGATTCGATACCACCTAAACTAGGATGATCGCATCTCGTGATCCTTAACTTAATTACATCTACAAAGACTCTTTCCAAGGAAGGTCACAGTGACAGGCTCTGAGCAGGCATATCTTGGACAGACGAGCCCACCGCTGTGCGTCTTCGTTCCTTCCCAGTTTCGGGTCCCCCTGCACCTCCAACCGCTTCACCCCACCCCCCTTCCAAGGGCGGCGCCGTGTCTGTCTGCCTGTCTCGCCCTCCTCCGTGCCTAGAACAGGTGGCCGCTGTGTAAATACCTCTATCTGGCTCCGGGGAACCCCAGGCGGGGTCCAGGTGGCAAGCAGAAGTCCCTGCTGGGCCCCCTGGTCCCAGACAAATAAAAATCCTGGGGGGAGACCTTTACAGACTGGACAGAGCTGCCCCCGCCGGCAGCAGTCGGGGCTCCCTGGTCCTTCTGAGAGCACCAAGTCCAGGCTCCCGGAAGGACCTGCTGGGTGGCGTGTGGCCGGGGCCCAGACCTCCCCAGTGGGGACCGCAAGCAGGCCTGGGAGCGCGGAGGTCCGCAGGCATCCGGAGGGGACTTGCGGGGATGGGGGGCATCTCGTGAGGCTGGCAGCTCCTTAGGGCAGCTCAGGAGCCGCCAAGGGGCGAGATCATGGCAGCGGCAAGGCACACGCTTGGCTCTGACTCATTATTTTACAGAAGTTCAGAAAGGAGGAGGAGGTGAGCGCGTGACCCACTTCTGCCAACTGATGGGCACGGGCGCTGGCAGAAAAGCCATGGCAACCAGATGCCCGGGCTTCATTACCCCAGCCCACGGCGCTTCCTCAGCGACATTCATGGGGCAGACGCCTCCCCCTCTCGTAGCCAGGGAGGAGGAGAAGGCGACTCCGTCTGCGAGGGCCCGTGCTGTGCACCCCACCCTCCGCGGCCAGCTGTGCCCATGTGCCCGCTGGGGCCGTGAGTTAGGCCTGTGCCCGACCCTCTCCTCTGGTTCCCAAGGGTCCCACACCAGCTGGCCCTCCGGCCGTGTGAGAGCCACCAGATCTGGCCAGCCTGGCCTTGCTCCGGCCAGCGCGCCCCTGCTCACGTGCCTCGGGCCTGGTACCGAAACACGCAGGGGGGCGCATGCACAGGGGACAGGGCAGGCGACTGAGGCCGGGCAGCAGGAGGAGCGAGGACGCGGGTGTTGAGCCCCTGCTCTCAGGCGTCCAGTCACATCCGAACGTGCCCACTCGTGGCCTGCGTGTGGTGCCCCGTCCCCATTCCCAGAGGAGGCACCGGGGCCACGGACCGCAGAGCCCGGCCTGTCACCTCCAGGATGCCAGGACCCTGCTCATCCCCCTCCCCTCCCCCAACACCCCTACGGCAGGCTGAGGGGTGACGCACCCCCATCCCTGTGCCGCCGCGGGAGGGCAGGCCTTGGTGGGAGGGTGAGGGCACTTGTTCACAGAGTCCCCACCGCAAGCCCGCACCCAAAGGCACGCTTGCCGTGCGGGTGAGCTCTGCTCCCTCCCTTGCAACCCGCTGCGGCCACATGGGTGAGAAGTGAGTTCCAGCTGGGAGCAATGGCATAAGGCTTCTTGCCAAGAGGACGGAGGGTTCAAGCCCCAGGGCAGTGCCTACAGCCCACCCCTGCCCCTCAGAGACCCCAGCCCCTGCCCTCTGCTGACCCCCTCTTTCCCACCTTGCTCTGAGCCTGCCCTGTCTCCCCGGGCTCTGAGGCAGCCCTGCAGTGAACAGAGGCCGCGAATGGACACACCTCCTCTTCCAGGCAGGCTTCCTTGACTCCCAGACACTCAGTGTGGCGCAAAGACACAGCCTCAGTTCAGAAAGAAGGTCTTGTTCCGGGTCAAGGGACGCCGACGCGCTGCACGGACCATCCGCTGTGTCCCCTGCTCCAGCGCGAGGGCTGCCAGGCCACGTGGCCTTCTCCCCCGCCGCACACCCGCCTTGCCCCCCCCGCCCCCGCTCCTGGTTGCCCACCCCCAGGTTGCCGTCTGGGAAAGGGGCTCCAGTCTCCCGACGGGCAAGTGCTCAGAGACCACGCACTCACACATGGCGTGTCTGGGGGCACGTGGGGGACTCTCCCGTAGGGGGTCTCCTGCTGCCCCCCTGTCCCCACGGCCTCCCCTCTCCTCCCCCGGCCCCGACTGATGCCTCTTTCTGCAGGGCGGCACACGCACACCTCTGGGAGAAGTCCTCGGGGGCCAGGTCCCCTTTAAGACGACCCTTTATGACTTTTCTGCCAGGGCTGAGGGTGGTCCCTGCGGGAGGGCTCTCACCTCCTTGTCTCGCCTTTCGCAACACTTAGCCTTTGTCCCTTACTTTTGTCCCTGTGTCCCTGACTTGGCAGAGCTCTTGTCAAGCTCCTGGAGAGGCCCCACCACGGCCCCTCACCGGCCCCAGGTTAGGGCCGGGTACCCTGCCCCTCTCCCACCTCATCGGTCCCCTCGGCCCCTTCCCGTTCTTCCCACAGGTGACAGGCCCTGGGTCCCTAAAACCGACTCCCAGAAATCTCTTCGGGAAAACACACATCTTGACCTGCAGTCTGGGATTACTGATCGGCTACGTCTCAGTGCCCAAATAAGTCAGGACGGAGATGGCAAGGTCTTAGCCCTTTCCACACACGGGCACCGGGGGTCAGCCGAGGGCTCTGTCCTCTCGGTGCAGGTCGCCACAGGGCAGCCCTGGGGGCAGCTCTGGTCCCGGAGGCCCTGCCCCTGTGACTGGATGCCACGCCCCCTCCTGCTCAGAGCACATTGGCCAGAATTGTCACATGGCCTGACCGCTCACAGGAACCCGGGAAGTGACGTCCTGGCGGTACCTGGCAGGTGGAGACCCGCAGCCACTGGCATCCAGACACCACCTAAGCCCCCTTCCCAGCACCCTGCTCCCGGAGCCATGAACCCTCGGAGGGCAGGAACCCCGACTGAGGACCGGATGGGGCCCTCAATGTTTGTTAAGTTTACAAATCAGGTCGCCCACAAAACCTAGGACACTTCATGCTCTTTGAAGGCAGAGCCCACCGGAAGTGGCAGTCTGGTCTCTGTCTGGGTTTTGGGGACCATTCCTTGAAGTGTGGTCACACGCACGCCAGAACCCCTAGCATGACACCCTCCTGGGACTGTGGCTTGGCTCAGAGCAGAATCCCTTTCCTGCACCGTGGCTGGGGGGAGCTCCTGCCAGCCCTCACGGCTCCCCCCTCTATGACGGAGCAGACAGGGAAGGTGGGTCCGTGCACCTTGTTCGTCCATTGGACCCGCTGGCCTGCCTTCCTGAGTCCTCCGTGCAGCCCTCCACAGTCCCCCCTCACCTCTCTGGCCACATCTGCCCCCCCCCCAATCCTTTATGCTCAGGACTGCTCCAGACTCAGATCTGAACACATCAGGCCCCTGCTCACGACCGTGGCTTAGACAAAGTGGCCTCCGATGCAAAGCAGCATGGTGGCCCAGGCCCAGCCTGTCAGCCGAAGCGGTTCTGTAAAACAGAGCCATTTGCACGGGGTCTGTGCAGATCACCGGAGAGGAGACGGCTGGAGCTCTGGCTGCGGGGTGACCCGTACTGTGACCAGTTAGGGGAGACCCCCAGAGTCTCACCCTGCCTGTGGGCCCCTCACCGCCCCCACATGCCACAGTCTGCTTGTGCTGTCCTGTTTCCCGGCTGGCCGTCTCCCCTCCTCTTCCACCCAAAGCCCGCATGTCACCAGGGCATTTGGCATCCAGCGCTGGGACCAGTGTCTCTTTCCTCTGCATGACATTCATCACAGCGACTCTGACTCCGTGGTAGGCTGCCCACTGAGGCCATCATCGGGGCCTCGTGCAAGGTGGGGTCTGCCAGGTGTCGGGGATGGATTCAGGCCAGAGACACCCAGGGCTCCCCGTGGGCTCTGTGGCGCCTGGCCGTGGGGCTCACCCTTGCAGCCCGTGCCCTTCTCGTAGAGGGACGGGTGAAGGTGACCCCGAGGCCAGGAGAAGAGTTAGACGCAGCTGCAGGAGGGTGTCGGCACCACAGCCGGCATCCCTCCTGGGGAAGGGAGGGCCTCAGGGTTCACCCGCCCACTGGCCTAGCCCCATGGAGCTCTCCTGCGGCTTCCAGGAGATGAGAAGATCTCCAGCTCAAGGCTGAGACCTAGAAGAGACACCGCAAATGTCCCCAGAGGTGATATCGCTACCTGCTCCGTACGGTATGTCCTGAGTCCATACGGCCTTCAGCGTCCTGCTCGTGGGGAGAGGGCTCGTGTACTGCCTCACGCACGTGTACACATGCCCACCCCCACACTGGACGGTGCAGGGAGGAGGCCCAGGGGCCAGCCGTGCCCTACCCGGGAGGGAAGACGGTCGGGCGCGCGCCGAGCTCTGTCTCCGGCTGCAGGTTGCCAAGAACCTGGAGGGCAGCACCTTTTCCTCCAGCCAGTTAATGCTGGTTCCGCTCTGAGTGGCGCTGGGTGTCCGTGGGCGGGGAGGAAGAGCCACCGAGCAGCCACCCTTCCCCGCTTTTCCAGGAACCACCCTGGGCTGGGCACTGGCTGTGTGACACCTCGGCGAGGCCTGGCCCTCCTTTTCTCGAGGGTGAGATGAGACTGGACCAGGTCGTGGGCTCTTAGGCTGCAGAGGGTATAGGACTCCCCTGCGGAAGGGGGAGACTATTAAAAATGCAGAGTCTGCCCCACCCCCCAGGGATTCTGATCAGGAGGCTCTGGCCAGGCCCGGGGACCCCTTTCAATGGCCTCCCCCGGTGCCCGACGTGGGGACGGCACCCGGCTCCGTGCTCAGCATACTGACATTTCTCGTGGACTCCCAGGGCAAACACAGAGTCTGCTGTTTCTGTGCAGGGGATTTGGTGCCCGTGAAGGCTGCCACCCACAGCCAGGCTGGCTGTCTCCTCCGTCCGTCCGTGAAAAGAACCTGCCCTCCTAACTGACCAGAGGGACGGTTTAGTCTTAGCCATCATTTCTGAGGCTCCGTCCGGCACAGACTGAGAAGGTGTGTGTAAATGCGTTCCTTCCTTCCAGGTTTGGGGAGGTGGGGGTCCAGATGGACGGCACCCAGCTCTATGTCTCAGCAACCTCGAGTGCAGCGACCTCCCCAAATTCAGATTCTCTCTCTCGTCACACAACATAAATCCAGAGGTTTGCTGCCAGGGCTCGTATGGGAATGCCACAATGACGTCAGGGACCCACTCTCAGCCTCTTAGACACAAAATGGCTGCAGTAGCCCCGGACTTCAGTCGCATTTTAGGCTGGAGGAAGGGGGAGCCTTGGAGGAAGCCGGAGTGTCTGCTTCTCTTCATCAGGGACACACCGGCTTTTCCAAGAGTCCCAACCCCAGACGTGTGCTCACCTTCCCGACAGCACGGAGTCTTGGGCCACCCCAGCCTCGGGCCTACGTAGTTGTGGACATCTTCCCAACAGGCCGCTGTGCCCGAGGAGGGGGCAGAGGGTGGAAAGAGAGGGGGCAGGCCGCTGTGCCGGCCGCTGGAGGACTCCACCATCCCCACCGGACAGGGCCTGTGCTGGGCTGAGGTCGAGGCCTGTGCTTCCGATGAAGGGGTTCGAAGGACGCCCGAGTCCCGGGCAGGCAGGCAGTTCTCCGTCCCGTGAGCTGCACAAGGAGGCCGCACTCCGCTCCTGCCTGCCTTGGAGGAGAACCGGACCGAGCCAAGCGAGAGCGGAGTGCGGGAGGCTGGATGAGCCGGGGACGGCGATTAGAGCTGGAGGGTCTCGCTTCCGCGTCCCTGTCCCTCAGCGTTTCGTTCCCAGGTTCACGGGGCCCGGCTTCCCCCACCCCTCTCTGTGGCTGCCTGTAGCTTACAACAACTTGGCAAAGCAAGTCTTTTTTTTTTTTTTTAAGATTTTATTTATTTATTTGACAGACAGAGATCACAAGTAGGCAGAGAGACAGAGAGAGGAGGGGGGAGGAAACAGGCTCCCTGCTGAGCCAAAAGCCCGACGCGGGGCTCGATCCCAGGACCCTGGGATCATGACCTGAGCTGAAGGCTGAGGCTTTAACCCACTGAGCCACCCAGGCGCCCCAAAGCAAGTCTTTTTAAAAAGGTCAAAACATTTCTCTTTTTCTCCCTACGCGATCCGTCCAGAATTCAGAAACTCTTAGGAAGTGTTCTCGTTCTTATTGACAATTTATATATTTGCGTGAGGCCAAGACGAGTCCCTCCTGGAGCAGGACCCACCGGGCGAGGCCGAGGCTTCCTGGGCTCCGGAGGCTTTTCCACGTGCGACGTGAGATTCTTGACGGAAAGTTCCAGCAAAGCAGATGAGGAGAAAGCTGCCTGACCGGTCACTCTTGCCGCTTGAAGAGTACGGCCAAGTGTACTGAAAACCCCGGGCTTGGTTTGCCAACAAAGGAGGCTTCCCATGGTCATCTGGGACGGAACCAGGAATGACCACAGAAAAAAAAAGAGTCGTGTTTTGAGGATCCGGCTTCACGGACGTCGGAGTCTAGAGTGGCTCGTCATTCCCCACCAGGAACCAGACCGGATCCGGATTTCTTCTAGCTTCCTCCCGCGTGGGGCTGGAGCCCTCCAAACACGAACATTTCCCATTTTTTCTCACTCTTTAGGCTTGGAATCCGCGTGCAGATAACATGGCTCTCTTCCTGAGGCCGCGTCAGCCATCCCGGCACAGGTCGGCCCGAGCTTTACGGCGATCGCCACGGTGGCTCGCGTGCGGACGGCCCTCCTGCCGGCTGCCGCGTGGCCTTGGGAGACCGGCAGGGACAGCTCGCTGCAGGCCCGGAAGAGCCACCAGGCTGCCGCTGCCTGCCCTCGCTCCCTCAAGGGTGCGCAGAGCCCACGTCCGGAGCCTTTGCCGCTCTCCCCACTCGGAAAGCGAGTGTGTGACTTGCTGGAACCCTGACCCTTTGCTTCTCTTTTGTTTCCATACAAATGGTTCTCATCAAATGACCTGGTTGCTTAGAGACCTAAGACTAACTTAGACGTCTAAGTCAGGCAGATGGAACACCCCCTCCTGCGATCGGACGTGCTCCTATCCATCCTGCCCCGAGTCATCGTGAGGGCGCGTGATTGTGTGCCTCTGTGAATAGTTTTTAAAAAACTGCAACCCATTCAGGGCGCCTGGGCGGCTCCGTCGGTGAAGCGTCTGCCTTCGGCTCAGGTCATGATCCCGGGGTCCTGGGATCGAGTTCCGCATCAGGCTCCCTGCTCCCCCTCTACCTGCTGCTCTGCCTGCTTGTGCTCTCTCTCTGCCAAATAAATAAAATCTTTTAAAAAATTATAGCCCATTTGAGTTCGCTGATGGATCGGTGTTGGCTCCCGGGAAGCTCTGCTCTGGGAAGTGTGTGGATCCTTGTCTGTTGTCCTCCCCGAAGTCGGCACCCTGCTGTCCGGTGTGTGTGTGCGCGCCGAGGGTTTACGTGCCTGTGGGCAGCCCGTGGTGGGGGATCAGACGACTGGGTGACAGTAACCATGGAGCGAGGAAGGCGGGGACCCCGCGGTGCTCCAGTCTGCTGACTCAGCTGGAGGAAAACCCCGACCCCGGAGCCCAACGACAACCGCAGTGGTGACTGGACGGCGCTGTCCTGCCTGGTCACCCTTCCAGACCGCTGAGCGAACGGCCAAGGGCAGAGAGCAGGGGTCAACTGTTAAAATTAAAAACAAAACAAAACAGACCAGCCTTAAAATTCCTTGAGCAGGCAAAACCAGCACAGTCATGCCCCCAGAGCGGAATTTAGCTTCCCTTGACTCAGGGTTTCTTGCTTGTGTCTCTGGAAACCACAAGCAAAACCGGTTGACATGAGGTAGCCATCCGCGGACTCCGCCACTTCAGAAAATCCCCCGGTCCGGGATCGAGCCCCGTGTCCGGCTCCCCGCTTGGCGGGGAGTCTGCTTCTCCCTCTCCTTCTGCGTCTCCCCGACTGGTGCTCTGTCTGTCTCTCTCTTAAATGAGTAAATCAAATTAAAAGAAAGAAAATTCTAACATTGTAGCCAGTCCCTGGGGAGGATACAGTCACCGCCTTCCCGCCACGTGAGCGCTTTGTAATCACGTGCCCGGCCGCAATCCGTGGTCAGGTTGGAGCGCTCCGCTCCGCCGAGTGTCTGGTGTGCGCACAACCAACTTCTACTAATCACGGCTCCCGCGACCCACTGGGTTCCCTCTGTTACAGCCGAACCCTGGCCCCGGTGCGGACGGCTCTCTCTGTGTCCCCCTTCTCTAGCAGAGACTGTCCCTTGGTGATGGCCGCGGTGTTTGGCACGAAGAACAAGAGGAGAGCTCCCTTCCGATGTCGGGGCCGGAGCGGGGCCCCTGGGAGGGTGGGAAGGGGCCGAGTGGGCACCGGGGCCTGGGTGCAGTGCCGGCTCCAAGCGGGGCTCGTGCCCACAAACCGGGGTGATGTTACCCTCCACGGGGCTGAGCCATGGCAGCGTCTTGGGGCCCAGGAGAGAAGGATGGATAGAAAGGGCTTCGCACACACCGGATTTGGCCAGACTGGGTGTGGATGGGCCAGGGTGCGGCAGACGGAGCCGGCATCTCAGCCGGCACCGCGTGTTCTCGGCGCCCCCCACTTACGGAGGTGTGGGGAGACGAGGCACGTGCCCGCACCCCCACCGGCCCTGTCTGCAGGGGAGGCATGGTAGTGCCTCCGGGGCAGCGACGCCGGGTGGCGGGCCCAATGTCGGGCTGCAGGGACTTCAGGCCCCGACTCCGTCCCACTCCCCAGCTTCAGGGCTGCCCGGCAGGCTCGCCCTTCTCCTGGGCCATAAGCACCGGCCGAGCGCTGAAGCTGTGGCTACTGTGGACGCTGGGTTCCAGCCGGGCCCCTGGGAGGTGCCTCTCCGCCTCTCCTTCCCCCAGACGGCCTCGTCCCTCACGGATCTTCCTCCACCCGCGGCTTCCCCAGCCCTCTGAGGTCTGGGCTGCGGCGCTCAGCGGGGTCCCGGCCGAGGCGCACGCGGGCCCCCGGAGCCGGGCTGCGGAAGCCGGCGAGGCCTCTCCGGAGCTGCCTGGGATCCCACGGCGGTGGCTCCACTTACACGCCCGGCCATTTGTTTGCCAGGCTGGAGCCTGTATTTATCGTTGCTAACGTATTTTCTCAGGAGGGGATGTGCCGCCGCCCATAAATTCAGGAGGAGGACGAGAGGGATTCTCGCAGGTCGATGGAGATGGATGCGCACGCCGGGCGCACGGCGGCCCCACCGCTCAAGGGGAGACGGATCTCTTGCCGCCTCCCGACAGGCAGCTCATTTGTTCGGGGCGAGGGAGGGAGGAGCAGGGGACGGAGCCTCGCATTTGTCTGACGAGGCCTCAGACGCTTGCCTGCCTCCGCACCTGGGTCCGGACTTTCCTCCTGTCTGGGCTCCGAGAGCCCGCGGGCCGAGGCTAGAAGAGCCTCCGGGAGGAGCAGGCGCCACGGAATGAGGCAGCGGGCATTCCAGCAGGGCCGTGGGGGAGAGGACGGGCATCCAGGGCACTGGCCGGATGCAGGAGCTCAGCCCCTGGCCCCTTGCCCAGTCTTGCCGTTAAAGAATCCAACGACAGTGGGAGGCCACACAGAGATGGCCAGAGTGGAGGAGGAGAGGCAGGTCCATTATGACTCAGCAAATTCTCCCTCCTCCCAGCCCCTTACCTCTGTGGATGTAGCCATTTCCCCCTGGACATTGAGGTGAGCTTGGCCAAAAGAACGTGGGCCCCAGGGACAGCCAGCCGGAGCCAGGGACAGGCTGTGAGGGGCCTGGCATGTTACCAGCCCGCCTTTGGGGTGTCGTACCTCACACCCCGGCTAGCACGGCCCCTCTGGCCTGGCCCCAAGGGAGGCCCGTGGAGCCGGCCCGTGGAGGCCAGAGGCAGAGGCAGAGGCTGAGGTCACGACATGCATTATGGTTACATGGCGGGATCTGGTGGAAGGAGAGGGAGGAGGACCCGGCCAGTGGAACAGGATGGTCAAGCCATGTGGACCCGGGAAGCCCTTACAGCTGCAGCCCTGTGCCCGGGGAACCCCTAGCTTCGAAGCCTGGAGGCTGGATGCCGCTGAGGGAGTCCGTCTTGCCACGGGAGCTCTGGCCCAGCTGGGAGGGAGGGTCGTTTTCATTGCACACCTCCCGAGCAGGAGAAAGGCGCTGACCTGCTCGTTTCCACAGGACTCACTGGGCACCCCTGCACCCAGGAGCACACGGGCGAGGGCCATATCGATCAAACCGTGGGTCCTCAAACAGATCCCGGGGCTACACCCCATCTTCCCAAGAAGCCCACTCCGGAGTCGGCCAGAGCCCCACCCCGCACACAGTGCATCTGGGTTTCCCCGGCTCTCTGCCCTTTCCTTTCCTCAGACCTGTCCCGCTGGCCTCCAACTCAGGACCTTTGCACGTGCTGCCCCTCTGCCCACAGCAGGTCAGCCAGATTGTGCACAGCCAGATCCACTCCTCACCTCACAGAGAACCCGACTCTCTCCTGCCGGCTCTGAGTCACGCTGCTCACTTAGGGACCGTCTCTCTGCTCTGATAAGAGCAGCCGCTGGGGCTCGTGGGCTCCGCTCCTACCGCAGGGCTGACCCACGGGCCACGGGAGGAAGTGTGCTGAGGACACGTATGCGTGACGATTCATCGACGCGGCGGTTTCACAACTGGGTCCTGCTGAGAAGCGGCCCCTGAGCCGGGGCACGGGGGGCTGATGGCTCGTCCCTCATGGGAGCCCCAGGGCTTTCTTGTTCCGGCTGGAACCTCCTTTTCCAGACACAGCCATCCGCCATCCTACCTGCCTCCAGACTCATGGGACCCCTGGACAGACCGCTGGATACTCGATGTTCCCACATAAACCGCCACCCTTCTGGGGGAGCGTGGCCCCTGTCCCGGGTGGGGGAAGCCCTTGGGATCGAGGGGCCGGATGGCAACAGGACACAGACGCCACCTGAGAAGACCCCGAGCCCAAAGGTGGGAAGACGCCCTGCTGCTGGGAAAGCAACCAGGAAGCTGTGCCCCAGGCCCGAGGGGTGCCAGATGGGTGCGGCTGCCCACAGTGGCCCCTGAGTCCCCTGCTCGGTCTGTCTCATGGCTGGCCAGGTGACTCTCGAACCCCTGCCTCACACAGGTGTTGCCTGTTGGTCCCTCCGCCAGACCTGCTGGCCTGGGAGCCCTTCCGCCTCTCCACCCCGCCCCCCAGCAAGACCAGCCCCGCAGCCGTGTCCCCAAAAAGGCCCCTAGCCCTGAGGGTGAGCTGTGAGAGGGGCCGGGGCAGACTTCTGCCTGCCTGCAAGGTGGGGGTGTAGTTCGGGATTAATAGCTTCCAGAAGCCAAAATATCTCCAACATGTTAATTAGCGCTTCCCTGAGGCTGTGAGTGCCGTGGGCGTGGGGACTGTCCCAGTACTTCCTCCCTGCTGAAGGGCAGGGGTGAGTCACCTGGCACTTCCCTGAGACACGGGCATCCAGGATCCAGAGTCCCCTTGGCTGCTTGGCTCCTGGAGATCTTCCCGGGCTGGGAGTGGATGGGAAGGCAGAGCAGGTGTCCCTGCCTGGACAGGAGACAAAGCTCCCCGTGCTGCCCGGGGCCCTCCGGGGCCCCACATACACTGTGCCCAAATGAAGGCTCATAACCCAAATGTCCTAGGATTGGTACAAGGGGGAGTTCAGGGGGAGGCCCGAGGGAGGGAGGAGGTATTTTTAGCAAAACCCACTGCTTTGGAAAGGCTCCCGCTTTCTGGCAGGTGTCTCTGGTGGACGGATGAGGGAGTCTGCCGACTCGTGTGTGTGCTCCCTACTCTGTCCTTCCTCCCCTCCGGGCCAGGGCCCAGGCCAGCAGGCTGCCTGCGAGAGGGGGCCGCCAGGGGAGAGGGGTCATTGTTGAGAAATACGGGGCAAATAAACTGGGTCTTAAGCGCCCCTGTGAGCACTACAGATAGGACAGATCAGCGTGCCTGGGCGTGGCAGAGAGACCATTTCTGATGGAGGCACCAGGAAGGGTCCTATGGCCAAGGTGATTGGACCCTCACACGACATCCCCTCCAAGGCATTCAACCCGTGTGGTTAGGGGTCTGGTGATGGCCCCCATCCGTCTCCAGTCCCAGCTGTACCGGTGATGCTGAACCCCCCAGGGGCCCAGTGTCTCCATCAGTAGACAGAGGAATGAGGGGTACCTGGCACGGGGCAGGGAAGACTGTCCCCACCGAGCCACCCTGCAGAGGACAGCCGTCCATCATGCTGAACTCCTGAGTGGTCTGGTGCCTGCCTCCCCCCTGCCCCAAGAGGTTTGCCCGGCTCCAGAGAGGGGTCCTGCGTCAGCCCCGGGACGGTGATGGGGCTGGTTTCCATCCGTTTCTCTCCCACGAGAACAGAGGAGAGCTGGGGAAGGTGAGGAGCTGCCCGGGAGCCCAAGGACACGGACGCGAGGCCCAGACCTGGGGGAGGTAAGGAGGGTGCCCCGAGCTCCCCGTTTGGTCAGGCTGACGAGGCAGACGCCGGGGCTGGCGAGAACAAGGAGAACCCGATTCACTCTCAACACTCCCCGTTACACAGGCAACAGTTACCAAGCAAGCAGGTGTCTGGGGGCAAACAGGAAGGGGAGATGTGGGAGAAGCCGTGGGCTTCTCCGTTTATCGTGGACAGCAGAGAAAGGAGCAAGAACATTGCTATTGCTTTGGGGAAAAAATGGTTTTATCTGCCGAGAAGAAGAAAAATCACCCATCGTCTGTTATTTGAAGACTGGGGGCTCCCAGCCCCCACCAGGTTGAGGCCACCGGCTCACCTCCTCCAGCGTGGGCCGAAAAGCAGTGAGAGTAGAACAGAATCTGGATTATGAAGGTGGCTCAGGAACGGAGCCTGGGTCATGGGCCACATGTGGCAAGAGCGACAGCAGGATCGGGGTAGAGCTCGGTTACCCAGGAAGGCTCTGCCTGATCCTCCCGCCCCAACCAGACGGTGTGCGGACCCCATTCTTGGGCCTCGGGTGACTGCAGCCCAAACACGGGTCAAGACAGGCTCGTCCTGATGTCACGTGTTCTTGCTCTTCCCAGATGGAGGGAGGAGGCTTGAGGACAAGGCGCGGCTCCTGGCAACCACACTGCGACCATGAGGGTCGCCAGCCCAAAGACAAGGCCAGTGCATGGGAAGATGGAACCAGGAGAATCCAGAGCAACTTGCTGGGCTCCACGTACATCCCAGGCTCTGAGAGCACTTCAGTGCGCAATCCCGTTAATGTGCACAGTTGTCCTGTGACCTGGGAGCTACTGTGTTTCCCATTTTGCAGACCAGGGGACGGGGCAGTGAGGAGCCAGGGGGCGTGCCAGGGATCACACCCCCCAGGACACCGGATACAGGTTCCCACCGAGCACCTGCTCCTCTCTCTGGTGCCTGGGGACCAGAGACAGTCCCGGCCCGGGCAGCTCCTCAGCAGGGGACACGGGCATGGGAGACCAGCTGGGAACAGGCCTCCCGGTGCCGACCGGAAATCCTCTTGTCCCTGACGGCCAGGTGGACGGTAGCTGGCGGGAGTGTCCGTATGGTGTGCACGCATGCAGGGGGACAGGGCACAATGGCGCTTTGCCCTGATGGAGAAGTCACAAGACTGCCCTGTCCAGATGAAAAATGCACCTGTCCTCGTGGTTCCCACAGACATGCATGAAAATGTTCTGGGAGCGGAGCCAGTTTCCAGCAGGGAGTGTCGGGGGTGGGCGAGGGAAGAGCTCAGCTGGCGGCCGGGGGCTTCTCAGAGCTGCCTTGTGGAAGGAACCCTAGGAAGGAACAGGTGGTATTCAGAAGTGGCTTGGAGGGAGTTCAAGAAGTGTGCTGTTCCAAGTTCCACTCCTCCAAACTCTTCTTAGTCTCAAACGTCATGGGAGTGCGGTGTCACTGTGACCCCAGGGGCCCCGATTCCCCGGCTGGACACCCGGGAGCCGCTGTCCCAACCCTGGGGATCACCGGAAGGCACCCTCCCATGCACACAAGACCCCCAGGGAGGGACAACACGGGGTGGCCTCGCCATGTGGGAGCCTCAGGGACACGCAGCAGAACGTGCGCTCTCCGCTGACGCCCGCAGGTCAAGGGGAGGCCAGCGGGGAGCCGAGGGCAGGTCTCCCTGCCCTAGGGCCAAGGGCATGAGGAGTCAGGTGCAGGTGGGGAGGGGCGGGAGGGGTGCAGGTGGGGAGGGGCGGGAGGGGTGCGGGTGGGGAGGGGCGGGAGGGGTGCGGCTTTATCTCTTCCCAGAGTCACGGTCGGGGGAGGCCCCTGCGCGTGGCAAGTCGTTCCTCTTATCCGCCCGTGTCCCCTCTCCTGGCGCGCGTGACTGTGGACCTGGGTTTATCAGGCAGGAAGGGAGCCCCCGTGCTCGGGGGTGGGTCTCCTGGCCCAGTTTTGAAGCTGAGTTAGTTGGAATCCGTAGCAGGAGCCCACGGAAGAGGCACGCCCGCTGGGTGAGCAAAACAGGAAGGAACACGTGACAAACGCGAGTCCACGTGAGAGGGAAACGGGACGCACCCCGGTTCTCGCGGACCACCCGCTGGGCGCCAGACCCCGTCCGAGCCGCGTCAAGGGCTCCTCCTAAGGCCGTGAAACACTCGTGGGACCACAGAGCTTGGGGAAAGGGTTATTCATTGCATTGGTCCCAGTAATGGGGCTCACCAAAAAGGTCAGTGGGGACGTGTTTCATGGGAAGGGTTTCCAAACAGCAGATGGCTTAGCACAACCGTGTGACAGGACACCAGAGAATGGACGTTCATGTCCAATGTGGCAGTGGGGAAAGAGGCCAGGGACCCCTGGCTCCTGCTCGTGGGAGGCTGACGTTGGCCTCCGGCCAGAAGAGGCTCTGATCACGTGGTACCCGCCCCTGGCCCAAGGAAAGCACCTGGGTCTGGGGTCCGAGAGACACAGACCTGGGGCTGGCTGTGTCCCTCCCAGCCTGTGACGTGGGGACAGCCAGGCGTGGCCAGAACCTGAGCCTCATCTCCTTGTTGCTCTCACTGGGGACTTTTGTGTCGACCCCGATGAGCGGTCTGTGTCCGTGTGTGCCTGACACACAGTGTGCCTGCGGGAACCTCGGTGCCTCTTTCCTCTGACCGCAGAGGGACGTGACACCACGCACACGCTAGAGGCCCCGAGGTCACCCTCACTGACTCAGCCACTCGTCCACGGGAGGGACCGGCCGGCTGCAGCCCCAGCCCCTGGGTTTGGCCCAAAGAGCCAAGCAGGTGACAGATACGCAATTCTATTTTACACCAGAAAGTCATTTCCAACCTCTTTTCATAGAGGATTGCTTCTGTGGGTGGAAATTCACCGGGTTCCTGAAGCCACAGATGACTTTTAATGTTACGGGAGCTTCCATTTTTCACTAATTTAATTTCTAGGGCTATTAAAGGTGGCCTGAAGAAATACCATCTGTTGAGTCGATGATAGAGAAGGAATTTTAGGAGTCAGACTGTAAATTTCCACTTTATCAGGGATCTTGGTATCTGAAATCAATTTGGGGAAGCATTGAAATGCTTATCAGGAGAATTTCTCAATCAGGCTCCTCTTCTCGCGCCGTTTTTCATTTCGATCAATCAGCCCCTGACATTCTCGGGCCGGGAAGGGCCCCGCCACTTGTGTCCAAGTGCGTTTCAAAGCCACCAGGAGAGCAGCCATCGGGAAACAGGACGTTTAAGGGATTTTGTTATTTTTACCAAAATTCTGACAGTCCCAAATGCACTTCATTTCAGTAAACATCAGGCATGTTCCTGCCGGAAGAACTTCCCTTCAGGGACGGGAGGCTGAAGCCAGTCCTAGAAGACGGTGTCCCCCACACCTCAGGTTTTCCTGTGCGGAGGAACCCTCCGGTGGGAAATCCCCCGCCACCCAGAGACGGGCAGAGACCTGCGCCGGGAAACCTACTTCCCTGCACTTCGGGGTGGGGGAGCCCCCCACTGCCCCGTCGGGGACTGTCTGTAGGTGCCGCTTGCGTGCCAGGCTCTGAACAACAGGGCAAGACAGGCCCTGTCCCCACAGAGAGGGCAACTGGGGCGGACACCTCGGCCACGGGCCTCCTGAGACGGGCAGGAAGGGGACCGACCTCAGGGAGTGTGGGCGTCTGGGGAGGGCATGTCACCCAGAGTGACAGCTGTAATGCGGACAGGCTCAGTGTGCATGAGGGACAGAAGAAAAGTGTCCCGGGTTGCAGGCAGGTCCTTGAGGGACCAGGGACGACAGGAGCAAAGGCCAGGGTGCAGCCCAACCTGGCCGGTGGGGTTCCTGGGGTGGGGGTGATGCGGGAAGGAGCGGTCAGACCCAGCCTGGGCTCCAGGCAGCCGATGTCCCCATGGCCCGGAGAGGAAGGGTTGTTGGCGAACTGCAGCCCAAGGAGGATGGGAAGACCCACGTCCTTTGCTGACAGGCTCAATCCCCTCCTCCAGGAAGGCCCCCATCATCCCTCTCACACTCATTTCCCCAAAGCTTCTCTAACCAAGGGTGCTGGGTGCACAGTGGGCACTGAGGGACGGGAACCTGAGAACGGAAGGCAGCATGGTTTGGGGGTCTTCCCAGGGGGCCGGTCCAGGCCACAGGTGCTGCACGGAGCTGTGTGATAGTCACGACCTCAGCGGCGGTGAGGGCAGGTGGGACAGAGGGACGCCACCTGCTTCCAGCTGCCACGTCCTCAGAGGCCCTGAGCCACCTTTCCTCTGGGACTCCAGGGACAGTCTTCAAGAGAAGGAGGCAGGAGGAGGGGCTCAGCTGTGTGCTGCCCCCGCCCCCGTCCCCAGCTCTCAAGGCAAACCCTGCAGACCACCGTCCCTGGGTGGGGGAAAGACGTCGTCGTCACTGCCTCACCGTCCTGTCCGCTTTCTGAAAGGGATGCGTGCGAGCGAGCCGGCACCCCGCGGGGCGGGAGGACGGTCCCACCTGCGAGCCGCTGCCCTCAGCCCCGGACTCCCGGCTGCCCGGTCATTCCACCCGCTCCGCTCCCTTGCTCAGAACCCCGCGGGTTTTCTGCCTTTCGGACTTCCCTTTCAGAAGGTTAATGCATTAAATGGCTAGTCCTTTAGCCCCGTTACCAGCTTTCATTAGCGGGAGTAGCTTCATTAGCGGGAGCACCTCTGCCCGGCGCTGGCCTGCGATGGGCGTCGGGGGGTCAGGGCATCCACCCCGAGGGAGGACGGTGACAGGCCTCTGCCCGCGGCAATCCCCATGGGAGCGACCTTGGGGGGCCCCTCTTAGCATAGGGAGTCCTGATGCGTGGGTGAGGCTGGGGCACAGGGCAGCGGCCCCCGAGCCCACCAGCTCCTGGAGCAGGGGGGCTAGTGTGCTCCAGAAAAGGCAGGTGTGAGCGCTCCAGGTCGGCAGGCCGCGGGGCCCCCGTCCTAACGGTCAGGGCAGCAGGAAGCCAGGAGGGGGCAGCCAACGGGGGCGGCCGCACGCTGACAAGACTTGATGGACACAAACAGGCCAGCTTTGGCTCCTGGACCCCCGACAATGTCATTCAGTCCTCAGAACCCCCCGGCGGTGTCTGTGACACCCGTCTCGCCCCTACGCAAGTGGTCAGGAGCGGAGAGTCAGGGAGTCAGGGTGGCCGCTGCTCCCGCTGGTGGGCGGGTGGGCTCCCCTGCCAGAACCTTCTGCCCAGCCGCCCCCCCCCGACCTCCCGCCAGCGCCTCCCAGCTCCTTGTGCGGCTCAGGGAGGTGGGTCTGGAGAGGGTCGTTGTGAGGAGCAGACTCCTGCAGCCACAGAGGCCGAGAGGCCCCGAGGTCGGCGGCCAGCGAGCTAAGCCCTGGTGTCCGTCCCGGTGCAGCCCACGCTGAGGCAGGAGGGGCCCGGTGCAGGCTTGAAGACCAGCAGGCAGATGGCGGACCCTCCTCTCCCCCTCTGCCTTTTCCTTCTGTGGAGGCCGGCACCGGGTTGGACGAGGCCCACCCCTGCCGGACAGGGGTCGGCTCTAGGCAGTGTGCTGGCTGATTCAAGTGCTGACCGCGCACCCACCAGCCTCCAGACACGCCCACAGCAGAGTCGAACCAAATGTCCCACGGCGGCTCATTCACACAGAGAGTGACCGTCACCCCGGGAGGCGCCCCTGACACTCTTCCTTCCGTCCTTGTTATTTTAACCTGTTTTGCTCCTTCCAAGGCCGGAGCTGCTCACGGGCAGTCTTGGGGCTACAGGCAGGGATCCGAACTCCGGTTCCCTTTCCCCAGTGCGTCCCTGCCCCTCACTATGACCCCAGAAGGGGCAGGGTGGTGCGACCAGGACCCTGAGCCCCACAGGCTGCAGACCCGCCCCCCCGCTGGCCTGTCGGCCCCTCACTTCCTCCTCCAGCTCAGGCCAGGGCCCACTAGTTTTTCTCAAAAACTCGCCGCCTTGCAGCGCAGGGGATGGTTCTCAGCCCCAGATCCGCACCTGGGCCATAGGGAGGGGAGCCTGGCGGGAGGCAGGCTTGGCTCGGGTCACCAAACGTGGTGGAGATAAAGCTGTGGCCATTCTCCAGCGGGCCGTGTGCGAGGACGGGCGGGAGCCAGGCCCGGCACCCGTGCATACCCATCTCCTGCGGTCGTCGTGGCCGAGTCCGCCAGCCGGACGGCTCATCAAGGGGAAATGTGTTCTCACACGGCTTTGGTGGCTGGAAGTCCCAGGTCTCGCCTTGGTGGGGCTGGCAGTGCCCTGGCTTGTACTCATCACCCCCATCCCGCCTTCCCTCCCTCTGTACCTGTGCCTTCCCCCGAGGCGCCTAACAGGACACCAGAAACACCAGGCAGAGGATCGGGGCCCACCCACCCTAACACAACCTCTTCTTAACGACACCTTACTTACCGCAAAGTCCTTATTTCCAAATAAGGCCACATCCTCAGGTGCCAGGCCTTAGGACCTCAGCGTCCCTGTGGGGACACGATCCCACCCACCGCGTGTGGACAGGCAAGTCTCTGAAGCGCTTGAAATTCCGGCTCCCTGTCAGCCGCCCCTGTGTCTGGCACTGGACAGGGCCCGAGACAGGTGGGGAGGGACCCGGTGACCTGGGCAGGGGGGTGACCCGGGCAGGGGACAGCCGTCAGAGGCTCCAGGACCTGGCAAGCCAGGAGTGTGGTCCAGGGACAGCCCGCTGTCTCCCGGCGTCACAGAGGAGGCGCTACGCAGGGAAGAGAAGACAGGGCCATGCCGTCCCTCCCCGCCGGCTGCTGGTCATAAGAGCCAAGCAGGGCCAGGGGATGCAGGTAGAGCCCGCCAAGGTCAGGGGCACAAACCCTCAGCGCCAGCCTCGAAGGCCCTCAGACCAGGCTAACCGGAGAAACGGCGAGGCTGTCCTTCGCCCCTGCTGTCCGCCTCCAAGGCTGCTGCCCCGGTGGGGGCTGGCACATGCGGTGGCGGTGGACCTCCACCGTGTCGCTGCAGCCGGTCAGCCGAGCTCCAGGCTGCCCCTCCACACACCGACCCTGTCTTCTCCCCTCAGCAGGAACCGTGTCCGTCGGCCCAGGCCAGTTCGTCCTGAGTCCCTTCGGCGGCCGGGCCTGGGCTGCTGCCGAGTGGATCAGAAGGGCCCAAGACGGGGCCCTCCCTGGGACACTGGCCGTGGCTGGGGTTTCTGGGAGTGAAGCCCACAGCAGCCCATGCACATCCCAGGCGCTGGCCACGGGCCCTGGGACAAACCCTCGGTGGCGTGTGGAGGCCGGGCTCGGATGACGTTTCCCCAGCTCCAGGCCAGCGACTTGAACGGCTTTCCAAGTTCAGCAACGGCGCCGGGGCCCCCTGCCTCCCCAGGACGTCTGGAGCTGAGACACCCCCCCCCTCTGTTCTTAGGGTTCTTCGGGGATCCCAGGGGGCGGAGATCCTCACGGAGCTCTTAAGGGTGGGGTCCGACGACCACATGCCACAGCCTCCCAGTACAACCCAGGCACGGAGCCGGGTCCCGGGGCCCAGAACGGGCAAGTCAGTCCTGATGCGGAAAGAGCGGAGCCGGGGCCACCGCTCCCCGGGGCCACCGCTCCCCGGGGCCTCTGAACAGTGAGCCCTTTCCCTGGACCATGATCCACCCAAGACACACCAGCATGACCGGGCTCACGAGGACATGTGTCCCAGCCAGGTGGGGGCCGCCGCTGTGTTCTCACACTCTGTTTCTCGGGCCTTGTGATCAGTCCCGCTCTGGGGGACGCCCGGGTTGTGTGTGGCGGCCACTCATGGTCGACCCTGTGCCCACGGCTCCGTGGGGCTCAGGGTGGAGTCGTGGCCTCAGCCCTGCCTCCGCAGAGACCACACAGCCGGCCACACGCATGGGTGTCCCCTGATCTGGTGTCGCTGGCCTCAGGGGGATGCCCCGCAGCCCACTTTCAGGGACCTGGAGAAGGAGACGGAAGGACCCGCGTAGGAGATTCGGTCTGAAGCTCTGGCTCCAGCACACCTCCTCCGACCCTTCCCCCCACAAGGGCGGCCACGGAAGGGGAGCAGCCCCCGGACGGCCACGGAGGTGTCTCAGGCAGACCGGAGCCGGGCCCCCGGTCTGGAAGGACCAGGGAAGGTCTGCGAGGCCACGGGGAGCCTGTGGCCCGCGCCCTCCTGCTCCCAACACCGGCGCCAGAGAGCAGAAGAGCCTGGGAACTGGAACCATCCATCACTCCGCGCCCCGTGTCAAGCTCGGTCGCTGGGGTCCCTCTGGGAACGGAGGGGTCACGGGCTTCGGTGGAGATGGGGCACCTCGGTCACGGAAGATGAAGGGCCTGCGAGGCCTGGAGACAGAGCCCATAAATCTCTCCCAGCCAAGGGTCTTGGGTTCCTTTTGTCTGGAAAAAATACCCTCTGGGACGCCGTCCACCCTGGGGCCGGGAGGCTCAGGTGAGCGCCTGCAGTGAGCAGCCAGGAGCGCCGGGAAGGGCGGGGAGGGGGAGCCCAGATCCTCATCTGAAGGGACCCACCTGGGACGCCCAGGCTCCTCCCTGCCTGTCGCCATCGGTGGCTCCCACTTCCTTAGACGCATCCCCCACTCGCATCCCCCACTCACTGGGATCTCCCGCATGGCGGGCTCCTTCCCTCCCTGGCGCATCTGTGCGGGGGGGGGGGGGACACACGACCTTTCCCACGTGACACGCAGCAGGTGAGAACAGGGTACGCCCCCCCCAGTAGATGCGGGAGCGGAGCCTGCTGGGGAGGACGAGGGAGTTCTGGGCCAGCAGTGACTAGGGGCAGGGCTGGGGCGGGGCTTGTGGGCGGGGACGGGGAGCCACAGGCTCCCCTCAGGAGTGGGACCAGCCTGGCCGGAAACTTCCTGAGAAAAGCCAAAGCTGAGCCTCAAAGAATCAAACCATCATCCGGCTGGGAAATGAGCTGCTGGTCAGGACAAAGCCATACGCTGTCCAGCAGGACAAGGAGACAGGACATCCAGAGTGTCGGCGCCCTGGCGTCCCGCCGGTCAGCACCACGCACGTGCCCGGGCAGGTGCACGCAGGAAGACGTGGCCTGCGGACAGGGAGCAGTGGTGGACGCGGCGGGAAGGCTCACGCACAAACGAGAACCACGAGAGAATCACGTGGCCCTTCCAGGCCTGGAGAGCCGGGCCCGGGAGGAGGAGAAACGGGGCACAGGGTGGGCACGGAGCTGTGTGAGGCCCGCCGTCTGAGGGGCAGGCGGGGACGAGTTCCGGGGACAAGCTGGGGACACGAGCGCAGCCCCCACGGCCAGCGGCAAGATGCCAAGAGACCCAACAGAGTCTCCTTCGCCGGAGGATGGGACGAGGAGGAGATGAGAAGGACACGGTCAGACATCCCCGAGATCTGGGGACAAACATAAACACACGGATGCCGCCAGACCGCTGGGGAGCGAAGGGAGAGAAACTCTCCCAGGTGGAGGAGGCCATGGACAGAGCCAGGCTCACCGGGGTCCCCCACCAGGAAGGCAGGGCCTCAGCTGGGTGGACGCAACTGTGGATGAGCATTGGCGCAAACTACCGTCTCCTGACTCCAGCCACTGCACAGAGATCACGGGGGCCTGTCCCCACTCCTAAGAAATGCACGCTCTTGCATTAGGGCAACTGGCCAGCCTTGTGGCTCCAACCTACTCTCGGTTCAGAAAAACACGGTGCACGCATGTCTGGCAAGAGGGGAAGGGGAGGGCGGTGCTGTCCGGGCACCCGAGCTCCTTGTCCTCTTCCTCTGACACCGTAAAATCCCCTAAAAAGCAAAAAATGTTTTCAATGATCATTTCCATAAAAGCTGATGTGGGGTACTTGGTTACTACCTGCTTCTCCCCTGTGGCACGAGCTCTGGGAAAGCGGGACCTGCCCCAGGGTGGTTTGTCGCAGGGCAGGGGTTGTTGGAGGAAGGACCTGAGTGGTGAGGACGCCCCTGACATCCCAGGAGGACGAGCCTGGTCCCAGCTCAGCCGCCAGCGTCCTGGCCTCTCACTGCACCCCCTTCCCCTCTTCCGGGCTCTCTGTCTCTGTGTCTCTGTCTCTGCCTATCTCTGTCTCTCTGTGGGACACGCGCTGCCTCTTCGGGGCAGGACGAGTATGGGGGGCAGGCGCCAGGCACCGTTGGCAGGACCGTCAACGCACAAGTGAACCGTCCGCAGATCTTTGGCCCCAAAGCTCTGACCGGGAGCAACGTCTGTCCTCGGGATACAGGTGAGAGGGCAGGGCTGAGCTGGATGTCACGGCTCCAGGCTTGGACACAAGCTGCCCCCGTGTGTCCCCAGGGCACGGCCGGGGCTCAAGCATGGAGTTCAAACATCACCACGTGCTGCAGACACACCTGCCCGCCTGGTGTCTCTGGGTGGGGCCAGACACGTCCCTGGGGGCAGAGACCGTGTCAGCCTCGTTCTCCCCCCCGGGCCAGGGTCAGCGCTCAGCGAGGAGTCCAGGCCACTGGCGCTGGATGACTAGTGCCAAGAGGAGTCAGGGAGGTGGCTCCCGACAGAGCAGGTCCACAGTCAGCCCCTCCCTGAGCCTGGCGGTAGGGGTAACTACAGTGTAATGGGGTCCCAGAGCCACAGGTCAGCCATTCCTTGGCTGGACACTCCTCGCTCACAACTGCACCCTTCGCTGGCCCCCAATGGGAAGGAGGGGTGGCCCCGCGATGCTGAAGTTTTCTGCCACGAGGCAGGACGTGTCCTGCAGCACAACCTCTGTCTGCCACCACCTGGAGAGAGCAAAGCCTGAGCAGGTGGGGTCTGGGGGCTCAGGGTCCCGGGGGGATCGGCAGGTTCCCGGGTAGGGCGGGGTCCCTGGGGCAGGTGGGGTCCTGGAGGGAGGCCACAGGGGTCGGCTGGATGCAGGACACAATCCGGCCCTTCCAGAGTGCCCACAGCCCACCTGGGCCTCTCCGCCCTGGGGATCCCAGCTGCTGACCCACGGGGCCCTTGGCAAGTTTCTGCTTCTCCGAAACTGTTCCCTCATCTAGAAAAGATGCCTTGCAGGGCTGAGGGAGTTGAAGCAGAAGGTGCGTGTCTAGAGCCAGCCCAGTGCCTGGGGCCATGTTTTGGGCGACTTCGAGTTTCTCGGCAAAATGGTCTGGACACGGCCACACCAAAGGGGGGAGGTCAGGCACCCCATGCCCTGCAGTTCCCACACCTGCCCCATTGCCACCCCGGGCCAGGCCCGCAAGGGGCCGAGCAGGTGCGGCGGGAGTGCTGAGCCCTGTCGTCACGAGGACTCGCACAGCGTTCTCCTGTCCCTCCCATCAGTGTTTTTATTCCGTGGAGGGCAGTGGCCGTGTCCTTGGCCGGTCATCTGGATCTTGTCCCCTGACGGTATTGATGGTGCAGGAGCAGGTGAGAAGCCACGGCCTGAGGCTCAGGGTCACACCACGACTGAAGTGCCCGGAGCCCCCAGAGCTGGTCTTGCGGGACCCCACGGTGCTGACGTTGCTGGGGCTGGCCGGAGCCCGCGGAGCTGCAGGTCGTCTGACAGCCACACACCATGGAGGAGAGCGGCTTGAAAGCCCCATTCCTCTGTCTTCGGGGAGAGAAGTTTCCAGGATGAAGCCGAGGTTGTGCATCTGGTCAGGCCCACGTGAGTCCCGCTGGAAGGAAGGTCTCTCCAGGGAGCAAGGCCTCCTGCCGGGGAGGAAGGGTCGGCCAGGTCCCAGGGTCACTGTCTCAAGGGGTCTCAGGGCCCTATCACGCCTACCCAGCTTTGAGAGAGCAGTGGGCACACGGTCGGTGAGCAGGAGGGCTCTGGGCTGGAGACACACCTGTCCCTTGTTCTCCAGTGCCTGACAGCCAACCACCCCGACCCCACTGAGCCACACTCCCAGAAGCCCACACAGTCACTAGAGGGTGCAGGACGGGCACAGACCAAGGTCAAGGTTACCCTGGGCAGCCGGCAGAGAGCGCCAGGCCCTGGCCACTGGTCTGATTGCCCGCCCTGGCTGGGGGACTCGGGCGCTCCTGGTGACTGCCCTGCGGGATTAAGGCCTGGCATATGGATTGGGCCCAGCCGGGGACGAGCCACGAGGAATAACACCGTCACTGTCACGTCGTGACAAAAGCCAAGACCAGCACGGCCTTGCGACAAACCCGGGCTGACGCTAGGGCCGTCCGGGCTGTGACTGCGTTGCCAGAGTCTGGTGGAGGCCGAGTCCAGAGCGGGAAGGGTGTCCGAGGTGAGGGTGAGACCCCGGCGGGCGGTGCAGGGGCGGGCCAAGGGCGGCCGGGGGAGCCGCTCCTGCGGCGGCTCTGAGCCCGCGTGGAGGGCCTCATCGCTAGGAGCTGCTCTCGCTGCGCCCGGGAGCTCCGCGGGTGCTCAAGGCTCCAGCTCCAGCTGTCCTCCGGGGCACAGCCAAGGGGAGGCCAGGTGAGTCAGATGCGCGAGGCGTCCGAGTGTCAGGCATGTGGACCTCATCTGTGTGCTAACTCCTGCCAGGTGGCTGCTCTGTGCGGGGCAAGCCAGCCCCGAACCAGCCATCCTCTTGCCCTGGAGAGAGGGAGCAGGAGGCTGGGGGCTGGAGGCCCTGCGCCCTCTCCCGGGGCCTCATTTGCTGCCTGGAAGGCTAGTCAGGAGCACTTTCCAGGAACCGCCTGGGATGATGGTGGCTGCTGCCTGGGCCTGGCTCTGGCTCGCAGCTCACGGGGCGCCCCAGGGTCCAGGCGGGCGCTTCGGATTGGCCTGGGCTCTGGCCAGCCCCTCCACCCTGGGCTGTGTGGCCTGTGTGCGAGCTCTGGGCGCTGAGCGATGCTTTCTGGGCACCACGTCAGACATCCCCCTTCTGCTCCTCCAACTCACTCAGGATCAGACGAGGAGGGACGCGCAGGCCCACGGCTCTTCTTGCGGGACGTGATGTCAGCGCCACGTGGGCCCGGGACCGCGGCTGTGTCGTCTAAAGAGGAGAACGGAAAACCTCTCGTGGGACGTGGAACAGGACAGGTTGCACTGAGCTCGGGGTCCAAGCGAGGAACCAAGGCTGCAGGTCCAGCAGGAGCCAGGGCGTGGAGGACGCCGGCGGGGCCAAAGTCTGCACCCAGCCCCGTGCACAAAGGGGCTTTTCTCCCTGAGGCTGCGGAGCTGCCCTCGGTGGTCGGACCGTCCTCAGTCCGTGTTTCCAAATGGGAGACGCAGGCCCCCAGGGCTCCCTGCTGCACCCGTGGGCACGCCCGTCCTGATTCAAATGCGGGCTCTTAGCTGTGTCTTGGTGTAGCCACGAAAGCGACCCCATGGCACGTCCGTGGATGCGGACTAGTGTCCTCAGAGCCGTTCCTCGTGTCCAGACATGTGCGTCTTTCTGCAGAGAACCGGGCGGCAGCTGGTGGGGGGCAGGACTGCCTCCTTCAGGCTTTCTGAATTTTCTGAACTTTTTTTTTTTTGCAATCATTATAGATTAGCTTTATAGCCAGAAGGAAACAATAACGCTATTTTTAAAGACTGGCAATGACGCTTCGGGGAGGGGAGTGTGCCAGGCTGAGGCCGGCTATGGGATGAATCACGTGTGGGCACCAGAGTGGGAGGCGTGGCGCTCAGGGAAAGGCGAAGGCCCTCCCACCCTGCCTGGACAGACCAAGCACTCACCAAGGCGGGGGCCCTGGGGGTGGGGCTCAGGAGAAGCGCCCAGGACAGAGGGCTGGGGCAGGAGGGAAGAGGGCACTGGTCCCTGACAGCGACGAGACAGCTTTATCATCAACATACGGGCCGTCCTTCTGCTCTCCCTGGCTGCTCTCCGCCGACAAAGAGAAATCAGCAACACACACGTAACAACACTCACGGCTGCAACACCTCTGCCAGGCAGGGGTGCGGTGGGTGGGGAGGGAAAGCCGTGTCCGTTCTGGAACGGCAACGTGGCGTAGGAGGAAAGCCTGGCCGGGAGGGAAGGTGCAGCCCCATCGTGCAATTATCTGCAGTCCGGGGCAATGTGCTGGCTGAGCTGCGTCTCCAGAGGCAGGGAGGGGCTGCACGAGCTAGCCGGCCCCCAGGGCGTGGCCCTGCCAGGACCGAGTCCCCTCGGGGTCTCAGCAAATAACCCCTTTCTCTCCCCCCTGTACAGGCCAGCCTGGGCCGGGCGCTGGTGTCCAACGACAGCTTTCTTTCTCTTTCACTGAGCTCCCACCTCTGTTCCCGAGAAGGCACACATCCCGCCCCTCTCCTCCCTCCCCCGGCGCAAGATCTCCCCCAGCAATGAAATGAGAAGGACTTCTGACCTAGTGTTTGCTTGATGGATGGGCAGAGCATGGGAGGTGATGCAGGCGCCGCTGGGGACGCTGCGGAGTGGCAGGTGATGGTGGGAAATTAAACCAGCCCCCTTGGGTCATCCATCATTAACGCCTCATTCCCTGCCCGCCTGCCCAGGGCCGGCCGAGCTCCCCGAGGGCAATCCATCATCACCCCGGGCAGGCTGCAGCCAGACCCCCACAGCCCAGCACCGGGCTCCTGGCTCAGACACGCCTTTTAACCATTGCCCTAAGCAGGGATTCAGTTGAAGTGTAGTGAGGCATCTGGTAGGTGTTGGACCGACAACGCCCTCCCAGAACTGAACGTCATCTAAATCATCGCTTGGCTTTCCCGGCCGTGGTCCCACCCCACCAACTAGGACTAGGACCCAGGCTCCAGCAAGCTTTCCTTTGTTTGCTCATTTATGATAAATGTGAGGGGCAGAGCAGTCCTTCCTGTCATCAGATCCCATTTCAAAGTCCTCCTTCTGGGGCTGGGGAGGGGGTAAGACCAGGTGGTGGTCACGTGACCGGTTCCGGCCAATGAGGTGTGAACGGTCTCTCTGGTCCAGGTCGAGGTGGTTGGAACCTCTTCTTCTCCCCCCACCCCGCCCCCCACCTGTCCCCCTGGAAATGCGGGGAGGTCCCAGGCGGGGAGGGCCTGGAGGGCAGCTGCCCTGGAGAGTGGCCTGGCCCCAGAGCAGTCTCTGCGTGCAAATGCCCCCAGGCCACCAAGGATGTAGGTCTCCCATCCAGGCATTGGGGGGTCGGCGGGCGCCCCGGCTGGGGTGCAGCCCTGCCGTAGCCCACACGAGGGCTGGGCCTGTCTGGGGCTGGTTTCAGGGGCTTGTCTCAGCCCCAGATCTGAACAGGAGAAGAAATCTGGCCGCAGGGACATTTCCCAGGAACATCTCCTCAGGACCAGGGCGGCTCCTCCCCTCTATTCTTGAAGAAGTGAGTCTCAGGGACTTAACACCCTCTACTCTCCCCATCCCGAGTCCAGAGCTGGGGACACCATCACCCGCCTCCTCCTCCCTGGAACCCCAGAACAGCCCACAGGAGGGCACAACCCTGCGGGACACCCGTCCTCACTCATCCCCCCGGGGCGTCAACACTGCACAGAGCTCAGTCCATTCTCGCAGTGCTTCCCAGGTCCCCCAGAGCCCATCTTTGGGGCTCCCTTTGAAATTCCTCCTTCTCCTCCCACACGAGCTGCCCCAGATTTCTATGGTATTAAGAAGCCCTAACTCCCCCTCAGATGCGGATTTCGCTGTGAAGAATACAAAACCGCAGAGGTGTTGGCAGGCTGGTTAAAAATAGTCCCGTCTGTTAACAGGTGGAGCCGTGGTGAGAAAGGCAGGGGCTGGGCGGGGGCGCAGCGTGGGCCTCCGTCCCGCGCGCTCCAGGACAACCAGCCCACCCCAGACCCCCGCCCAACCGGACGCCTTGACCCCGTGGCCATGTCAGACCAGACGGGACACCAACCTCCGCTTTAATCTTCTTATCTGGACACGTATCCGTTTTTAAATCAAGGGTTATGCCTTCCCAGTGAATCAACTCTTATTAGGGACGATCTACTGCTTCAAAAAGATACAAAGTAGCATTAATTGCCAATATGCGGGGCACGGCATCTGAGGTCTGTGTTTCTCATGGAGAAACTGTCAGTGCCGGCTGAGCTGCCCCAGGACTGGCACAGGGCGGGCCCCCCCCCCCCCACAGACCCTGGCCAGCATGACTGAAGAGCCGAGGGTCTGAGGAGCGGCGGGGCTGGGGCTGGGGGGCTCACGGCCTGGCCAGGCAGGGTCTGGGCAATGGATTCTCCTGGGGGCATGTTGCCCTCCTGCCCCACCCTCGGCCCCCCCCGCAGCCACCAGAGCCCAAGTCCAGGCCGATGGCCTCCTGAGACCCACCCCGGGACCCTGCCTGCCCCTGCATGTGGTCCTCCACGCGGGTGGGTCCCTTGCCCTGCCTTCCGGCCCGTCCTCCAGCCGCCGTCTGCTCGACCCGCTGGGAGCTCTCCACGGCTGCCCGCGGGTGCAGCCCTCCTTCCCACCAGCTGCAGGGGAAGCGCGGGAGAGGGGGTCGCGCTGCGGAGCCTGGCCTCCGTGCCTGGGATGTGCACTTGAGCTACTCTCAGCTGCCAGCTGTTTAAAAACGGAAGGGGAGATTAAAAATGAGCCAGAGAAGTGGCTTTGAGTAAAACCATCAGCAGCCCAAATGTGCAGACTAATGCAATTTCCACCTCCTCCTGCTCCGAACAGAACCGACGGAGGAGCCCCGAGCCGCTTGGTGAAGGCGGGTGATGGCGCGCGTGGAGCAGAGCCGTCGCCTTCGCCTGCGGCCGCTGGTGACGCCCCAGCTTCGTCCAAAGACAGCACCTCCGTGACCGCTCCTGGTAAAACCTTTGCGTCTGCTCTGGAAGTCACCCACGTTCCCGAGCCACGCCGCACAAGAGAGGGGAAGGCTGACACGGGGCTCCTGGTTGGCAAGCATTAGCAAGTGTAAGGAGAGGACAGCGGCAGCCACGACGGCCACATCAGCCACGGCAGCCACGGTGGTCGCAGCGGCCATACCAGCCCTGCTGGCCACAGCCACGACACCGGCCGTGCCAGGCACACCTGCTACACTATCTACGCCAACCACACCGGCCACGAGGTCCGGGACCAGCTGGAGACGAGCCTCCACATCTCCCCTCCCGTCTGTCCTCCCAGCATCTCTGTTGGGTGCGTGGTACCCATTACCCTAGTCCTGCAAGAATTGGGACAGGTTATCCCCAAGTCTTAGCTGCACGAGATGACAGCAACAGCCAGGATTTCAGTTCCTGTGGGCTAGGAGTCGGGAAGGAGCCTCCTGGGGGTCCCGGTCTCTCAGGAGGTGGCCGTCGTGCCCGCCGGAGCCTCAGCACGTGGGACCTAGTGGCAGGGCTGCCCCAGTGCGGGGCGTCTGAGCGACCACAGGACGGGCCCCCAGTGCAGACGCCCCGGTGCCGTTCCAACCTGACCTGGCAGAGCCGTGGCATGTCTTCTGCGGGCCGCCTCCAGCCACACAGACGGCCGGGCCCGGGAGGAAAAGGACCTGCCGGTGTCATCCTGGGAGGCCGGGCCGCTGGGGCCATCTGAACGCCGGTCTCTCCGTGTCCCTGCCGGAGCTCCCACAGCTGTGGCGCAGAGGCAGGCTGGGACCCCGGGACGGCCATGGGACAAGCTTTAGCCCTGGCCCGGCCACTCCCTGGGACGTGTGGCTGGAGTCACCCAGTGACCTGGGCCTCTACGTCCCCATCCCTTCAGAACAGCCCCTGACGCCTGGGCCACAGCGGATTCTGTGTCCTGACGGCGACACGGGCAGTGGATGGGGGAAGTTCGGGGACAGAGATGATTAAGTCCCTGCGTCTGAGGGGCCTGGCTGGGAAGGGAGGACCTAGCCTGGAGCCCACAGTCATCTCCCATGGCCCGCACGGCAGCAGGGAAACTAAGGCTCAGAGGACCACGTGCCTCAAAGTCCTCCTGGTGGCCTGGGTGGGTCTGGGGGTCGGACCAACTATACCCTGTATCCCAAAGGCCTTCACAGCAGGGCTCATGAGCACAGATGGCTGGGGAGGCCACTCGGGGCCACCAGTCTGCCTCTCCTTCACCCTCACTGCCACGGCCCTAATGTGTGGATGCCTCCCGACTGGTGTCCTTAAGGAGCCGCCGCTGTACCAAGCACCCCTGGGTCTCCAAGTCCTGAAACAAAGTTCATTCTCCCTCACGGGACGGGGGGCCCGGCGGCCGCGCACACAGAGCTCCCTGCGCGTTTTTCCGCCCCACCTTGAGAGCCTCCCCAGGGCCTGCTGGAAAGGGAGTGGCTGGCGGGTTCAGGGCAGGTGCTCATGAACCACATGGCTTTGGCCACATCCCAGTGGTGAGCGAGTGGACACAGCGCCCTCCTGACGTCGAGAGGCTGTGTCCTCGCTGCATGTCCGGTGACGATGACCCATCTCTGTTACACACAGGTGGAGTCTCTCCTGGGGTCCCACTGAGCCGAGCTTCTCTCGAGGTCCCACGTCCCTGGGGGTGGCAGAGCCGGAGTGACTGCCACAGGCCTCGGGGCCACGGAGGATTCGGGGCGAACAGGGCACCGGGCGCGGGCACGTGCCAAGCTGCGTTTGGGCTAGATTTCTCCTAGCAACAGGGCTCGGACTCCCCCACCAAGCTGGCCCCTTTGGTCTTGTTGGGGAAACTGAGGCTGCTGGAGCCACCGAGGCCACTGTGGCTGCTTTACCCTGCGCTTTCCACCTAGACCTTTAAATATGGCAGATGGTGGACGCAACAGCAGGGAGACGGCCTCGGAGAAGGAACACGTGGCTGCTGACTTGCCCGCAGCCCCGCCCTTCCTCCCAACCGTCCTTCTCTCGGGTCACCAACTCGGCCTGGTCTCCACGAGGAGCTGGAGAGTAGCTTTTGCACCCCTGGCCCGATCACTTCATAACCTAATTCACACCCATCAGAGGTCCATTCTCACTGGGAGGCAGACTAGAGCCCTGGCCCCTGAGGCCCGAGAGCTGCCCCCTCTGGCTCCCTGACCATCTCGCCCTCCCTGTGCTCTCCCCCTCGCTCCCTCTCTCGGATGTTCCTGGGCTCATTGCTGCTGCTCATAAACATAGCAGACTTGTTCTCACCACAGGACCTTTGCACATGCTGCTCCCTCTGAAAATGCTCTCCTCTCAGATATCTGTGTGTTCTTTCCATCACTTCCAGGCCTCTGCTCAAATGCCCCTATCTGTGAGACCTGCCCTTACCCTCATTTAAAATTGGAGTCCCCTGTCCTCCCCAGCACTCCCACCCCCTTTTCAACCCACACAACACACCTGTATATTAGTATATATTAGCTGCTGGGTTTTACTAGTGCCTCACATCTGTTTTAGAGGCGAGCTCCATGACCGACGGGAGCTTGCTTGCCCTAGTGACCACGCCACCCGGCACACAGGGTACACCTATCAGCTGTTTGCTGTAACACACACACGTGTGTGCAGAGCCTTCCTCTCTGTCGCCGCCTCCATGCAGCCCGTCTGCACTGACCGCAGGAGGAGGTCTGGGGGCTCCCAGTGCAGGGGAATGGACTCTTCTTGCCCGGTTGAGCTGTCTCGCCCCCTGCCACCCACGGGGCACCCCCCGCATCTGAGCTGCTGTCTGGGCTCGCTCCTGAGGAAAGGCGATGAGACCCAGCTCCTCGGTCCTGGAATCCCAGCTGCCCTGGGGTCCGAATTCTCCTCACAGAGCTCTGTCTGATGGCCGCTCTTGAGGCAACTGGCAGGAGATCTCACCCCCGGGCCCTTTCTCCCCAGATAAGTGACTTTGCCGAAAGGCCAGGCAGGCTGTCACATGGCTCTGCCCCTTCGGCAGCTCAACGTGTCACTGCTTTCATTCAAGTGACAAGATCTTCAACTGAGAGGGCTGCAGGTGGGCTGTGGCAGGCCCGTGGGACTCGAGAGGCCCCGGAGACAAGCCTCTGGGTTTTGGGGAGACCCAGGTTCCGTGCAGGACAGCCTGTGCGAGTTCACACGGACTCAGTGGCCGGGCAGGATGGCCAGAGCTGCCGGGTCAGAGCAGCCAAAGCCGGAGACCCGGCCCCCTGGAGCGGTGGGAGCAGAGCGGAGCCTGGCTACTGCCGCCTGCCTCCTGCCGCCTGCCTCCCGTTCCTGCCACCACCGGTTGTCCCACTACGCAGGCGGCACCAGGACTCGGGGGCTGCCGTGGAGCCCCGGTGCTGTGTCCACGGTGCTGTGTCTTGGTCTTCCTGCCCGTGGTCAGCCTGACCCTCCCTCCCTTCCCAGGAGCCCCCAGAAGCGCTCACAGTGGGCCAGGAGGGACGCCAGCAGGGTGCGGGCTCACGATCTCATCTCAGCACAGGACAGGCAGGCAGGTCAGCGCAAACCCCAGGGCATCTGGCAGCCGGGGGGGAAGGAAGGCACACGGGGTCCACGGGGGCTGCTTCCCCCCAGCTCTGCAGACAGAGGGAGTTGTGTCCTGGAGCCTGCGGAGTTTCAGGTCCCCTGGTCACTATCTGGCTCATTTTCAGGATGGCCCCTTCTCGCGCTCAGCCCCACTGAGCTCAGGTACCCGGACACAAGGACACTTCCTCTGCCCCTAAACCGGCCTCCACTGTGAGCCACACTTCAACGCACCTTTCACAACTGGCCCTCGGTCCCCACCTGCCTCACCTGGGGCAGAGAAGCATCCGTTCTCCTGCTGCCTAGACCCCGGAATGCAGGCAAGTGCAGGCCCCAGGTCGAGGCTGTGATCCTGGGGTCCAGGGACACAGCCCCCAGCGGCCTGGCCACCACACCTGCCCACGACTGCTCACCTGCGGGAGGCTGGTGGACCTTGTGTGCCCGGTGACAGGGCTCCCGCGGCCCCTTCCAGCGGGAAGGTCATCTCAAAGCCGGCAGAGCCAGAGGGCAGCCAGGGTCCCATGATCTGCTGTCCCAGCAGAGCGTCCCCCAGGCCTGCAGGGTCCTTGCCAAGGACAGGTCCTGGGCTGGACAAACATTAGTGTGTTTGGGGGCACAGAGCAGACAGCCCCAGTGCGAGCAGGGTGGCTGCTGCTTCTCGCTACCCCACGCACATCAGCGTCTCCGTCAGCATCTCCCCACAGCGACTCACTGCCGGGCCTGGCCACGTCTGGGGGCTGACAGTGGGGGATCGGCCCGGTGCTCCACGGTGCTGGGGCGCTGAGCCTGCCCAGTCCACCCTCCCGTCCATCTGATGGCCCTGCCTCCCGCTCAGCCACCTCGGACATCTCCATTTTGCTTCGGACGGTGACATCACCGGTGTCGGTATGACCCCGATGGCCCAGGAGTGGAATCTGAAATCAGACCTCGCTTGGGTCCCTCGACCAGCAGGGAGACTCAGCCACAGAACCCGGAGGAGCCAGAGTGACACAGCCCGAGGGGAGTGTCTTGGGGGCCCAGACCAGGACGTTGACCGTGGCCCTGCCTGGGCTGACACGGGGCAAGTCTCTCCCTCTCTGTGACCCACACTTGCTTCTCTGTAGAGTGACGTTAATGGAGGTCTCCAAGGGCAACAGGGAGGTGCAGTCAGATGACCTGGGGGCCCAGTGCAGACCTGCGGTCGAGGAACGTGGGATTGTCTCGGATGCTCGCTACTGTGGTCCGAAGGGGCCCGAAGACACCCCCCACCGCACTGGACTAGGGGTGACTCACTGTTTCCCAGGTCCAGTGCCGGGCGGCCTTGATGTCCATCAGGCTGGGCCAGGTTACGTCTCTGGAGTACATGCCCCCCAAGGCCCTCGGGCCTGCCGTGTGCAGGGTGGGTTGGCGGGATCCCGGGGACCCCCGCATGGAGGTCCCCCCTTGCTCACACTCCCTCAGCCCCCACAAAGGAGGGGAACGGCCCTCTGGCCCTCCACGTTTCTTTCCGGAGTTGACTCTCACCCCCGGCCCCGGTCTCATCGGCCAGAGCAAGGCCCGTGGCCGTGGGGACCCCCACCTGTGCCCCAAGGGGGACCCAGAGGCCGTGGGGTCTCTTCAGCTGATACATCGGCAGCCGGTCCCACAGAGCAGGCTCGGAAGCGCCGTGCTTGGGAACGACCCCAAAGGGGGAGCGGGAGTCCTTGTCCCTGGTTGAAGCCCAACCCCCCAGGGGCCGTGGTTGCACGCTGCCGGCGTGAAGTGTGGCTGCTCCGTCCTCCCACGGCCGCAGAGGGTTTTGACTTGTTGTTAAATCTTGGATTCACATATGTGCTCACATGGGAACGGTCTCCCCAGCCAAGTATGACATTTGGATACTGAATCACTATTTCGGTTCATCCCAAGGGCCCCACAAAACACAGAAAACATCAAAAAAAAATATTGTGGACACTGAGTCTCGCTCACACGGTTCCTGTTTTAATTACTGAGTCTCACGACGCAAAACACACAGAACGCGTGCGCGTCTCCGTGCCCCCGGCCGCTCCGGACACGCGTGCGGCTGGGGTGTGAGAACCCAGGCCGGGGCCCGGGGCCGTGGCCTCGCCCTGACAGGTGTGACCCCGTCGCGTGAGTGCCTGGGGTCTCCCTGGGAACCTGGCGATCTCAAGCTGCCTCAGTTCCCCGTCCGTGAAATGAGAGCGGCGGACTCATCCGCGTTTGCCAACCTGGTGCTCTGCGGGCGAGGTCCCTCCTGCCCGCTGGCCGTGCCGCTGACCCCGGGGACACTCCCTCGCTGGCCTGGGCATTTGCTATCCTTCCTACTCCTTTTGGACCGGAGGTCTCGTCCTGGGAAGTGGGAGAGACCACGGCCGGGCCCTGCCCGAGATGTTTCATTACCGCACGCCCCCAGCTCACCGCCAACCACCTCGGTGGGGAGCAGGTTGCCGACCCACCGTGAGTGGGGGTGCCGGCGCCTGGCAGCGGGAGAAGCACGGGAGGTGCTCCGGGGAGGACTTTCTCCATTCTGTCCCATCAATAGGCAGCACATCTCACATCCTTGACCAGCAAACTCTCGTCAGTCCCCAGGGGCCTCCCGGCTCAGGCGGCCGTGCGTCTCCTCCCTGACATTTTCGAAGGCCTCGGTACCAGCGGGAAGCCTCTCGGCAGTCGAAGCCAACACACAGACCACGGGAACACGGCGTGGCCTCGAGTCCTCACTGTCTTGGGGCCGCCATGCCTCACGGCCAGGCCACCTCCCCTCCCAGGGCCCCAGCTTCTTCGGGAACCAAACCCACCGGATCGCTGCTACCTCCCTTCCCGGGCCCAGGCTGGTGGCCCACCGTGGGGCTGGGTCCTGCGTGTGGCCTGCAGAGTGTGTACCCGGGGCCCTGGAGCCCCCCACTGCCAGCGCCGGAGGGAGCCAGCACCGGAGGGCAGGGGTGGGGAGTGTCCCTCGGGGCCCAGCACTGAAGGCAGGAAGCCCACAAGCACCGGCAGGTCACTAGGTGCCACAAGCCCCACTGAGAGGGGCCCGGAAGCCCCTGGGCTCCCGGACAAGGAGCTCGTTGGCCTCGCAGCCCCGGGAGGGAGTCAGCAGCGCCCTGCAGTCCACGAGTCACGGGCCATGGGGTTCATCACCACGCGGAAGTGTGCAGAACAGCGCCCGTCTCCTGGAAACCGCCCCCAGTTTAAACAGTACTTGGATCTGTTAAAATATTGACCCTGTTAGGAGGAAAATGGAAAAAGCCAGACGAGACGCTCTTCAGCCTGGCCACGGGGCACGCTGGGGGCGCAGACGCGATCTGCCGGTCAGCTCCAGCCCGAGATTGATGACGCGCAGGGCCGAGAGGGGCGGGCTCTAGCCCTGGCCCGCGGTAAACACAGTGAAATACGAGATTCTGCGGGCTGTGTACCGGCCTTGTCAATGAGTGCCCTTAAAGGGCTTTTACACGTGTCTTGGCTTCGGCGCAGAAAGCAAGGGCACCCCGACACAGAGGCATTCATCATCCCGAGGAACGGATCTCTGCGCGGTCTGAGCCCCCTTCCTGCTCTCTTCAAGGGCAAACCCGGCTCCCTCCCGCGCTGGCTGGCGAGGGCGACACTGCTCAGAGGCTCGTGGGAGGCCTGGCCTTGCCAGACACCGCCGCCGAGCAGGGAGGGCGCCCCACCGCCCCCAGGACATGGTGTCTCCCCGGGGGCGAGGGGAGGAGGGAAATGGAGTCATCCCGAGGGACCCAGCGCGTCTGGGGTTCATGCAGGAGCATTCGGCATCTCCAGCCCATCTTCCGGCATGTTCTGTCGGCAGGACCGCGGAGGCCACTGTTGAGCGCTGTCTAGGGAAGGGCGTAGAGGGGACAGCCGCGAGGACTCTCAACCGATGTGTCTGGAAGCACAAGGACAGCTTTTGCAACTGACCCTCCGTGACAGGCCAGGCCGCCGCCCCGGCTGCTTGTTCTCTGGGAGGCCGGGGCCGTGGTGGCCCACACCAAGCCTGAGACTCCGGACACGTGGGCCCTCCCACCTGGGCTGATGTCACTTCCCGGGGCTGACGTCACTCCGGAGACAGACATCACTCCCAGGGCTGACATCCCTCCTGAGGCCGCTATCGCTCTCAAGACAGACGACACTCCCAGGGGCTCCTGTCACTCCCGAGACAGACGTCACTCCCAGGGTCAGATGTCACTCCAGAGACAGGCATCTCTCCCAGGGACGGACATCACTCCCAGGGCCGAGGTCACTCCCGGTGCTGACATCACTGAGCGATCTGCCTCTCCTTCCTGCTGAGTCCGGCGAGGACAGCAGAGTCCCGTATGCGGCTGTGCGCTTGGCAGCAGCAGAAGCCACCACTGACCAGCCTAAGCCCACAGCCTGGACGACTAGCAGGGGATTCGCAGGGCACGGGCTGCTCACCACGTCCAAGGAACGCGGGAGATCCAGGCTCCGAAGGGTCCAAATCTGCGGCGGCTTTGCTTGGGAGCAAAGACCGCCACTCAGACTCCCCAGGGGAGGGGGCGTTACCAGGGGCGTCCTCTCCAGCCCCCGCCCGCCTTTGCACCTGTCCCCTGAGGCCTCGGAGTCTGGGGAGGGCAACGTGGTCAGCCTCGCTCAGACCGTGTGCTCGCCCTGGCCAGGCAAGGGCAGCAGCAAGATGGATTCCGGGAGCCATTGAAGGACGTCACCGCGGACGGAGGGACCTGGGGACTGATCAGACTGAGACAGCGGCGGCCAGCTGGGCCCCCTACCTCTGATCCCCTGCCCGGCCCCGGACACAAAGCGCGGTCCCCTGTGAAAGCGACAATGTCGCTGACGGGCCCTTGCGGGTCCGAGAGGATCAGAGCAGGGGGTGTGGTCGGCGGAGAAACAAGCATCCGAGGGGACTGGACCGGGGCTGTGTGGGCAGCCAGGATGCCGGTCCAAAGGGATCGGAGTGGGGCACGCTGGCAGCGGGGACACGGGTCTGAGGGGATCAGAGCGGGGCGTCTGGGCAGTAGGGACGGGGGTCTGAGGGGATTGGAGCCGGGGCGTGCGGGCACGGGGAGCAGAACACCTGTGGCAGAACGGGCGTCCACTCTGGGCGACCCTCCACCTCGGCCCAGGCAGTTCAGTCTGGGGCCTTGACCCTACTCCAGGGGAAGCCCTCGTTGTCCCACAAGGACTGGGGGACCTTGGAGAGCAAGGACGGTGCCCGTTTTCATCCCGTGTCCTCACAGAGCTGGGTCCAGCCCTGGCCCTGCATGATTCCTAGGGATCCACGGTAAGCCACGTCACTCCCTTAACGAGGCAGGTGTTCGCATCGAAGGTTGAAGGAGAGAGAAAAGGGAGTTTAGGGCTGTGGTTCCCGCCATGAGAACCAAACTGAACCAAGACAGACGTGTCTCGGCCGTGAAGGGCGTTTGACTGGGATTCTCCCATGAGCCGAGTACGCAACACAGTCCGTGTTTGCAGGACATAGCCACTCCCCGGTCCTAAGTCCTGCACCACGGCGACACGGGGTGCTGGCAGGACGGCACGGGGACGGGCACGGGGCTCTGCGTATTTGTCCAAGCGCACGGGTTGTGCGCGGCCGGGACTGAGCCCCGCAGGGAACCGTGGACTCTGGGTGACATGATGTCAGGGTGGGCTCCTCAGCCGTACCGAGTGTCCCACTCGGGGGGTGTCGACCGGGGACGGGGCTATGCACACGCTGGGGGGCGGAAGGGATAAGGGAACTCTCTGTACCCACGGCTCAGTTTTTCGGCGGACTGAAAGTCAAATTTCTGAAAAACCGAGGAAAAGTTCCAGCAAACCCAACTTACAAAAAAACAAAACAAAACCAAGTAATACTAAAATAATAGGGAAATGGTGGGTGGGGCTGTGTATGGGAAACCTGCTCTCTGTTCAGTTTTTCTGTAAACCTAAAACTGACCTAAAAAAGAAAAAAAAAAAAGTCTATTACCTTTTTTTTTTTTTAGGCCATTACAGGAAACGTTCAGAGACTGGACCACTTCTGCCTCCCGGCCAGACTGGGAGCACCTTGGAGGGGGCCTGACAGGCGCCCCAGGAGAACTGCAAATTCAGTCCCTAAGCCTCACCCCAAATCTATTCTGAGATTGCTTTCTGCCTAATTTAAAAGTGGGGAGGGGACCCCACTCACTGAGATGTGCCTGGGACCCTGAATTCGGCATGAGACCCACCTGTGCGCTTCTTGATAAGACGGCGAATGAAGGTATCAGTGTGGAGGTTCGCTTGCCGTGAGAACTTTCTAGAACTGCCCTGCACCATGTGTGCTCTTCCGTGCTAGGAGCAAAGCGTGGAGGTGTGGGCCGGGCGGGGTTTGACCAGAGGAGAGGGCGGAGCCCGGGATCCCGGCCAGGACACGGTGCTCTCATGTGGGGTATCAAGCCCGACATCTTCCACGGGAGAAGCAGGCAGGTGGGTCTTTTATCTGTAATGCACATGGGGCACCCGGGTGGCTCAGTCACTAAGCGTCTGCCTTCGGCCCAGGCCATGATCCCAGAGTCCTGGGATCGAGCCCCGCATCGGGCTCCCTGCTCAGTGGGAAGCCTGCTCCTCCCTCTCCCACTCGCCCTGCTTGTGTTCCCTCTCTCGCTGTGTCTCTCTGTCAGATAAATAAAGTCTTTTTAAAAATAAATAATAAAATAAAATCTGTAATGCGCGTATAGCTCTCGAGCCCACGTCGGAGCGGAGCGCCACGCCCGGGGGTCCACAGAGCAGCTGGTTCCGCGTGAGCGCTGGCTGTGGTCGGCTCTGTTCACGGGCACACTGCTGAGCCCCGGGAGCCCTTCCCGGGGGTGCCCAGCATTGCAGGCCCTCCCTCTGGAAGGAGCTCAGCGGGCCTGGCGCTTGGGTTCCCGTAACCACAGCAACCATGGGCCCGCGGCCCCGGGGCAGCCCCCGCCTCTGGGGAGCACCGGCCAAGGGCTCTGTGCCAGGTCCTTCCCAGGACAGTGCCAGCAGCCTGCCCTCCCCAGTCGTGGCTTTGTCGACCCCGCTCTGCAGATGGGACCCCATCACTGGCCTGGAGCGACGTCGACTCAGACTAGGCTGAGGCAGGAGAGGCATCCGGGCAGAAAGTCTAAGAGGAGTTCGATGCCTGGTACGGACCCTGGAGGTGGGTGCCCTGGTGCTCTCCAGCCCACCCTCACTGGGCGGGCTCCAAGAGCAGCCGAAGGAAGAGCCTGCCCAGGGGCGTCCCCGGCTGACCACCCCGCATCCCGCCACGGCCACCCTGCCCCCTCCACGGGCGCTATCCACTTCTCCTGTCCCTGGAAACACACCCCAGGAATGACCCTCTGGGCCCACCCTCATTGCCCATGCGCCGAAGTTGCCCTTCCCTTCGGGGGAGACCCAGCTGAATGAACTTCTGGAAGCCAGCCCCAGGCTGCCCTGCAGGAGCCCCCACCCCACTGCTGGCACCTTCTCGGCTCTCCGCTGTTGCCCACGCATGGGGAGGAATGAGAGCTGCAGGACAGAGGGGACCTCTACCCCCTCAAGGCCTCAGGCCTAACGCTGGCCTTGTCTGGCTTGAGCTCGATCAGGGCTGAGTTTTACAGACCGCTGGCCGGGAGAGCAGGCCGGCTCATCTGACCTTCTCGGTCTGGGAACCCCCAGCGAGCACAGCTAAGCCCTCTACCTACATCACACGGCAAGGAAGGTCCATCTTCAGGCAGGACCGGGTCACCTGGAGCCTGAGGGCCTGGGGGATCAGCCAGGTGGGGGGCTGGGGGTTTCTCCAGGCACCTGCACCGTGGGAATTAGGTCAGCCCGGGGCACAACAAGGACCTCCACCAGCCCCTTGACCTGTTGCCAGGTGCCATTGCTAAGATCAAAAGACAGTGCAGAGTGGTGGGAGGACAGGGGGCAGAGGTCCCGGCCCAGACAACCGCCATTCCCTACAGAGCCCGTCACACCCATCTGACGTGACCTGAGCCGTGGCCATCAGCCCTGGTCCCTGCAGCACAGGGCCTGCTTGCTGACTCTTGGAGTGGGGACAGGAGCAGAGCTGCCCCTCAGCTGTGACACCCCCTCCCCATCTCTGCCCAGTTTCGCTCCTCCTACCTTATCAGAATCCCTCCTAGGCACCCACAGCCCACCCCTACCTCCCAAATCAAGTCTTCCGAGAAGAATGTGTCTTCAGCAGGTGCCCTTGGTTTGGGGGCGCCTGGTGCCTCCGGCGTCTGTCGGGAGGCTCTGATCCATTGACAGGGGCCGCGCAGCGAGCGGAGGGATATCCCACCGGTGTTCGTGTTTATGTGAGATTTCATATGCACCAGCTTCACGCACTCATGTCAGAGCAAATAAATACACATGGAAACAACTTCCCTCCCTCCCCCGCCGCCTCGCCGCGGCCGGCGCTTACACTCCGGGCCCCCCGCATCTTTAATCTTCCAGATTCATTTTCCTGCCTCGGATGTGGCATATTAATGTCAGGTCAAAGAGAATTTCATCAGTGTTTCTGAAGGTCTTATTTCATTTTTATTCAAGAATGTGTAATCCTGAGAAAAAATAATTACATATGAGATCAACAGTGTAGCGCTGACCTGAATTCACAGAATCCTGAAATCTCAAAACCCCCACAAAAGAAAGTCGGAGCCAAGCCTCTGCTTCACAATTGGGGAAACTGAGGCCCAGAGCGACAGAAGGGCCCTGGTGTCCAAAGCTGGGTCTGCCACCTTGTTCTCCCGAAACCCATCCCTGGACCCTCAAACGCCACGTGCTGGTCCCAGAAGAGAGTGAGCTTCCCAGCCCCGGAGGTGGTTCAACAGACCAGAAAGCCATGACTCAGGGACACTGAAACGAAGGGGACACCGCAGGCCACTGACCAAACCTGGAGCCGGGCCCTGCAGGGAGCACTTCACGTTCATCGTCCTATCAAATCCTCGGCCGCAGCATCATTCCCGTTTTACAGTTGGGGAAACTGAGGCATGGGGCATGTGGAAACTCTCTGAGGCCCCTCGGGTAGCGGGTGAGCTGTTTAGGATTTGTGCCACGTTCCTCTGCCTCCCACGCTTGTTCTAGAAACCAGTCTGCTCGCTGCCACGGAGGGCGGGGTGGGGGCAGCGTGGGGGTGTGGTGGAGGTGGGGTGCTGCTGTGGGAGGCTGGCTGCCACGTGGCTTCTAGGAACTTGCAAAATGACAAAATGCTCGCGTCTGTCACTAGGACACTTGAGCAAAGCCACCAAGGACAGTCGTGTCCGTCCCGATGCTGCCCCAGATCTGGCAGCGTGAAACCTCACGGTGCAGAGAGCCCCGAAATTTGCCGGAGAGCAGCAGGAGGGTGGATTCGGAGCATGGGACCCCCGGGCCATTGCCGAGGAACACAGGTGGTCTTGGCAGCCGGGAAGGCGAGTACACAGCACCTTCCCTGGCGTCCCCGGAAGGAGCCAGCCCTGTCCACACTCTAAGTTAGCCCAGCAAGACCTCTTTCGGGTTTCTGACCTCCAGAGCCACGAGGGAATAAATTCCCGTCATGTTACGTGACCAAATTTGTGGTCGCAGGACACTCACACGGTGTCGGAGCCTGGATTGAAGCCCAGAGTGCCCCAGATGTGGGAGAGGGTCGGGGGGAGACCGGGAGACAGAGGCGCCCTCGTCAGGCCCCTCACTTGCTCAGCCTTGGTCTCCCCACTGCAAGGGCAGTCTAGTCCTACCGAGCTCTAGGGCCCAGCCTCAGCTCAGCCCCCAGCCTGCTGCACTGGGTTTGGGGAGTTCGGGGCACGGTACGGATTCACCCACTGGCCTCCCCCGGGACGCGGCCAAGGCGGTGGGCACCTGGGCCACCTGTCTACACTTCAGTCACACCCTGTCCCTCTGGGGTCCTTTTAGACGCTGCTGAAACTGGTCCCCGGGCCCCAGAAGCGTGGTCTGTGCACAGGGCTCTGCTCGGTTCCAGGATGCTCCTCCCTGGGGCCCCGAAGAGCCCCTCTTACAGACTCGGGGGGGGGGCGGTTGGTGGGCAAGTGGAAGGTGGCGGTTAGTGCACGATCGCAGCTGCTATGTGGGTGGGTGTGGGTCGGGACCGTAACACCCTGTGAAATCTGGATCTCAGAGAAACAACGAACCCAGATAGTTCGTGGGATATATTTGCACTAAACAAGTATTTGTTGTTGTTTTCCTGAAATTCAGTTTTAACAGGGTGTCCCGTTTCGTTATAGGTTTGTTTCTTTTCCCTCTAAATCTGGCAGCTTCCGTAGGAGGGAGAGTGTGTGCAAGGTGGGTGGGAGCAAGGAGTGTGCATTTGGATGTTCTCAGCTCCGAGCCTGGTGTTCCAGTGACATTTCCCAATCAAGAGGGAAAAAAAAACACACTGGAAAATTGGACACGTTTGCATCTACACAGACATGACGAGTAAGAAAATGCTGGGACTTGTGGGTCACCTTTCTAGTAATCTCAAGAGAGAGAGCTCCCTGGATATATGGATTTCAAGGAGTGAGGGATGAGCTCCAGGGCGGCCTCCTCCTGGCAGACCCCCGGGGTTTGGCCGGCTGTGGTAGCCGAGCCCCAGCCGGGGAGGCTTCCCACAGGTGTCGTCAGCCCGCAGCGGCGAGCGCTCCCTTCCTCCGACAGCCTGGCAAAGCCGGGGCGCACCGTACTTGGAGCCGTTTCAACGCCGGGGTCTACCCCACAAACTCAGAAACATCACAGGCGAACCTGAGACGCTCACCTTGAAATCCCACGTGTCACATGGTCGGAGCGGTCCTGCCCCGACCCCGCAACAGTCACTGCCCCGGGCCATGCTGAAGAGGTGCCCCCCCCAGCCCCCAGCCGCGGTCCGGACACCCCGCCTCCTGGTCCGAAGAGAGCCGCCAAGGGAGGTTTTCCCGCCAGATACAATTTCCGATCGTGTTTGAGCTCCGCCCTCGGCAGGCTCAGACCTGAGACCCAGTTTTCCGATTCGTCCTCCCTCCTCCTCCTCTGCCTCTTCTCCCTTTGCCCCCAGAACGGGGCTCCTGCAGGTGGAGCGGAGGCGGCGGGGCCGGCGGGGAAGCCCCCGTGCCCGGGTCGGCTGTCCTGGGCGGCCGCGCTGAGCTGTCAGGCTGAAGCCCGGCCGCGGGGCGGGTGTTGGCGGGTGCGCCGGAGCCCCGCGCCAGGGATCGGAGTCGGCCCACGGCACCTGCGCACGGGGACTTGCCCAGAGGGGCCAACGGCCCCATCCCCTCCCCCAGTTGCCTCCCAGGCTTTGGCGGGGCTCTCGTCCCTGGGCCCCAGCCCCTGAGAGGGAACACGGGGTCACGGGGTGGGCCCAGCCTTTCTCCCAGGAGAAGAGAGGACCGGGCGGTCGAGCGGTGCAGCGTGCTCTATCGGGACACCGAGGTCTCCCGGGAAGCCCGGCGCGGCCTGGTTCTGGAGGGAGCAGTGAGGTCGGCTGATGGCAGGGCGGGTCGGGCGGGCCTGTTGGGCCGGAGAGCGTCGGAAGGGCTCAACTGTACCCACTCCCCCGCCCCCCGAGGCACCTTCGGGGCATCGCTGCTGGAAGGGTTTGGAAGGCCTCCCACAGCGTCCCCTGGAGACGCCAGTCTCAGCCACCGGGTCAGGACCTGGCCGGGTGCCCACGGCGGCTGGACACGGGGCAGGCGACTGACCACCTCCCCCCGTCCTGTCCTGCTCATCCAGCACGTCGGGCTCCTGGAAAGCAGCACACAGACCCCTGAGCCGACACCTGCTAGAGCCGGCTCCACCCCTCCTGGCTTCAGAGCTGTGGGGCCACGGGCCAGCGTCAGACCTTCTCTGGGCCTCCTGGGGCTGAAGTCCAAAAGAGTACAGGGCCGGGAAGAGGGGGCGGGTGATCCCGGGCGGGGAACAGAGTCCGGGAAGGGCCCGGACGGGAGGGCCTGGACCCCTGAAGGAAGTGACCGGAGGCCGGACAGTGGCTGGGGCCCTGCTGAGCAGCGGCAGCCGAGGGGCCCGGCCTGCAAGAGCCTCCAGGCCAGGTGAGGGCAGGCCTCTCTGCTGAGGACCGCCAGAGTCCTTGGAGGACGTATGGGGGACCCCGAAGTCTGGGCATCCTGGTGGCCTTGGCTGCGTGCGTGTAGACCCTCTGTGTAGCCTTACCTGGTAAGTGGAGAACGCGTCCTTCCAGCCAACGGGCACGTGGAGGTCAAACGCAGCCCCGTGGGAGGGCCAGGTCGCGGCTGGTGTGGTGTGCGTCGGGGGACGGTGCAGAGGGTACAAGCAGGAGGCCTGGGTTCAGATCCCAGCTTGGTCCCTCCCTCACTGCGCGCCCGCCCGTGGGCCACATCCCTAAGCTCTCTGAGCCCCTGTCTGCACGTGGAGACGACGGCAGTGCCTCCCGAGGGCCGGTCGGGGGCACTGTGAGCCTGTTACCCCAGTGCCACGACGGGGGTCAATAAATACTGTCCGTGGACAACTGTTCTCTGAAACGAACGTGCTATGCTGGGAGTGTTGACCCCGCAGGCAGGGGGGACTTCAGACGAGGACGGCCCCGCTCTGAGTGCCCCCGCCCAGCCCAGGGCCCGGGCTCCAAGGTGGCTCCTGGTTCCTGGGACCAGGCCCTCAGAGCCCGCACGCGGGGAGCCGGCGCCTCCGCCGTGCTGGGCTGGGTTCTGCATTTCAGCCCCCGCAGGGAGCTCCGGTCCCGAGCCTCACAAGGCCCACCCCAGGGCCCGGCACAGAGGTGGGAGCCGGCCCCTTGCCCCCCGGGGCCTGGTCCCTGGGTGATGCGGGCAGATGCTGACGGCCATGGGCTGCTAACAGTTCACAGGAGGAAGACGGGGGTCCCCCGGGTCAAGAACCAGGGTGGCAGGGGTGTCGCCTGCCCTCTCCACCAGGGCCCAGGCTGCTCCGTACTGGGGTCGGGGCGTGTGGGAGCCACCAGCTTTGGGACAAGCGGAGGGCGCTATGGAGCGGCCTGAGTCAGGCGCCATGTGGGTCACTGCAGTGGGGTCCACCTGAGGGGCCCCGCACCCGAGGGCTGCCGGCCGGGCGGAGCCGGCGTGGGCTGAGCCTCTGAGGGCCGCTGGGCCTGGCACCTGGCCGGAGGCCCTCATGGCCACGGCTTACTAAGGCAAACAGAGCATCATTTAACTTCTCTCCAGCAGGCCTGGCGGGGGTTTCCGGGTCTGGGGGTGGCCCCGCCCGAGGACCCCATCCACCAGCAGCTGCCTACGAGGCTGCCTTCTCACGATTTCTGAGCAGAGAGAGGATGTCGGGCCTGGAAGCGCGGCTGGGAGGCCTGCCACCAGCCTCCCTCCCGCACAACAGGGAGGCCCACCGGCGGCCGAGACGCAATCATCCTCGAGTACCAGGCGCCCCTCATCTTAATGGATGGGAGGCATTTTTGGAGCAATAAAAATGGATTTAATAACCCAACAGAGAAATTACTTTTTTTTGGAGGGGGAAAGAAAACAAGGTAGTAAATATTCACCGATGCTCCCTGTGAGGTAACCGGGTTATGTTTCAGAATGAGATTAGAGCGCACACACTCCGGCAAATGCGCGCACACGCGTAAGCACACATGTGCACACACACGCATTCACATGCACACGCGCAGACACAGTGCACACCACACACATGCGTGAACACATGAACGTGCATGCACACACATAAGCGTGTGCACACACGCGCGCGCACCCACACACATGCCCTCAACGGCCGCTGCCCCACGGTCTCTGCCACCGTCCAGGGGCAACACGGACCCTCCTTTGATTGGAAGTAGAAGGGGTGCTGCCCCCGCCCCCCGCAGCCTCACGTTAAGGTTCCCAGAGCCTCCCCCAGTGCAGATTCCTTCTCACTAACTCCCATCAGGGTAATAGTTCAAGCTCCCGCAAGGAGAAGCTCGGAGGCTGGAAGCCTGGGGCACCTCCTGGTGGGCTTGTCCCATTCGGTCCCTAAGAGAAGCGCCAACAGCTGCGCCCAGAGCGCTGGTGTCCAGGAGGACGCCGGCTTGAGGCTCCCTTAGGCAGCCCCTCCAGAGCCTAAATCCCATCCCATCTGCACCCTCCCTGCGGAGGCCTGATTTCTCACCTCCAAGAAATGCAGCGTGTCTGTAATTTGCATTTTCATCCGTTCAGCAGATCTGCTCTGAGCGCCTGGGCTGCGTGGGTGCAGGGAAGGACCCCTGAACGGGCGCGAGGGGACGCCAGAGGCCAGCCCGGACCCTGCTTCTGGAGGCAGCACCTCCGGGACGGGGTCCAAGGAAGGGCGCGCTGCAGGACCGGAGCCTGAAGCACTAGGGAGCCACAGAGGGCGTGGGGGCAGGGAGTGACAGGCCTCGTGCATTTGGAAAGACTATTCTTGTGGCACGAGGGGAGGCGAGGGTGAGGGGCCGGCAGGAGGCCAAGCATGGGGTGAGCGTGCCACATCAAGCAAGACAGGAAGCGTGACATAGCGAGAGACAGCCCCTGCTCTGAAAGGCTCTGGGAGCAGCACTACCCCGGCCTTCTGGGCCCCCGGGGTGACCGGAGCACGGGAGGAGATTTGCAACCCAGCCATGAAACGGGCCTCTCGGGACAGAGGGCCACCAGGACACGGCGGCATTAGACTAGAGCGGGGGAACCGGCCCCCAACCTCCCCGGCACAGTGCCCAGATTCCGAAGGCCCCCTCGGCCCTGCTCTTGGCCCCACCCACGGGATGCCCCCCGAGACCAGCTCCAGGCTTTGGGGGCTTCTGGTGTCCTCTGTCAATGACTTTGGTCTCCACCCACTCACCTTTGAGCCCTGCTTTATAACCCAGCAGAGCCAGCAGGTGGCCGCAACCTGTCCCAGATCAGGGCTCCCTGGCCCTTCCCGAGGGAGTGGCTCTCGCTCCTGCCGGACCTGCCCGCGCTCCCCGGCTTTCCTGGCCCATGGCCGGCACCCAGCACCTGCAGAGCCCCGTGTCCGTGCTCAGCCTGGGTCAAGAGCGGGGCAGAGGCCGCTCCTGGAAGTCGCACGGCTGGTCTCCTGGCTCAGGGCTAGCGAGCTGCGCATCTCCGGGGGACGCCAGCCTCAGAGCATGGGAGGGAGGGCGGCGGCCCTGATGTCGGCACGACGGTCCTGCGGCTGATGTTCCCCTGCCCCGTGTGCAGGTGTGTGGAGACCCCAGCTGCAGACTCATTGCGGGGGGCTCCCGCGGTTGGGGGGGCGCGTCCCCAGGACCCACACACGCTAACAGAACCTCACATGCCGAGCCAAGCCTGGTCACGGCCCCTCCCCCACTACCAGGTGAGTGACCTTGACTGCACTTGACCGTTTGCTGCCTGCAACCAGCTGCTGGTGTGCCTGTGCCCCTGGGCCCAGCGGCTGCCCGACTCAAGTCCCCGAAGCAGAAAGGACTGGGGCTGTTGCACGGGCCGCCACGGGCCCTTTTGTGTTAGGACCGGCCAGTGCTCTGGCTTGTCCTGGACACACCCAATACGTTTCCCTTATTAGGCGCCAGCTCGGCCTTGACAGCGGCCTCCTCTTGTTCGCTCTCCCCCCGGGTGAGCCCAGGCCCCAGAGCCTCAGGCTCTCTTGCTTTCGGAATACTGGTCACGCGAGTTTCTGTGCATTCACAGGATCGTGTCCGAAGCTGCTGCCAGGCTCTCCACAGTGGAGACGAGTCGCCTACGACTGGGCTCGGTGCCCCTCCACGTGGCGTGCTGTGCCATACGCACGTTAGAATAAGGCAGGGGGAGGGGGCTGCCATATGCAAGGGGGTCAGGAAGGTCCCTCTGAGAGGGCGCAGGGAGGAAACCACGGGGATGCTGTGAGCGCAGCACACTGGCCCAGGGAACAGCCTGTGCAAAGGCCCCGTGGCAGAGTACGGTGGTTTGTAAAGAAGGCAGAGTGGGAGGGCTGTGAGCCTGGGGAGCCATGGTGAGGTGGGCCAGGGGCATCCACAGTGGCCTCCTGGGGCTGGGAGTCACCTGTCATCCTCACGGTGGCCAGGAGGGCACCAGCCCCACTGGTGAGGGAGGCTGACCGTCTACTATCCAGAGGCACAGAGCTGAGCCGTTAGCTCCCCTGTCTGACCTTCTAGATCGCTCCCCGATATGGAAGGCAGAGGCAAGTGCACACATCACAAGGCTCTCTCCCTCCTGCCCCAGGGGTGGGCGGAAGCAGGCGGACCAGACCCAGCGAACTCTTCCTTTTCATTCCTGGGGGAAGACTGTGTCTCTCAGCTCCTTGTACAGTCGTGGCTGTCACCTCCACTGGGGCCAGCAGGACTAGTTACAGGACCAGGGCAGGGAGGTGGAGGGTGAGACAGAAGGGCTCGGGTGGGGAGGGCCGGGGGGATTAGGCTGCCCCACACAGAGCACCCAGGTGCCTGCTCCCTTGCGGGTCTCCAGAGCTGCTGTATAAGTGACACATATGATGGGCACGCCCTTGACAGCCGCTCGTGTCCCAAATCCCTGTAAGGTAGGATTCTTGTCCTGCTGCTGGGAGTGGACAGACGCGGTCAGACAGGGCAGGGTGGGCCGCCCAGGCCCAAGAAGGGGAAGCAGACTCACGTCCGGGTCCTTCCGGCTCCGCTGCCTTCTCTCCCACCCCTTTGACTGTGGCTGAGCCTGGAGATGTGAGGGTCAAGTTTTCAAATCATCCTCCTTTCTGTCTGGTCCTTATCCCCGGCCCCCTCAGCTAAATAAGGAGGAAGGATCGGAGATGGTTTGCAGGTTCCCTCGCCGCTGCGGGAAGACACCCGGTTTATTTCACACCTCTGGTCCCTCCCCTGGAGAACCTGCAGGGAGCTCCCAGGGTGGTCTTCCTGGCTAGCCATTCCTGTCCCTACGAGCAAATGACCCATGCCAACCCCTGGATAGCCTCACGGGCCCTAGAGGAGGTGGCCTGGGAGGCATGACATGGTGGATGGATCCAGGCATCACCGTTCTGGATCTGGTCCTGCCCACGGGGCTCCGATGGACCTGAGGACCACTGAGGGAAGTTGTGTGTGAGAGAGAAGTTGCTCGAACAGACCGGGGGCCTGCATTCATGTCCCTAACTCCAGCACAGGTGTGTCTGCAGGACCCTCCCTGTGCCACGTGTGGTGGCGGGACAGTGTCCCCATCGGTGGCAGGGCTCAGCGCACCTCCCCCTGCGCGAGATGGAAACACATTCTCCCGTACCCCGAGGCACTCTGGGGACACGTCACTAAGAGCAAAGACCGTCCTGGACCTGCTGTAAGCTTTAGATAAAAATTCAGAAGCTTTAATTGCGGTGATGGCCCAAAGCAGATAAGTCTACCTCCCTCCCCTCCCGGACTCCTTCAGAGAGAAACTCACTTTGCAACGATAATCTCGACCTCCCTCCACGGCCAGCTGTGACGGCAGCGGGGCTGGGGTCCCCCCTTTGCTTCAGGCGCTTACAACAACGCGGACAGATGGAGAGGAAGGGACAGTTTTCAGACGATGTCCAACGAGCGGCAGGAAACAGCGACCCCTGAGAGCAGGAAAGAGAGCAAGGAGCCCTGCCTGGGGCCCAGCCGGTGCCTGGAGAGGTCTCCGGGCCACAGCCCAGACCTCTCGGTACATGTGGCACAATAAGGGGCGCGGAAGGTCCGACCTCGCGGTGGGGTCAGAGTTCACCAGATGCTACCCAGCTCCCACCCTAATTCATCCAGAAAGTTCCGGGGGGTGGGGGGGGACAACACAACTCATTCCGTGAAGCTGGTGTTACTCTGATTCCAGACAAAACCAGACAAAGACATGGCAGGCCCGTCGCCCTCACAGCGTGGTCACGGAGACCCTCCACAGAGCGTTAGCAAAGCGAGACACACAACATCCAGCAAGGATAACACACCATAGCCAGGCAGGTTTTATCCCCTGAGCGCAGGCTGGTTTAACCTTTGCTAATCAATCGAGGTAATTTGCTCCATTAATATTCCAAATCTTAGACACTGACATTGGTACTTGAGCATCTCAACAGATGCAGAAGAATCATTTCAGGAGATCCAATATCCAGTCACGATTAACATTCTCAGGAGTGGAAGGGAACCTGCCCAGTCTGACGAGGGTACCTGCATGGTGTCTGGGGCTGTCACTGTCCTTTGGTGCTGACAGACCTAGTGGTGTGACCAGAGACTGGGAATGGGGCATGGTGTCCACTCATCACTTCCACACTGTCCTGAGATCGCACTCAGTGCAGCTGCAGGAACAGGATAGGAATGGCATGCAGATTGGAAAGGAGACAGCAAATGGTCCCTATTCACAACGAACAAGATTGTCTAGGCAGGAAAAACTAATAGACAAAGCTACCAGATCTAATAACTCGGAGTATCAATTCCAAGGACACGAGGAGATGCAGTCAATTTTATTCCTATGTACCAGCAACAAACAATCAGAAAGCGACATTTCTTTTTAAATACCGAGTGAAGCAGCATTAATGAGAGACTTCGGAACAAATTTGACAGAACAAGCTCAAGATCTGTGTGATGAAAATGACAACATTTTGCTGAAAGACATTGTAGAAATCCTAAGCAAAGGGAGAGAGACCATGGTCATGAGCTGGAAGACTCAGTGTTGTTAAGGTACCCATTTTCCCCAATTAATCTATAGATTCACGGCAGTCCCAGTCAAAATCCCAGAAATGGACAAGCAAAACCTCTGGAATATTTCAGAACAAAATTTCAGAACTTGCAGGAAAAAAAAAAAGAATAAAGAAGGGAAGAAAGAAAGAAAGGAAAGAAGGAAGAAAAGATCAAAGCTAGAGGACATACGTGACCTGGCTTCAAGATTTATTATTAAGTCATAGTAATTGAGACAAAGAGGTTCTGATGTAAAGACAGATGTATACATTAATGGGGTAGAACAGGAATTCCAGATATAGACCCAAACATACCTGGCATTGACATAGAAAAAATGCAGCAAACACAATGGAGATAGGATAATCTTTTCAACAAATGCATGGACATTTGTCGTCCTTATGAAAAAAACCATTGGATCCCTACCTCACACCACTCACAGGAATTAAAAATAATTAAAGGCTTATAAATTTTAATAGGCTATAAAGATTTTAGAAGAAAGCAGAGAGGTACATTTTTATATCCTTTGGGAAAGAAAAATGTGTGAAGTAAATAAGAAACCTGGAAACCGTAAAGAAAATGATTGACATGTTTTACTTGTAAAACCTTTTTTAAATCTTCTCCTTGACCAAAGACACTATTTTAAAAATTCAGAAGACATGCAACTGACTGAGAAAAAAATATTTGCAACCCCTAAGGTAAATAAAGGATTACTATTTAGAAAATATGGAGAGTTCTTACAAGTAAATAAGAAACTCATAACAAACAAAGCAACGATTGCAAACAGCAAACAGGCAACTCAGAGGGGAAAATGCAATTAGCGTCATTCAAAGAAATTAAAATTAAACTTTAGTGAGATCACAGTTTGTCTCTAAACTGACAAATACTTTAAAATAGTGAAGATATCCAGTGCTGGCTCTTGTGTGGGGATGAAACCAGTCAGACCACATGTGTGACTGTGTGTACATTTGTAATCTCTATTTATTGGGCACTTTCCAATGTTAAGAAAAATTGTAAGTGAGCAGACCCTTTGATTGTGCAAATGCATTTCTAGGAATCTAGCCTACAGAAATTAGTGTAATGTTCCTGAATGTGAATATATTGGTTTCCAATTACTTTTGTAACAAATTTCCGCAAACATAATGGTCTAAACAAAGAACAATTTATTCTCTTACAGTATGAAGATCAAAAATCTTAAATCAAGGTGTTGATAGGACTCTTGAGAGGACCCTCGTGATTACTTTGGGCCCACCAGATAAACCAGGATAACCTTTCCATCTCAAGGCACTTAACTTCATCACATCTTCAAAATGCCTTTTGCTGGATAACGCATTCTCCAGTTTTGGTGATTAGGAAGTGCACATCTTTGGGAGGGGGAGCCGTTAGTCTGTCTACCACACAGCTTGTTCAAGGATGTTAATTGCAGCATTATTCGCAAATGTAGAAAACCTGAAAACCCAAGGTCCATCACTATGGGAATGGATCCATGAAAAGACAGAAGCTGCTCCAATCCAATGGCATACTATTCAATCATTAATTAAACTTACCTCTTCATACTGACATGAAAAGACTCCTAAGACACATTGATTAGCCAGGGGATATGTATAAGATAATCCCATTCATGCAAAATAATCCTGATGATGGTGACGGTAGTGGTGGTAATGATGGTGGTGGTGATGATGGTGATGATGGTGGTAGTGATGGTGATGATGACGGTGATGGTGATGATGGTGGTGATGATGATTATGGTGGTGATGATGGTGTGATAGTGATGATGGTGGTAGTGATGGTGATGATGATGGTGATGGTGATGATGGTGGTGATGATGATTATGGTGGTGATGATGGTGTGATAGTGATGATGGTGATGGTGGTGATGATGATTGCGATGATGGTAAGGATGGTGATGATGATGATGATGTGATGGTGACGATGGTAGTGATGGTGATGATGATGATGGTGATGATGGTGTTGATGGTGATGATGGTGATGATGGTGTTGATGGTGATGATGGTGATGATGATGGTGATGGTGGTAATGGTAAAGGTGATATCAGAGAGACATGTGAATGCATAGAAACAGAGAACTGGAAGGAGACACTCACACCAAAAAGTAGGTAATTAAGGTGGTTGAGTCAGAGCACATGGCAAAGAAAAGAAACTTCCAAATTTTATTCTAAAGACATTTTTACTTGAATAATTCAAGATCAAAATGTGTTTACCATTTCTGTAGTAACACCACTGATAGCAAACAAAGCACACTGTTTGTCCAGTCCCCATGCCGAGCATTTCCACATCCTGTGAAGCTGGAACTCTTGTCCCCACTTTACAGACACAGAACCTGAGGTCAGAGAGAAGGGACCCATGTCCCTGAGTGAGTGGCAGATGTGCTTTCTACCCAGATCCCTTCTCTCCATGGCCGGTGTCTGTGAGCATCAGGCCCCGTAACAGGGACTCATGACTTGATTCCCTCCCCCTGTCGTCTCACCACAGCACACTGCCAAGGACTCCTTCCTTGACCAAATGTTCGACAGGCTTCTCTGGGCCCTCTATTCAGGGGGCTCTACCCCGAGGCCTATCTCTATCCTCCAAAGCCCAGTTTCAGCAACGTGCTGCCACATCAGTGCGGTGGGGAGCATCTCCCACCCTTAAGACCCACGGGGATCCTCACCCCCCGCCCCCCACAACTAAGTCCCGGGCTGCCCTTAGGAAGAGCCCTGTAGGCCAGGTTGGCAGAACGCCCACCTCGGATGCCTAACAAAGTTCTGCTTAGTGATTCTCCACCACCTGACCCCACCTTCCACACCCGGTTGTGCTCAGGATTAAGGGTGGGCCCACCTAGGGCGGCAGTCAAGACCCAGGCTGGTGAGGAATGAAGCCTACCTTGCTGTCGCTAGCAAGGGTCCAGATACGCGGAGTCTGCTGCAGGAAGGGGGTCCGCGGTCGTCTCTGAGCCCCGCCCCACCCCCGGATCGCAGCTTCCCCCCCCCCCACATGAGCACCTCGGAAGGGCGTTCCAACCCCTCGGTGAGTACATTTCCACGGGTATGATCACAGAATTCTGTACCACAGGGTTAGCAGGTGGGATAGGCAGCTGGCTTTGGTGTTCAGGAAAACTAAAAACTGTCAGTGTTTTACATTGGAAATTGGTTCATCAAAGCAGATGCTTAGAGCCTTCATAGTCTGCAGTCCCAAATAATGGGACCGGAACTGATGAATTTTTACTTTGCTTTGAACATTTTTGTCCTAATGATCGGAAGCTTTTTATGGTCAGAGAAGGAGAAAAAAAATAGTTTACAAAAGGGTAAACCAGAGAAATCCGAGCGCAGGACCCGGCAGGCGGCCGGGTCTCTGTTGCTTTCCACAGCGCAGCGAGTCCTAAACACGTGTCGGCCGGGCCCGGGATGAAATCGCGTTCTCTGAGGGATACAGCAAAGCCACGTGTGTGTCCCCTTCTGTGGAAGGCTGTCATCTGTAATAAAGCACCTCCAGGAAGCACCGACCACAGCTGGGGGTTGCGCCCTCTGAGCCGGGGGGGGGGGGGCCTGCAGGGGGAGGGCGGCTGAGCCCATGACTGCTTCTCGGGCTGATCCCATCCTCTCTGCACAAAGCCCCTGTCTTCTCTCCTCCCACCTGGAGCGGCACATCTCAGAGGCGAAGGTGTGCAGGATTCCTGGGGGGTCCGCTGGAGATGGGACGCTGGAGCAGGCCAGACGCCGCCGCCCCTGACCGGTGTCCGGACCTTGGAGGTGAGGCGGCTGCGCGTGGGCTTCAGGTACAGGTGCTTCCTGTCCGCCCGTCAGCTTTACGGCTCCAACTTTCCCTTCTGGGCCCATTAGCTTCCGTGAGGTCCTTCAATACCCCATCTTCCTCCTGCCTCGAGCTGACTCGTGTGCTCTTCCCCGGCACGGAGGCCTCCTACCATTTCCTCACCTAGAGAACTCCTATTCACCCGCAGAGCCTCAGCTAAAATGCCCTTCTTGATCAACCGTATAAAATCGGGGTGCCCTGTCGTGTGCCTTGTAGCACATTGTCCTTTCTCTCTCTTGGCATGTCAAGATGTGAAGCGACTTACGTGTGGGGCTGTCAGTTTCCTCCGTCTCTCCCTCTGGACAGCAGCGTCCTCCCAAGTGGGGATGCGTGGAACCTGCCGGTAGCTTCACTAGTGTTTGGCAGACGGCCAGGCTCAGGAGAGGGCTCAGTGTGCATTAAGAATCCACGGCCTTTAGCCCCTAGTGTTTCCCCAGGAGACACAGAGGCCGTGGAGGGGAGTCGCAACAGCAGCCGGGACAGGCCTGGAGTGCCCCTTCCCTCCCGAACGTCTGTGGAGCACCTGCTCCTTCAAGGAGAGCTGGCCGAGGTCAGTGTCGGCCCCGACACCAAGGGGCGGCTGGCTTTCCTTCTCACTCAGAAGCAGAAAGCTGTTCTTATCAGAGAGACTGCTGGTACCAGGGAGCAGGTGGAGGAGGTATTTTGGGGCTTGGAAGGGGCCCCAGAGCCTGTGAAATCGCACTGAGTAGGCAGCCACCTACCCCACCTAAATATAAAGCCGGTCCCAGCTGCCTCCAGCTGGACCCACCCCCCCAGCCGACACC